>NW_006299715.1:40604-41736 GCF_000327345.1 Myotis davidii
CCCAGTGCTTAAAGGGCCTATAGGGTGCATGTTTCTAAATAATCGTTGGCTGGGCTTCAGAACCCTTGGCCGGTATTGGTATTGTCTGCCGTGTGCGCACGGCCCCAGGCGGGGCTGGACTGTGCTTGTGTGACTCACAGACAGATACGCACGCTCAGTGTCTCTGCTCCTCTGTAGGCAAGTCCTTCCACCCTGCAGAGCAAGCTCTGTCTTATTCTAGGTGATTCTCATTCTAAACTTCCGGGACAATATTTAAGGACTCGAACACATCACAATTTAGCCCAGAGGTCCTCAAACTTTTTAAATAGGGGGCCAGTTCCCTGGCCCTCAGGCATTCCACACATGCGCACTGCGGGCCCGGGACTAGTCGGCTGCTAAGCCGGACAGGCAGCGGCGGCAAAAACACCCGGCGGGCTGGATAAATGGGCGGGCCGGATAAATGTTTGGATAAATGTTTTCCGCGGGCCGTTTAGACTTCTGTAAATAATGCTCAGCACTTCGCATTTCGTTTTATAAAGGTGGGTTGCTACGTTGTTTTGTAAAGTCGGGGGTATTTTAAATACCCAACATACATGAGGAACTGAAGTGTTTTTCGTTCTCTCCTGTGGCTTTCCCCTTCCCGTTAAGAAATGTTCGTTCTTTTGCATCCTGCGTTGTTTCCCTGGCCTGAAACTGCCCATCAACCCTCAGATAAACGGGCAGGCTGGAATCGGGGTGGGTGGTGGGTGGGGGAATCCCCTCTTCCCCTTCCCCCCCTCCCCAGCAAAAGATGCCCAGGTCCTCAAAAAAGAAGCCCGTCCCTGGACACGCCCTAAGACACCCAAGAAAAGACAATGCCAGTCTGGTTTTCAAGTTTATTGTTGGCACGCTCACAGCGATGGTACATTATTCGAGGCGAGTCCACAGCTAACAGCGCGGGAGCTGGAGGGCAGCGCGGTACAACCGGCTACACCGTGGTCTCTGGGGACAGACGGCCGGGCCCCTCGAGGGATGAGGGGGTGCCCCTGATTCTGAGACTCTAAACACGTCAGCGCTTACCTCCGAGGCCGAAGGAGGCTTTAAAAATGGCCTCCTGACGACACTTCCTGCTCCACCGACCGGTAGAACGCTCCCGGGAGATGCATCATTTAAA
>NW_006299715.1:42161-57922 GCF_000327345.1 Myotis davidii
CGCTCGGGGCTGGTGCCCGGTCCTGAGCGGAGGCTGTGGTCCCGCCTGGTCCCTGCGCCCTGCAAAGCCGAAGAGCAAACCCGAAGACCTGACAGCCCGGGTCCAGGCTGAGAGCTCAGCCCACCCAGAGCGTCCACACCCGCTGCGTGCAGGGTCCAGCAGCTCCAGGCACCTCCGTGCATGCAGGGCTGCCTGCTTCCAGCGCGGGCCCAGTGCCCACCCGTGGGCACCCTCTCTGTGCCCTGCTGGGGCCACCCCTGCCATCGTGGAGCTTGAAGTCCTGCAGCCAGCGAGCGACGACAGAGGAAAGGAGTCAGGTCTTCATTCTCCCAAGTCCTCTCTTGAGAGCAGCCGTGTGTGAGATGGTCCAGAAGGCCCAGGTTCGAATCCCGACTCCTCTACGCCTTAGCCTTGGGCGAGGAGGTCCCTGGCCTCTCTGAGCCTCAGCCCTGAAGCCTCGTCGGTTACGTAGGTGGGTGTGAGGGTCAGACAAGACAAGGATTGTGGGAGAGTCTGTAGATGGAGTGAGCTCATGGGATGCCAGTGGTTCTTCCTGCTTCTTCGGCTCCAGCACCATTTCTGGGAACCTCCCTGCACTCCACCCCGGTACCCGCTCACTGCTGTCCTTCCGGAAGGAAGAAGTACTTAGAATAGACCCTCCCAGAGGATGGAGTGGGACCATGTCGCTAGAGTCCCCACAATCAGTGACACAGATGCGTTTCCTTATAAAATATAATTGCTGCCTCCTCAGGGCAGAGTGTGGTGGGGAAGCAGCGTCACCGCGGAGCGCAGTTTCTCCAGGGACCGCAGCCGAGAGTTTGTTTCAAAGCTCGGGAAGGAACAAGCTCCTTCTCTGAGCGCTCCCCGCACCTCCCATCAATGACGCCTTCCTGTCGAGGCCAGAGGTCAGGCGTGGACATCGGCCAGAAGCGGGGAGGAAGGCAGGGCTGGGGCAACTCTTCAACACGGACAGATGGAGGCCAAGACACAAAGTCAGCCACAGGATCAGCAGGAGGACAAAACCGTCCCCGCCTGAACTAGCCAGAGCCCGAGGGAGAGAATACCAACCCCGAGAGGATCACCAGCATGGGCTCTGTGCTGCCATATGCTACCCATTGCTGCCGAGGGCCCTGTCTCCGAGGGCTCCTGGCAGCTAGTGGATGTCTTCTCAGAACACACATTTATGTACTAAGAGTCCATAGCAGAGAGTATAGGACAGAGTTCATAGTCCCCCTTAAGAGTGAGGTGGGCTTGGGAAGGATAGTGAGAATCTAATCTGGCCACTGCCTGGCAATTGTTAGCAACAAAAGGAGTCACATCAGGGAAAACTGTTAATTTTAAGTATTGGAGAATTCCAAGTCTGAGTGGTAGAGATGTCCCCCCGAAAGTTTAGTCTAATTTGTTTCATCTCCTTGTAACTTGCACCCATGCGTCGCAGAGAGCTGGGCCCTCTTGGAGTCAAGTAGAATGAATGGAAGTCCCTCTGGATTTCCTGGACGTTTCCCTGCAGTTAGAACTGGGTAGAAACCCCAACTGGCACGAAGCTGTGAGCCTGCTCCCAAGCCTGTCTGAACCTCAGGACTCATGTAAAGGTCAGAGAATAACAGGACCGATCGCACAAATGAGTCCTCCGCATCACATGGGAGGGGGCAGGTCAGGGCTCACACAGTCCCTGGCACATAAGAAGTGCCCAGTAGCAGTTCTTTTTTAAATATTTCTCAGGAGCCCAAATTCAGTGACAAAAATACTTCGTGAAGGGTTGGGAAATGAGGAGTTTACAGCCTGCAAAAGGGCCAAGCAGGGATAGGAACCCCTCAAGTTGAAGTGTTGTTCCCTAAAAGTCCCGATGCAGGGAGAGTTCACCCAGACATGTTATTCTGGACATTCAACCAGTGCTCCTGTCCTACACGCAGGACAGCCCTTCAGGTCTTCTTTCCCCATCTTCCAGCTTCGTTTGTCTAAATCTCTTTCCAGTGTTCCATGGGTCACCTCTGTTACAAGTTGAATTATGTCCCCCCTTCAAAAGATATGTTAGAGCCCTAAATTGCCAGTGAGTGAGGATGCAGACTCACACCCGTGAATGTGCACTTATTTGGAATTGAGGGTCTTTGCAGACAGAGTTTAGATGAGGTCATCGGGTGAGCCCTAATCCCATGATTGGCATCCTTAAAGAAGAAGCAGAGAGGAGGCTGCTGTGTGAAGACACAGAGACCCAGGGAGAAAGGGGCCACAGGAAGACAAAGGTCAAAATTGGAGCGACCTGCCACAAGCCAGGAACGCCTGGGGGCCATTGGAAGCTGGAAAAGGCAAGAAAGGATATTCCCCTTTAGGCTTTGGAGGGAGCAAGGATCTGCTGCACCTTGATTTCAGACTTCTAGCCTCTAGAACTGTAAGATAATAAATGTGTTTGTTACAGCAACCCTAAGAAACTCCCAGAGATGGTTGCCTAACATGCAGGAGAAAAGAGGAAAGGCTTACGAACAAACCCAGTCATTGAGTGTCATGGCTGGGAGCCAATGTTTGCTCACTTGTTCATTCAACAAACATCTGAATGCCTGTTCCTTGCAGGCACAGGTTAGATGCCGAGGATAGGATGAAGAGCAAGATAAGGCTCTGCTCTTTGGGAGCATTCATTTAGTAGGGGGTTGTAGAGCTCGAACAATTAATGGGATAAATAACCGGGGAGTGCTAGAGGCCCACTGGGGAGGAAATAAAACTGGCGGGTGTGATGTGGAAGGGAGTGCAAAGCAAGAGAAAGGATCTGAATGGCTCAGTGAAGCGAGTGTCAGAAGATGAGCTCTAAGTCATGAGTAGGAACCAGTGCAGGAAGGTGGAAGAGCTTCACATAAAGGCAAGAGCATGTGCAAAGGCCCTGAGGAGGGCATACGCTGGGCATGTTTGAGGAAGAGCAGGAAGCGCAGTGCAGATTGGGATCATCCCAGTTACTTGCAAACTGCGACCTTAAGGAGTCATTTCCTCAGTTCTGCCAGCCAGGGCTGTGGCTCAGAGGGAGGCACCCTACCCCACTGTGCCTTGCAAAAGGGCCAGGTCTCTAACAGCGGGTTGGGAATTTTGGGCTAACATTGGGGGAGGGGAGGCAAATCTCTGGCGCTTCAAGACAATGCATAAACAGGACATCCAAGGCGGTGGCTTTTTTTGTTGTTGAAAACATTTCAGAAATGTCTAGTAATTTCTTTGACCTTAGTTTGCTCATCGGTGAAAGAGGGATAAATGCTTTGCCCCGGTCCCCGAGCTCAATTCAGTTCTTCTCCCAGTCCTCGGACGCAGGGAGTGGAGGCTGCAGGGTCCAATCCTGATCCCATTACTCATCTGTACCAGCTGTGTGACCTCGGGCAAGTTACTGCCAGTCTCTGAGGCGCTTTTCTTAACAGTAAAAAGGAGTGAGTGGAGCAACCTTCCATGGGGGTAGTCGGGCAGAGGACAGCGCCTGCGGCTAGGGCTAGGCTCAGATCCCAGCCGCCCTGCCTCCTTCCCTGGAGCTCCGGGTTGCTCACGTCTTGCTTCACCACCCACTGGCCTGCTGGAGGGGAGCTTTGAGCAGCGCACTGGGCATGCGCAGCCAGTAGAACCCAGGAGCCCGCCAGGAGGCTGGCCCCGCCCGCAAGCGTAGTGCGCTGCAGTACCACCAACCGCCTGTGGCGTCGCTGCGCAGCTGCCCTGCTGGCTCCCGTAGAATTCTACCAGGCTCAGCCCGAGCTGCCGGCTCTGCGCTCGCCGGGCTGTCAGGGCTGCATCCTGGGCTCCCGACTTGCCCCTGTGAGAATCTCCATGGGCTTCGTTGCTTTTGTTTCGCTTATTTTTCGGACCGGAGCTGGAGCAGGAGCGGAGGCTGGACTTCCAGCGCCGGCGGGATAGCCGAGGACGTCACGCAGCGCTGTGCGCCGCCCCCTGGCCTCCCGTTGCGCAATCCTGAACTATGACTGCAACGCTTGCATTCAATCAAGTGCAATTATCGTCCTGGAGGATCACACAAGGCCGGGCGCAGAATAGGCCGGCTTCCAAGTCCAAGCTTGTCCGAGCCATCGGCGCCCCTTGCCCAGACCAGGGCTAGGCAAAGCATGGTGGGGACAGGGACCGGCCCCCACTGCGGTTCCCCAGGGAGGGGATGGGTGCAGAAAGGGAGATGAGCGTTTAGAAACTTTCATAGCAATTGGACACGCGGTGGGACCAGCAGAACAAGTAGAGGAATACTGACTGGGGGCGGTCACTCCCGGCTCAGGCAGCGTCCTCGCCCCCAGCAGTAGACGCGAGTAGGTTCAAACGGGATAGGAATGAGGGAAGACCTGGTCCTTCCATATAGAGTTAGTCCTGCCCTACACTGCCTCCCCCAGTACCTCCTATGGCTGCTCCTCAGCCTGTGCCCGCTGCTACACGGGGCTCCTCTCTGCCCAGCTGACCACTAGGCTTCTCCTTCACCAAGACCCCTGATAGATGGATAGATGGCGGGCTCACCAGCACTTACCCGCAGTTCATGAGTACAATGGTAGCAGACTTTTCTTAGCTGCTTCCCCAAATCTGTTTCTCCTTTTCTTCTTGGTAATAACCCTCCTCCAATTTCTTGCTGCTCAGGAAAAAAAGACCGAACGTGCACTTCTTGCTTGTAGCTACGTGTGTGAGCATCAATGGGAAGTAAGTAGAACCAGAGTATCCATGACATCCAGAAGTGTCCCTGACGGAAGGGACATGCGACTCTTGGCCACTTTCCTCATCCTGCTGGCTTGGATGCAGGGATGAAGAGGCAATGGCTGGAGCTGGAGCAGCCACGTGGGCCATGAAGTGGATAGAACTGGCTGAGGATGGGGAACCATAGGTAGGAGCCTGGGTCCCTGATAATCACGGACCCCCACTGCTCATAACTGATGCCCACTGCTCACCCCCAGATTTAATTTACTTAAGAGGTAGATAGGCTTCTATATTTCGGATTTCCTGTCACTCACTGCAAAACCCAGAACAAACTGACTCAGTGTCGGTAGGGAAATTAAAGGGTGGGAGTGGGCAAAGCACGGGCCAGCATGATATGAAAAATGAGCAGTTTATGTTGAATGATGTACAAACTCACACAGTTCAGCGGAAGCAACCTCTGAGAAGCCTGCAGAAGAAATAGAGGTCTTCTTTCTCTTCCGACCCCGCCCCCTCAAGAGTCCCCTCATGTCCCCCCATGGAAGCCAGGGCCACTGCATCTCCGAGGATGCGCATGGGAGGCTCTCACCGCTTTTATTAGAATCTCGGCGTGAAGGGCCACGCGCCCTCTTGCTGCCTTTAAAGTAGGCAGAGCTGGGCGTGCATGGCATGGTCCCGGATGCCCAGCTGAGCACTCATGTGGCTCATTCCCTCAGCGGAGAACGCTCCCCAGCAGGGCGCTCAGTGTGAAGTTCTGAGCCACGTCTTCACAACTGTGTGTTATTTATAAGTACCCACGGTGAGCAATGAGAAGGCAAAAAAGAATGCTGATGTTGAAATGCTGGAAAATGGGAGCTAAAATGGATATTTTTTTCAGCACTTTCAAGCTTCATGATGAGCTTTCCTAGTGACCTGAGTTGCAGGTATATGTGACCTAGATTTATCGATATTACTCCAAACTTTTTTTTTAAAAGAGGTTTACCTTTTTAAAATATATATATATAATTGATTTTTTTTACAGAGAGGAAGGGAGAGGGATAGAGAGATAGAAACTTTGATGAGAGAGAAGCATTGATCAGCTGCCTCCTGCACCCTCTCTACTGGGGATGTGCCCGCAACAAAGGTACATGCCCTTTACTGGAATTGAACCTGGGACCCTTCAGTCTGCAGGCCGACGCTCTATCCACTGAGCCACACTGCTTAGGACCACACCAAAATTTTTTTATTGTTATTTTCTAAACAACACAGTATAACAACTATTTACACAGCATGCACACTGTATTAGGTAGTGTAAGTAATGTAGAGATGATTTAAAGTGTGTGCAAGGATGTGTGGAGGTTATACATATGTGAACACTATACCCTTGTATGTAGGGACTTGAACATCCATGGATTTTGGTGTCCGAAAGGGTCCTAGAAACAATCCCTAGCAGATCCCCAGTGATGGCTGTAGCTTTAAACTCTTTCAACCTCTCTATTCAATGGGATGCTCTAAAAAGGTCCCTTCCCCATTTCCAGCTCCCAGATCTCCTCCCTGACATGCCCAGACCTCCAGTTCTCGTCTGTGCTGGTGTCTACCTGCCCCCACTGGATCCTCTGCACTTCTTCAGTCTGGTCTGTGTTAAAACCCCGGGTACCCTTAGATTTCTGTTTGTTGCTTGCTTGTTATTTGCCAGAGACTATCTCAAAAAACTTACTGAGGAAGAGGGTTAGAGGTGAGTTGTCGGAAGCCTTGAATGTCTAAAAAGATCTTTTCATCCCTTACATGGATGAAAGCACGGTTTCCTCAAACCCTTGGGTGCAGAGCTCTGCTGTCTTCTTGGTTTCAGCTGGGTGAGGCGCTGCTGGGAGGCCCGCTTCTCTTCGCTTAGAGAGTGTCCCCCTCTGCCTCCCAGGAGCCTTCAGGTTTCCTCTTTATCATTTGTGATGATGTATCTATTTACCTGCTCTCTCATCTATCTCTCATCTATCATCTATCTATCTATCTATCTATCTATCTATCTATCATCTATCAATCTATCATCTATCTATTATCTATCATCTATCTATTATCTATCATCTATCTATCTATCATCTATCTATCTATCTATCTATCTATCCATCCATCCTCTGTCATCACCTGTCATTCTGTTCAGTTAATGTAGCTTTAAATATATAAACTATTCTCCTTCAATTTTGGATTTAAAAACACGTTTTTTCTCTATAGTATCTGTTTCTATCATCATCATCATTGTCATCATCATCTTATTATTTTTATTAGCCAGATAATGAAACTTCTTGGTTGATCTTCTTTGCCTCTCAATCTCTTCTCTTATATTTTCTACTTCTTTTTTTCTGTTCTATTTACTTCCTGGAAGATTTTCTTGATTTTTATCTTGCAAGATATGTATAATTTTTTTTCCTATGGAATTTTATGAATGCAGGGCATTCTCTAATCTCTCTGGGGATTATACTACTTAGAATTTTAAAATAGTTCTTTTATTCTTTTGTTGGTGACAATTTTATTCCCTTTCTCTTTTTCCATCTTCTTTATTATTTCCCCCCATCACCACTTACCTCCCTTATACCTGCTTCTACCTCCCCCGCCCCGCCCATTCTCTTGAGAGGTTTTCCTTGAATGTCTGGGGATCCCTGTTTGTCCCCCGTTTATTATAATGAAGTAATGGGAATCCAGTGGGAAGACTAGGGTCCCTGGCAGGGCCTGCTGACTTGGGGTTGATTGGGTAGGAGCTGTTATTCATGCCAGGGACTCCTCAAGCCAGAAAGTGGGTTTCTTTCCTCTTGGAGGCTCCTGCCTCCGTAGATGATGGGCTATTTAAAGCTATTGCCAGAGTATTCAGCAAACACCCATGTACTCTTCACCCAGCCTCAGAGCATCCTGATGTCAGAGTGTATTTACTTCAGGTCTCCCTCCTCGGAAACAAAACATCAACATGGCAGATACTCTCAGGCCACCTCTGCTCTTCTCCCATGTACATGGTCTCCTGTCCCCTAGAGAAAAAGACCAGTTTTTAAAGAGAAGTTAAAATGGGGGACTTGAGTTATATGTGTATTTGGAAAGGGACTCAAGATGTGAAGAGTGTTGCTTGCTTGCAAATATGATGAGAAATTGCCCAGAGCTGTTGACTTAGCAAATTGTGTTTTATAGGTAATACTAGGGGCCCACTGCATGAATTCATGCACCTTGAAAGGACCTGTGGGCCGCGAGGCTGTGGTAAGCACAGGGGCAGGTCTTGGCCCATCCTCCGTGCTCCTGCCTGGCCCCTCCCACCTCAGCCCCCAGTGCCCTGTCTACCAGCATCCCCACTTGCGTTGCTGCAGCTCCCATGCACTGCCACTGCTCCCTAGGGCTGATGGCACCAGCAGCGGGTGTGAGTGGGGCTGGTGCTGTCAGCAGGTATGAGCGTGGCTGCTGCCCAGATAGCCCCTCAGGAGCCGGGGGGAGGTAGAGAAGCCCTCAGGGGTGATCAGGGCAGGTAGCTGCTACTCACACCCGCTGATGGTGCCAAGTGATCCGGACGGGTGACGGGCACCAGCAATGGTTGCGAGTGGTGGCTCCGGCGTTGGCAGCAGGTGTGAGTGGCGGACAGGACCGCGGCACACAGGAACCAAGAATTTTCAGTAACCACCAGAGGCTTGCCCTGATGACAGCTACTGGCACCCAGCCTTGGTCTGGCACCTCCGCTCACCTGCTCCACTATCCTGCTGTGGCCAACACTCCATGTTCCACACATGCTCCCTGGTGGTCAGTGCCCGTCATAGCGACTGGTTGTTCGGTTGTTCTGCTGTTTGGTCTATTTGCATATTAGCCTTTTATTATATGGGATCATTTTAGAGGGATGCATTAAGAGGCTTGGTACCAAAGAATGATGTATATTTTTTCTTTTTTTGCAGCCAATGAAGAAGTTTTCATTTTCCCATGCTTCCCTCTAATCATGCCCACATACATGTTTGGTTTCACACATTTGCTGGTGTGTTAACAATGTTCTGGTTTACTCTTGTTCTGACACGATGCTGGAGTGTTTTCCATGTTGCACAGTAATCTCTTTCCTCATCTGTCTCCAAACCAGTTCTTCTTTCTCAAACAGGTCCCTATCCACCATAACAAATTTTAATAACCTAGTATGTTCTTATATAATGATAATATAAAAAAATAGCTGGCTATGTGTGGTGGGGAATAGTTGTTTTTATAAATATAGACCAATTTTATATACATTTCTCAGCAAGGTGCTTTTATTACTTGCAGCTCATATTGACTATTTCATTGGGAAAATCCACACGATGCTAAAGCATTCTTTTAGTTGTATACTATTCCACAGTGAGAGTACACTTAAGACCTCTTTATTACTGAACTTTAATTTTTTTTTTTTTTGCTTTGTTACTTGGCAGACAATGCTTCATTAAGCACCCTTCCTCCTTTCTACTTCCTACTTCAGGAAGTATACTTTTAATTCTTCTAGAAGTGGTGGGAAGGATACATATATTTGTCATTTTCACAGAGTTTATCAGATTAATTTCCAAAGTGTTGCCGGGACTCCAGTGGCCACTGTTACTCATAATTTATAGAAACCTGGCCTGCCCTCCCCTACCCCCCAAGTTAGCACTGGCTGTAACGTTCTTCTGAAGTCTTGCCTCCCAGTCAAATGTTTCTTCATTTCCCTGCCTTTGTTGTTGTTTCCTGTGTTGCTTACAAAGTAACCCCAGCCTTGGTCAGTTGGTTGGGCTTCATACTATATACTGGGAGGTTTCTGGTTCCAATTCCTGGTCAAGGCCACATGCCTGGGTTGTGGGTTCAAACCCTGGTGGGGAGGCAGCCAGTGGATGTTGTGCTCTCACACTGATGTTTCTCACTCCCTCTCCTTTCTTCTCTCTCTAAAGATCAATAAACTATTCTTTTTAAAAAAGTACCCCCAATACATACAACATGACCACAAATGGCAAGGGCATGCAAATATTTTCTTCTAAGTAGTTATTGTTATATATTTTTACCTTTAAATAATTAATAGCCATGGAATTTTTTTATGTAGGTATATTTTTTTCCTCTTCATTTGGCAGGCAATTGTTTCCAGCAAAACTTATTTAAATAAACCCATCTTTGCCCACCTTTATCACATCCTCACTTTCCATTTGTGAATTTCCAGTATGTTTCAGATACAGTGGCTTTATGTTCTAAAAAATCTGGTAAGGCAAGCTTGCCTCCTCACCTCCTCCCACTTTTTTTTTCTTTCTTCTATCAGTGTCATTGCTTCTAGGCCCCCTAAGTGCACAGAGTTTGGAACTGGATGTGTGTATACTAACATGTGTAATATTTCTATGTTTATCCCTGTAGGTCTATATTAAGCAAAACATGAATGCATACTGACGTCTCCAAATCTCATGCAGAGTTATGGCTCATTCTGACCTGATCCTTTGCTTACCAGTAACCGCCCATTCTAGTAGTGAGAAGCCTGACTGCTCCACCTACCATCCGTTTACTCATTAGCATTTTGTTAAGGATTTCTGTATCTATGCTTAGGGCACATAATCTGGACTTTCCTTTCTTTGTATTGTCCGTATCAGGCTTATGTGCTTATTTGTGATTTGTTTATGATTGGGCTTATGGGGGCCTTATAAAGAGTTCAGAAATGTTCTCTCTTTCTCGACCTTCTTAAAAAGTTTGTGAATTTTGTGTTATAATTTTAACATTTTTTATAGGATCCTTCATGATGTAGAGCAAGCATGTCAAACTCAAAGGCTAACACGGGCCAAATAAATGAGGCATGCGGCCCGCAGGCTGTGAATTTGACATGCTTGATCCAGAGCTTTCTTTGTGTGGGAAAGTTGCTAATTTCTTTTAAAAAATGGAGTGCTGGCCCTAGCCTGTTTGGCTCAGTGGATAGAGCGTCAGCCTGCGGACTGAAGGGTCCCAGGTGTGATTCTAGTCAAGGGCATATGCCTGGGTTGCGGGCTTGATCCCCAGTAGGGGTTGTGCAGGAGGCAGCCACTCAATGATTCTCTCTCATCATTGGTGTTTCTGTCTCTCCCTCTCCCTTCCTCTCTGAAATCAATAAAAATATATTAAAACACACACACAAGGTTCGATTCCAGTCAAGGGCATGTACCGTGGTTGCGGGCACATCCCCAGTGGGGAGTGTGCAGGAGGCAGCTGGTCGATGTTTCTCTCTCATCGATGTTTCTAACTCTCCATCTCTCTCCTTTCCTCTCTGTAAAAACTCAATAAAATATATATATAAAAAAATTGGAGTACTGTTCAGATTTCCTGTTTCTTCTTGTATTAGTATTGTCTCTATGGAATTATATTTTTCAACCTCACTGAAAGAAAGGTATTTATGATCTGTCTTTAATAGCCTTCCAATGTATGTACGATCTGTTTTATTCTTTAGGAATTTTGGGTTTTTTTGCTTATGTTTTTTATTACTTTTGCTCGCTGTTAATTAATTTTAATTGTTCAAAGAACCAACTTTTGGGTTTGTTGGTTTTCTTTTATTTCCTTTTGTTTGTAACATTGATTTCTGCTCTTATCCTTAATATTTTCTTCTTTCTAGCTAGTTTGGGTTTAATTTATGTTTTCTTTATGTCGTAAACTGGACACTTCTGTACTTGATTATAGAACTATCTTTAATACAGTATAAGCATTTAAGCCATTTAAGCTACCAAGCTTATATTAAATCATAATTAAATGGTAGCTGTATCCCTTAAATTTTGCTATATTATATTTCATTATCATTCATTTTGAAATAGTTTTAGACTTTTGTGTGTTTTTCTTTGACCATGAGTAATTTAGAAATGCGTTGCTTAATTTCCAAATATTTGGAGATTTTTCTATACATTATCTTAGTATCCTGCCTCCCAACCCCCCACACAAGTACACCCAAGAGCAGTTTTCCATTAAGTAAATTTGAAAAATTTAACATTTTCTGGTTGAAAACATTTTAAAACCATCTTAAATTGGCTCCAGCAAAATATCTAATATTGGCCTCACTACAAGCCCTCAGTGATAAAGTGTTAAAGCAAAACTACAACAAAGTCATGGGAAACCAACTTAGATGATCTTATTTACTATTTGCTGTCTGTTTCTCCCACTTAATTCACTGCTGTAATTCCAACATCTACAAGATTGCCTAGCAACATAGTATACATACTCATACACAAACTAGTGCTTGCAACAAGGTATTATTAAAGATGAGGAAGATCCAAATGGATCCAAATGGGGATGATGTAGTCGGAAAGAAATCTTCATGAATGCTATAATCAGATAAAGCTAAAATCCCACAGCTCTAGCGAGGCGAGGTATAAAGTGACACTTCTCAACTGAAAATGAAATCATAATGAAGAGGGATCAAAGCCTTTTGGAATGCGGGCATGTCAAGCCCAAATCATCGAGCGTTTAATTACAGATCAATGAGACACAGACACCGAATGGAGTGTGGTGTCTGAAAAACTTGGTTCCAGTCGTGACTAGGTCACCGTAAGATTTTGGCCAAGGAGGCACAGCTTCCCCCGCCATACATGGGTTCGGAATCCTGGCCCTGCCCTCTTCACAGAGCTGTTGTAATAATCAAGTACAGTTAAAGCTTATAAACCTTTATCCTTTAGTGACTTATTACAAGCAACATGTCATTACAATCAACACCGAGAACCGGATTGTCCCTTCGGCAGACACGGGGCTGGGCCGCTTGGCTCTCCCTTCCAAGAACCTGCTGATTGCCAAGTTCCCTGACAGCCTCCGGCTGCAGTGCCTCTGGATGTCCCGTGGCATTTGAAGGTCATGTTTTTCCTGGAGAGCCCCTGGCATGAGTCAACATGGGTGGTGTGCGAACACCTGGCCACTTCTGCTCAGTGTGGGACTCTCTCCTCTACGGGCAATCTTTGCTCTGGATCTTACCAATGGGTTGGCCAAGGCTCTCCCAGTGCTGCATCTCAGTCTGATGCTCTTCCCACTCATCTTCCCTCCTTCCCTCTTTCCTCCCACAAGTCTCAGACCTACATCACAGCCTGAAGGCTCTCCCTGCCTCCTCCTGTCTCTCTCCCCCCTTATCTTTCACAGGCACTACTTCCACTAAATGTTTGCAGTTCTAACTCCTACCTTGGCATCTGAGTTCCAGAAAGACCCAGCTAACATGCCTCAAAGCCCAATCATCTAAGCCAGCCCTGTCAATATCTTCTTTTCAAAGATTTTTTCACATGTTAAGTATTGTGAGCATTCTATTTTAAGAAGGTCGATTCCTTTTCCTCATAGCATCATACCATGCATTTATGAATAAGAGGTGATAAAACATTTAAAAAACCCATAAGCTTCATAAAAATGCTAGCCACGACCTGATGTTCATTTATTTTAACAAGAGCAGTGCTTGAGGAGACTCAGAAACATTTCTTGAGAACACAGCATGGAATGGCAGGGCCTTGTGGTAGGTGAATTGGAGGTCTTGGTGAAATCTGCCAGTAGCTTTTTAGAGTGAGGTGTAGATTCTTCCCACACATGAGCCCGTGGACACTCTGCAGAGCCCGCTTCCACACTAGCTGGGGCTTGCTGAAGCCCAGGTGAGCGATGAGCCCCCATACTGCCTTCAGCTCTCATCAGTCTGCTCCTTAGTAGCCAGGCTCCAATGTATACACGCTTGTCTCTTGGTTCCCATGTTGCCCTGTGCAGGCACACCTAAGACAGGCTCAGGTGGGCATCAAGAGTTCCAACTTGCCTGGCTGGTGAGGCTCAGTAATTGAGCATCAACTTATGAACCAGGAGGTTACAGTTTGATTCCCGGTCAGGGCACATGCTCCGGTTGCCGGCTTGATCCCTAGTATAGGGTGTGCAGGAGGGAGCCAATCAATGATTCTCTCTCATCACTGATGTTTCTATCTCTCGCCCCTCTCCCTTCCTCTCTGAAATCAATGAAAATATTTTTTTAAAAAGTTCCAACTTTACAAGGAGCTTCTGCATCAAATGCTCTTGGTCTGTCCTAGAGGCGTTACCTCACATTGACCTTGTGAAAGGTCAGAGCCAGGCACCTGCTCCGCTGGTTGGCAAATGCTCCCAGTGCTCATTGTCTGCTATTTTGGACGAGAGAGAATCCTGGGCATTGTGTGCAGTATTTTCCTTGGTATCCCTTGCCTTTTAATGCTCTTTTGGTTTTACTTCTAGCTACAATGACATAGTCTATAACTTTCACATGCAGGCTTTGGTAACATTTGAAGTCATTGTGTACTATTCATTCCAACCAGGACTCTTTTTATTTTTTTAAACGTCACTACAAGAGTTTACTTATTGATATATTTTAAGGTAGGTAACTCTGTACTTTCAAATCATTTCTCTCTCTCTCTCTCTCTCTCTGTAAAATTTCACAGGGCAGGAAATGTACCTGGGAAGATGTGCTTGGAGGGAGCCAGGCAAGAAAGGATAAAAATCCTGCCTCTCTTCTTCTGTTGAATGAAAGTGCATCCTCCTGGCCCTGAGCAGGGACAGTGCAATGTTCCCGCAACATAACGCTAATGTGAGGCCTGCTCTTCCTTCAAATGGAAGTCCACAGTTGGACTTGTAAGAATAACTATACCTTCCCTCAGGCGTAAGCTTACTCCCTTACTAGGAAACGCCTAATTCCATTCGTCTTACAGCGACTCTAAGCAGAATGCACTGGAGCTGGCCGTTTCACACCACAGGGAACGCATTTCTGATTTCTGTCTTTCAAGTGACACTCACAAGTGCTCTTGTTGTCCTACCACATTGCTTCTCTGAAACTGAATTTCCAGGATCACAAATAAAATAGAGCTGCCATTCACTAACACCTCAGCATAAGGAATCCTGAAAACATTGTAAGTTCACAAGTCCAAACATTTCTGAAGTAAATAAGGCCTCACGAGGTCCTGGAAGAGCATAGATTTGGGGGTCTCCCCCAGACTCGCCATGTGCCAGCTGCAAACATCCCAGCGATAGTTTCTTGTAACCTCTGTTGCTCATCTGTAACTTGAGCACAATGACCGTCTTTACAGTTTTTTTCTTTAGAACATATTTTTGAAAAACTAGTTTTGATTTATGCATCTTATACATATTCTGTGGTTTGAGATTTCAAAAACCATGGTTGAGTTTCCAATTTCCATTATAGAACGTTTTTCTTTTCTTTGCAGTCTAAGATGTAATCCCTTAAAACCCCAGAAGAAGAATTTTTGGAAAGAGGTGAAAAATAATAGAGGCCTGGGATCCTGTGAACTGAAGGTAAGCAGATCAGGCTACTAAGGCGAGGAGAGTCTGTTGAGAGGGAGGGGCCGCGTCAGGTAGCATTGCTCCCTGTGGGCTCGGGTTTTATCTTTCCCGTCAATCAGCACAATAGGAAAATACTTGTAGTGTTCAATGATGTCTTCCACCGAATCAAACTTCTGAAACACAGACAAGAAAGTTAATGAAATTTACATCCCTTTGGTGCCTGTAGGTTAAAGTACAGATGTTCAGTTTTACTTGGAAAAGGGAATTTATTAACATTTTGGGGGTGAGGTGTTGTAAAGGTGTGTCAGAAAGTCATTTAAAAAAGGGGTGTGGCAATCTCTTAAAGGATGAGTGACAAGAATCATCATAATAAAAGGCTAATATGCAAATGGTCATCACACCATGATGCCATAATGCCGTGACACCGTAATGACAAATCAGCAGGGACCTGAGGCTGCGTGGTGCCAGGCTGGGGCAGGGGACCTGAGGCCACGCCCGTCACCTGGTGGGGCTTGATGAGGGATCTGAGGCTGCTCCCTCCGACCCTGTGGTGCTTAACAGGGGGTGGGACCGGCCGGGTCTCAGTCTGGCACGATTTCGAGGTGCACATGGTTGGGCGGGGACTTGATTCTAGGTCCTGTGGTGTGCCCCAGATTCTGAGAGGAGAGAGATTTTCATATACATTTTACTAATTTTCTTTCATCTCTGACACTTCTATTATAGAGAAAGGGCAAATAGCAATATTAAAATTTTTCCTCTAATTATTTTCCTTTTAATGTGCACAAATTTCATGCACCAGGCCACTAGTAAGATAATAAGGGAGAATAAAGGCACTTGGGGAGACCAAAGATGAACTAAGGCAGCTGAGCTTTCCACACCCAGTTGTCAGGTCACCTGGTCAAGCTTCACCTTTATCTCAGATTCCT
>NW_006299715.1:57986-61887 GCF_000327345.1 Myotis davidii
AGTTCCACAGCAGTTAGCCCACGGGAATGCCTGGTGCCTCCTGCCTTCCCCCTACCTGAGACAAACCCAAATGCAGATCATCAAGACTTGACCTTCGATTAGTAAATTGGTGGGAAAGGCCTGCAGAAAACTCTCCCTCCTGTGAACCCCTCCTGTTCTAACTTAGTGTGATCAGAATGTCTATGATGACCATGGGCTGCTGATAGTTCTTCATCAACTTAGCTTCCTACCCTGGGCTTCTTGTGAAATGAACAGCAGATCATTTCACTTTTATGTTTCTAGAGATGAGCAGATAAAGTCCTGTGCAGATTTGAGAGAAATTAAGATTATGTCAAGTTTTGGGGAATCAGAAAATGCTTTGTCGAAGATACAGACCGGAAGTGGGCTATTCATTCTGGGTGATTCCAGATACGTGGACAGGGAGGGTTAAAGACGGTAAAAGCAGAGGAAGGAGCAAGACAGGGCTTCCGAGAATGTGGGCATCGGGTCTGATTGGCTGAGTTTGGAGGAGTCCTTGGAAGGTAATGCTGGGAGGTAATGAGGAAGAGCTCACACCACCTGCCTTCTAAACTGGAACACAACATTGAGCCTCCTGGGCTATTTTGTCAGGTGAGCAATGGCCTTGCAGACCTAAAGACACTCCAGCTCAGGTCACACAGATGCAAGGCGAGGACCAGGAATGGAATCTGGTTTTGCTGGACACCTGTCAGTGCTTTCCTGATGCAACGTTGCCTGTGGCTGTAACCCTGATGTCTCAACAGACCAGGGCAGAGATGACACAGCCTGAAGGAAGGGCGTCATGGTGGGGACAATCTGATTCTGCTTTGGTTTCACCTACTCCTCCCTCTGCGCCCCCATCCTGGCACAGAAATGTCCGCAGGCCTTAGGGATAGCCAGCAGGGAGTGAGATGATCAAGGTCCCTGTCTTCACGGAGGTGACATCCTGGTGGGGGCAAAATAAATTCCCACACACATAGATCATTTCAGGTAATGTGCTGTGGGAACAATCAACTTTGGACTGGAATCTTACCAGGCCACCCAGGGGCCTTCTCTTGGGGGCTGCATTTGGCTGTGGGGAGGAAACTTGTTTTTCCTGGGAGTGGGGGTGGGGAGGGCACCAGGTTGGAATGCAAGGTACCAGCAACTGCCCTGGCTGTCTCCTCCTCCTGCCCCTTGTCAAGGTGTGGGGGAGGGGAATGGGTAGGAGGGACTTGAGGAAAGAGATGTGTGATATGTCTCCTGACTGGTTCCAGTTTCCAGAGCCACGCTATTCTGGTTCTTCCTGGTGACTGAGTCCACATACCTGCCCCCTTGCCCCTAAGCCCCTTTAAGTTGGGTTTTGTCTTTCTGAAGTTCTGACTAAATCTGTACATGACTTGCGCGTCTGGGCCTGTTACTGGATCTATTAGCAGAGTTTTCAATGAGATAAGCTGTCTGTCCACCCTTGGCAGGTACTGGCTAACTATTACTTAGTTCCTGCCTGGGGCTAAGGTGAGGTGGTTCCCTGGCTGTCCAGTTGGGTAACACTCGGTCAGTGAAAGCCATCCTAAGTGAAGGGCCGTGGCGCCTGGATGCCTGCATTCCATGCAAGGCTCTCCCACCCACCAGCTGTGTGTCTCTGGGCAAGTTTCTCACAGGCTCTGCCTCAGTTTCTCTATGAACAGTGGCGGTGATGTTTGGACCTGCCTCTGAGGGCCATGGTGAGGACTAGCTGACTTACTACCTATACAGCCTTTAGAAGAGACCTCGGTGTACAGTGAGGGCGCAGCACACACCAGTCGTCACTGGGAGCTCCTCCCTCCAAGGTTGTCAAGAACATGAGGAAGGAGCAATGAAATCCCCGAGACGTGTGCAGACTATGCCTGTGAGCCTTAAGGAAGAACGGAAGTTTTCCCGTTTCATTTTCAGACAGAGTTTCCTCTTTCCTCATACTTGACAAAACAAAAAGTGATTTATGAGAACAACTTTTCACGTAGAACTCTTGCACAAAATTGGTTCACCCACATGGCATGGCGGAAATGCTCTTTCCTGGTAGGAATCTTCAGAGGGAAGGTGCTTGCTTCATATTCTCATTCCTGTTTGTTTAGGAGGGCCCCGGAATAATGGATTCAACATTAATTGTTTTAATAATCCACACGGATCGACATGTTATATGAAACAAGTAGTAGGAAGCGGGCAAGGCAGGGGCCATTAATCAGACTGTCGATTCTCCTTATTGACATCTAGTGATAAGCCTGCAACTGATATATTTCCTTAAAGAGACTTTTAAAAAATTATACTTAAGCTCTTGTTTTGATATGAAATGATGTTTTTTCAGGAGGACAGCAAATGCCATCCTAAGATTTTAACATTCGTTTAATCCTTTTGTGTTTGCCCCATGTGTTCACTATAGGCTATATTTCACTGCTGGAGGGTACGCCGGTCTGTCTGGGCACACACATGGGAGTGAAAGCAGAAGAGAGGAAAAGAGAAGCAGAGAGAGAGGGAGGCGAGAAGCAGACAGGGGAAGTGAGAAATAAAGCCATGGGTTACTTGTTTTCTAGTCTTCAATGTTGAATTTATCAAGTGAACATCTAGCATAATTTTCAGCCACAGATCATACACCTTTGCAGGACAAGGTGAGGCCTGAGGACTGAACTGGCTCAGTAACTGAGCAAATGGATATAGCGGGCTGACTGGTGGGCCCCAAAATGTGCCATGTCCTAACCCCTGAAATCTTATATATCAAATCTTATATATATATGTCGCTTCACATGGCAAAAGTCGGGACTAAGTTGAGGATCTTGGGGGGAGGAGTGTATCTCTCCTAGTCCCCCCTAAAAGTAATCACACGTACCCTTGCAAGACAGAAGGAAGGGAGAACCATTCTGAGGAGGAGGAGGAGGAGGAAGAGGAGGAGGAGGAGGAGGAAGAGGAGGAGGAGAAGTGTGACAGTGAGGCAGGGGTTAAAGTGACGGGCCACAGCCCAGGAAGCCTGACAGGCTCTGGCGGCCAGGGGAGGCAGGAGGGACCCTCCTGAGCCTCCAGAAGGGGCGGCCCTTGCCTACACTGGGACCTCTGTTTTCCGGCCTCCAGGACTGTGAGAGAATACGCGTCTGTTGTTTTAAGCCACCGAGTTTGTGGTCCTTTGTCAGAGCAGCCACAGGAAGGGAGGCACTGGGTGGTCCCTGAATCTGAAGCCAATTTCTAGCCACATGGCCAGCAGGATGACCCAATGCCTTCTGTGGGCAAAATGGACCTTCCCAGACTTATTCCTTGCAGGCATATGTGAGTTGCTTGTCTTCTGTGCTTGTGCGAGGTGTTGCTGTGCTGTCCCTTCCCTGGGGACCACATCCGGGCAGTGGCAACTCTCAGGGCTCCGTTCCTGGCCTGTGCCCGGGGCACAGATCTAACGAAAGGGCCCCCAGGGCCCAGTTACGATGGAATCTGATACCCCGTCCGCACCTGCCTCCGTGTGTCCAGCACTCTATTTACATCTTCTCATCTTTCACTCACAATCGCCCCTGGAGACAGTGCTGCTGCCTTGTATGTGTGGTGACATCTAAAGTGCGCAAGCCAGCCACGAAGCCACACAAAACCAAAGCAGTCTCTGAAACCCGTGTCTCACTCCAGGGTCCCTGCGGTCAGATGAAGACGCTGTTTCTTCGCTGAGCTCCATGGGACTGGCTGGTAGCTGGCTCCCGTTTAGCAGAGCCCCCTCCCCCTGAGCCCTTAGGCGTGGCTCAGTGGTTGAGGTTTGACCTATGAACCAGGAGGTCACGGTTCGATTCCTGGTCTGGGCACATGCTGGGGGTGCGGGCTCGATCCCCAGTATGGGGCGTGCAGGAGGCAGCTGATCCATGATTCTCTCTCATCACTGATGTTTCTATCTCTCTCTCCCTCTCCCTTCCTCTCTGAAATC
>NW_006299715.1:62839-64317 GCF_000327345.1 Myotis davidii
CGGCCCCCTCCCCCTTACCCCCCTCCTCTTCCTCCTCTTCCTCCCCCCTTCTCAGCTTCTCTCACTTTGTTTTTTCTTCTGCCCTTCCTTCCTGCCTGCTCACGCTCTCTCCCTTCCTTCCTCCCTCCCTCCCTCCCTCTCTCCCTCTCTCCTGCCTTCCCAAGAACAGTGAAAGGAGCAGCCCCTTCTATCCCCTTACTACCTCGATGTCTCTAGCATTCAGTCTCCCTCCAACTAAGGTAGAACCAATTATTATGTCAAAGAATCTTTGAAAACTAAAATGAGATAATGCAGACAGACCAGGCCTATCATGACTATATTCAGTGAAAATCAATCTCCTTTTCCCTTTCCCTGTGATTCATTGACACAGTTATGCATGATGCTGTAACTGACTCATTCCTTCATCCGCCACCTGCCAGCCGGTGGGCCCTGAGACCGGTAACTGGATGCTGTGATGAAGCCACTTTAGTTTGGGGACACAAACCTCCGGATTCCTATTGCCAACAGACCTTGTCTGAAATGCCGGCAGGGGGAGTCAGTGCTGGGGCATTAGGCGTGGCTCAGTGGTTGAGGTTTGACCTATGAACCAGGAGGTCACGGTTCGATTCCTGGTCTGGGCACATGCTGGGGGTGCGGGCTCGATCCCCAGTATGGGGCGTGCAGGAGGCAGCTGATCCATGATTCTGTCTCATCACTGATGTTTCTATCTCTCTCTCCCTCTCCCTTCCTCTCTGAAATCAATAATATGTTTTACAAAAAAGGAATCCTTAATCCCAAGCATTTAAAAATCATTACATTTTTTTTAAATGAGAAATTTTTGGGAGCTGCAAGTAGGTACTGGAAAGATAAAGGGATATCGAGCTGGAGAATGCAATAACCATGGGATCTAGTTGAGGGGAACTATGTCCTAGTTACCAAAATGACTCCATCATTGATATGTTCCCTGCATGTTCTCCATGGTTTCCGTTCATGAACTCACTAACCCTCAGCACAAAGGAAACATGGGCCCTTAATCCGGCCACAGCGGGCAGAGTTCTGCATCCATCTACTTGCTCATTCCGGCTGCAGCAAAGGCGGTGAACCGACCCCAGGGCAGCCTGGCTGGTGCCAACCAGCCCCTCCAGCCCATGCGTGACACAGGCAAGGGCTCCGGGTCAGACACTGGGCTCAAGCTGGACAATCCAGGCAGCTGCTAAAAGGCTTTTCCACGTGGGGGCCCACCTGGGGCATTTTGGAAGCCCTGCAACATTCCTTCTTTTGCTCTCTATTGAAGAATAGATATTTGGTGGAAGTTCCGGTTTATTACTGTGTTAGTTTGCTCGGGCCTCCATAAGCACCTGCCACAGATCGGTGTGGAGGGGGACTTAAGCAATAGAAATTTGTTTTCTCACAGTCTGGAGGCAGGAAGGCCCAGGTCCAGGTGGGCGAGGCTGGTTTCTCCTGAGGCCTCTCTCCTTGGTGTGTAGATGGCCCTCCCT
>NW_006299715.1:64453-85280 GCF_000327345.1 Myotis davidii
TTTGAAAACGAAAATGAGATAATGCAGACAGACCAGGCCTATCATGACTATATTCAGTGAAAATCAATCTCCTTTTCCCTTTCCCTGTGATTCATTTGACACAGTATGCATGATGCTGTAACTGACTCATTCCTTCATCGGCCACCTGCCAGCCGGTGGGCCCTGAGACCGGTAACTGGATGCTGTGATGAAGCCACTTTAGTTTGGGGACACAAACCTCCGGATTCCTATTGCCAACAGACCTTGTCTGAAATGCCGGCAGGGGGAGTCAGTGCTGGGGCAGGGAAGGCCTGTGGCATTAACGTGGCCTCGGGGGAGGGTTCTGGGAGGCAGAATTGAGATGTCGGGCAGAATGAGTTTTCTTTAATGGGCAAAGCAGGACAGAGGGTGTGCGGAATGGTCAGCCCTGGCCGTGAGTGTGAGCCATGTGCACGGATGCTTGTGGAAGGGCCTGGAAGGATTAATTACACCCCCCACCTCCCGGGCGGCGCTCTTTCCTCCCATCCTGCAGGCAGGGGACCTGGAGTGGCCTTGGCCAGCACCCCGCACGTTCTCCCCCCATTTTTCTTTAGCACAGAAAAGGGGAGCCATTAGGTTACCCACTTCGTCTCCTCGGAGTCCGGTCCCCAGAGCAAACTGCCGATTCCTCTCCAGGAAGCGGATTTTCACGTTGTAGACTCTGTTCCCATGAAACACCACCAACACGTAGGGTTCTGTGCAGGACTTCGCCGAGCAGTCTCGGACCAGGAACATGCCGTCCTGAAGGAGAGGAAGAGCAATCACTCCTCAGGCTGCCAGCGGGGCTGCCCGCGTCCCACCCTCGCCTCATGGAAGCGACGCCTGTGCTCCAGATTCCCCAACGGCTTTAGTTTTGGGTAAACTAGCTCTTTACTCAGTTGAACTCAGTGGTTATGGGGTGACAGTATGTATTAGGATTCTTGTTATTTTCTGAGAAGTCAACCAGTCAGATGACACCCCTTCTTCCAGATCTTCCAGCACCCCCACCTCCTCAGCACCTGCCTCCAACCTCAGCTGCTCAGTGGATGAACACAGCAGCCTGCCTGTGGTTTATCTGCTGTCACTCCTGTAGTCCCCGCCCCGCTGCTGGCTCCAGTCAGCCACCATCCCTCACAGGCCCCGCCTGGCTCTGGGATGCTGGGCATAGCTCTCCTCCTCCCCTTCTCGGGTACCCCCTTCACCTGCCAGTGTCCACGTATTTCCTGTCCTGCCCAATGCGCGGGTACCATCCAGAGGTGGTGGGAGCTGCCACAGGCTGGAGTAGCAGAGGCGTTTAGCATGATAAGTGGGCCTCTGCATGGGGAGATGTCAACAGAGGACTAGGGTCCCCAAAAGAGATGTGGAGCTTCAAGGTCATTGAGGTCAATGTGAGTGCCGAGGCCATAGGAGCGGGGAGAAAATACAGCCTGGCCTGAGGGGCAGGCAAGAACAGGGCAGGCAGGAGGGGACAGGAAAGGGCTCTAAGACAGTGTCCCAGAGAGAGAAGGAAGCCAAGGCTGTAGACAGCGGGGGTCAGGGTGTGGGATGGTCTGAGGGCTGCGAAGGGCACCGGATGTGGGTCAGAAGTCATCAGGCTCTCCCTCGGGAAAGGCTCAGGGTGAGGGCCGGGCGGAGAGGCTGAGGAGTGGAGCAGGCCTTCTGGAGGCGGTCACACCTGCCTGCACGGCTCAGTTGTGTGGTCACAGAGCGTCACTTACATGATGAAAATCTGACTGTAATTTCATAGATTATTATAAATGATCTATACAATGAGGTATTGTGTATAATTTATATTTATAATAGTTGTTATATGTATTTATCTCTCTTGACTAATACTGTATATTTATATGTGATTATAGCATATGTTAATGTAATTAATATTTATAATATATAGATTTATATAATGCTTATAACGTGATATAACAGCAATTTTCATCTCATAGCACACATAAACGAATTGCTACAGTTCTGTGGCACACCAAAAGATTGTATTTTTTGCTGATCTGACAAAAGAAGGTACCGTTCATACCAGACAGCTGTTGTTGTGCTGAGGTCATTTTTAAAATTTGACTAAGGGACAAGAGGTCCGTGCCCCTGACTGAAAAGTCAGGTATTGCTTGTGGCATACCTGTTGAAAATTGCTGCTCTAGAATAATACTTAAAAATGTTACATTTATAAATAAAACTGTAGTGATGTTCTAATGATGCTGACAGCTGAGGTTTATTGAGAATTTCCCTCAAGATATCAAGCACTCTACACACATTATTTTATTTGATCTTTACTTATAATTTGAGGAGGTGTTTTATCCCCATTTTACAGGTGAGGAAATTAGGATCCAATAGTTTAAGTGAATCTCCAAAAACATCACAACTCATCAATGGGAAACTTGCTCTTTAAATATTCCAGCCTCTGAGAACATCAAGTGGCATTGAGAAATTTTCTGGAACTTCTTTTGCCTGAGACATTTGGCTGTAATTGAAGCCTTAAGACTCAAGCACAGAACATGGCCAAAGATCAGAAAGGAAGAGGGGGCCAAGATGTGTGACCAATTTCTGGGTTTATTATCTTAAACTGTACAATGAGTTTGTCACAATGAATCCTTCCTCTCTCTCTCAAATCAAGCAATCAATTAATCAATAATATTTTAAAAAATGAATGTGTTCATTAGTGGGTGAGTTCATTAGTAATAGGACCCCAATGAATTTTAATAAAACCTAGCTCTCGGAATTGATGTTATAAAATTAAATAAGAAAAATTTACATTAAGTTGCTATGGAAAACAGAATAATGCCCCTACACACAAGATGTCCATGTCCTAACTTCCAGGACCTGTGAATAGGTCACCTTTACAGGGCAAAAGGGATTTGCAGATGTGTTTAAAAGTCTTGAGATGGGAAATTATCCTGGATTATCTGTGTGGGTTCAATGTAATCAGAAGAATCCTTGTCGGAGGGAGGCAGGGGTGTGAGAGTCAGACAGCGGGGGAGGCGGGGGCACAAGCCAAGGACGGCTGGCAGCCCCTGGAATCTGGAAAAGGCAATGACATGGACTCTCCTCTGGAGCCTCCCAAAGGAACACAGCCCTACACCTTAATTTTAGTCCAGGGAGACCCATGTAGGAATGCGACCTCCCAAACTGTAAGAGTAAATTTGTCTTAGTCTACTAAATTTGTGGTAACTGCCAGCACTGAGAAATGCAAGGTGAGGCAAGAACCACTCCATCGAAGTCCACTGCTTGCTATGTCCTCTGACTGGGGGGCAGAAAACCGTAGGCTGATGGGCCCGTCGAGGTCTTACCTTGTTCTCCTTCATCAAGGCCTCTTCCACCTCCTGGCGACTGTACTCTCCAACGTACCATTCGCTGTGCTGGGCCTCCTGCGGGACAGGTGAAATGAGGACTATTTTAGGGTCAAGGGGAAGCCCTAATCATTAATTAATGAAAATGTTCTTTTGTTCCCCCGGTGCCAAGTCACAGTTTGATTGACAGTAGAGATGTGGTACAAAAGTTCTGTCCCTGGATCTGGACGCAGAAGAAGTAACTGCAGCGTAGGAACTGTGAAATTGGTGTGATGGAGTAACCTGCAATTCCACGCCATCTACATGAAAGGCCCTGTGCACCAGGCTCAGAGTGGGTGCTAAACCCTCCTGCTCTCTACCTGCCGGAGCTTACTGAGATGGGATGGTTATTGTCTGTGGAGTCTATGCTGCCCTAGTCATCATGGGAGGGGAGGGCAGGACAGGTGTAGACAGGGAGCTTCTTTAGGCCACTTGCCTAAAGCCACATGCATTGGATCTGCAATTTGAACCCTAGTGTGCCTGGCTTTTACCCTGTGCCATGCTCCCTTATTGATACCAGCTGATTTCTTTGGATTGTAAAATCCATCATGACAGAGAGAAGAAAGGGCAGTCCCCGGACCTACGGTTCTCAAGGATCTAATATTAAATAAGCCCCTGCGTGAGTCCAGCACATCGAAGACCCCTCATCCATTGTCCCAATCCATCCCTGCAGCAACCTGACAGGTGGGCATGCCAGGCGGGGTGTGGGGCTCAGGAATCAACACCTGTCACCTGGTTGGCAAGTGCTTGGTCTCAGTCTGAATCTGAGTCTCTGGTCCTCCCAGAGACGGATCTTCCCAATGCTGGGCGTGTGTGAGCCGGCTCCCCCCTAACTCCATGCCCTTGCTTCCTGCCATTCCAGGCCTGGTACAGGGGTCTGGCCAGGCAGATGTGCTTGACATTCGGTGGACACATGGCTTCAGGACTTGGCATGAGTTGGCCCTCCTGCCTGGAATCCCTCCTACTCCTCACCTCTCCTCCTACCTGGTCTGTCATTCTCTTCCATCAAGACTGGGATCAAACTCATCTCTTATTGGAAGGGTTTTTTGGAATAAAGTCCTTTACTTTTTATTACGGTATATTGTTATAATTGTTCTATTTTATTATTAGTTGTTGCTAACCCTTGACTATCTAATTTATAATTAAGCTTCACCATAGGTATGCATGCATGTATGTATGGGAAACAACATAGTAAGTACAGGGTTCAGTACTATCTGTGGTTTCAGGCATCCACCGGGGGGCTTAAACCACATCCCTGTGAATAGGGAGCATGACTATATACAAACTAAAGAATCTGGTGGAAGAGCAACATAAAATGTTATACAGCAAAACTCTTTAAAATGTTAGAACCCAATAATATTGAAAAAAAAATTAAAGTTCATCGTGATACCCCTCTGAGGCAACGTTCAGTAGAGCTCTATTCAGACACCAAGGTTATCTAGAGAGACAATGCAGAGAGGCGTCTACCTCTTCATCAGACCTTGTGGGGCAAGGTTTCCTCCAGTTCATGTTTTTATAGTGAAGATCGTCTTCGCGAGGCCCGCAGCTGGCTGGAGCCTGGCATCGCTGAGGAGGGTGGGGCTGCGTGCTTTCTTTATGATCTGGGAAAAGTAAATGTGCATTGAAGTGCGATTTTGTTAGTGTCAGATTGCCTCCCTCCCACAGGGAGCTGGATGGGGTCTGCTGCTCCTCTCTGTGTCTGGGGCAACCTTGGTCTACACCACTGTTGTCTCACACGAGACGGCAATCTTCCCTGGATTCTTTGGCTTCAGCTTTTGCCCCTTCCTCTCTAAGGCAGCCAGAGTAATCTTTAAAAAATGTGATTTTGACTTTGCTACTCCCCCTGGTAAAAATCCTTCCATGATTTCCTTTACACATGGAGAAAACCCAAATGTCTGACATCTGTCAGTGAGACACTCAATAATCTTTCTCTTCTGATTTCTCCATCCCCCACCCTCTCCTTCATCTCCCCATCCATTGTTCCTTCCTTCCTTCTATCCACCCATACTCCATCCATCCATCCATCCATCCATCCACCCATCCATCCATCCCCCATCATCTGTTCTTTTCTGGTCATAATGAACTACAAGCCAATATTATTCCCAACTCAGGCAACACTATTTTTTTTTTTTTAAACTTGAAGAATGACATTTTGTCTTAATGGACAAAATGTCACTTTTATTTAGTTTTTTAACCTGAAAGAAAGAATAGCAAACTGTGGTTATTCAGACTTGGGCATTTGGCAGATATTTTATTAGAAATGAACAAGGTGAGCCAGTTAATTCATGGAAAACAATGGTAGTATTTCCTGCCAACTGTAAATTTAGAGTTTTGAAATGCAAATTGGAATTTGGAAAAACTTGCAGCTGCTATCTTGACATAACAGCATCTCAAAAGACTTTTCTTAGTGATGTTAAACTATTTCATAATGAAGTGTGTGAACATTGAAAAGATCTGCTCAGGTCTATGAATCATTATTTTCCAAGTGACTAATGTATGAAGCTATAAAATTATGTCCGGGTAAATATTTTTTTAAAAGAGAAGACAGAACAATCAATTTTAAAGTATTTAAAAAATTCCTTGAAAGGGTTTTGCTTTCATCTGGTATCTTACCTTTAAGATACTACTACTTGTCAAGTATTCTTTTTAGTTTTATTATTTTTTAGAGGGAGAGAGAAACATCAATTGGTTGCCTCTCATACTTGCCCTGATCAGGGGATTGAACCCACAACCTGGGATGTGCCCTGACTGAGAATTGAACCTGCCACCTTTTAGTGTGTGGGACAATGCTCCAACCAACTGAGCCACCCAGCCAGGGCACTTGTCAAGTTTTGATGTGATATTTTCTCTATATTCTTTGATGAAAATAACATATTTTCACAGCTTATCATTTCATATCAGTAAATAATAATAAAATATGAATTTGAGGAAGTTAAGGCTATAAAAAAGGAGTGAGGTGTTATGAGGAATAGTAAATACAAGATTTGTAAATAATTTACAGAGTAGGAATTTCAAGGAAGAAATAACTGTAAAAAATTCATTAAGACTTGAGAGTAGAAAAATATGGAAATAAAATACTGGACAATAATCTATATATATAAAATCCTAAGCAACCGAACGACCAGTCAATTGGTTGCTATGTTGTGCACTGACCACCAGGGGACAGACGCTTAACACACAGGATCGGGCTCCCTCCTGTCTGGATTGGGCCTGTGAGGATTAGGCCAAAACTGGCTATACGAGATTCCCTGAGGGGTCCTGGATTACAAGAGGGCTCAGGCCAGGCCAACAGACCCCACTGGTGCATGAATCTGTGCACTGGCCCTCTTGTAGTAAATAAAATGGAAGAGCAGTAATTAGTGTGAAGGCAGAATTATAAACTATATAGTCTTAATCCAGTCTAGAAAATATAACCAAAGTTACAGTCTTGGTTAGTAGCTTGACCAGAACTTTGAAATAATAGAATACTTGTTAAAATAAAATTTTAATTGAATTTATTGGGATGACTGGTTAATAAATTTATATAGGTTTCAGGTGTACAATTCATAATACATCATCTGTATATTGAATTGTGTGTTCACCACCCCAAGTTAAGTCTCCTTCCATCACCATTTAAGAATAGGATACTTTTGACACAGCAAATTTTTGAGGCAAAATACTAACTCAAACGTTAGGGAATATTTATATGCCAGTTACCAAAAGTTAGGTTTCATGTGAATTTAGTCTGCTTCTGCTCATCAAAGAGCTGAATTCTCTCTGGGATTATTAAGAACAAAGAGTATGCCTGAGACATCGGATGTTCTAGTTTAATAATTTCAAGGATTGTGGCTTTTTACATTGAACCTAAGAATGTTTGTTATAGGGAATTGTGTGCGTTAAACTGTTTGTTGTAAGGGAATGTTTGACCACTTAAAGTTTAAATTACATTCATCACAGTACGTTAATTTTAATCACAGTTTAAGGCCTTGAAAATAGGAATAATGCTAAAGATAGTTCTCCTTTTAACATTTCTCCTTTTAACATTGTATTTTAAAAGTTTTCTGTATTATTTGGAAAGAGGATGTAAACTTAAGAGTTTTAAAATTCAGTCATACTTTTATTTAAGACTAGAGGCCTGGTGCACAGATTTGTGCACTGGGTGGGGGGTGTCCCTCAGCCTGGCCTGCACCCTCTCGTAATCTGGGACCCCTCGGGGGATGTCCGACTGCTGGTTTTAGCCCAAATCCCCACAGGCTAGAGTGGAGCAGTGCACCAAGCTGCAAGCGGCCAGGGAGGAGCCTGAGCTGGGGCTGGGCACTGCACCGCTAGCGCTCATCACAGCACACTACACCTGTCGCTGTTTGGTAGCACTGCAGCAAAGTGGGGAGAGGCTCCTGATGCCATGGCAACTGCACTAGCCACCCATGAGCCTGGCTTTTGGCTGAGTGGCACTCTCCCTGTGGGAGCACACTGACCACCAGGGGCAGCTCCTGAATTGAGCGTCTGCTCCTGGTGGTCAGTGTGCATCATAGTAATTGGTTGACTGGTTGTTCCAGTTGTTCCATTATAACAGTTACTTAGGCTTATTCTATATAATAACAGTGGTGGCGGGATCCTCTCCCACCTCCTCAGCTGCACCTAGGATGTCCAACTGCAGCTAGGCCTGCTCCCTGCTGGCAAGTGGACATCCCCTGAGGGCTCCTGGGCTTCCAGAGGGATGTCTGACTGCCAGCTTAGGCCCAATCCCCTGAGGGGTCCCAGACTGGGAGAGGGCACAGGCTGGGCTGAGGGACCCCCCCAAGTGCACAAATATTTATGCACTGGGCCTCTAGTATATATATGTTAAAACCAATGGAAGAATAGTATAACTTCCAAGAAAGAGAGAGGGGCATAAGGGAGAGATGAACCCAATATCTGGCAGGAAAAGAAATGAAAAGCCAGTGAAAAGAGGGCAAATAGGAGGCACAAAATAATATAAAAACAAATTTTAAAATATTAATAATCACAATAAATATCAAAGGTATAAACTTAGCATTTAATAATCAGATGCAAATCTTTATGTGGTGTACCTGACACTATACAAAATAATATTAAATGTAAACTGCAATAGAAAAACATTTAAAAATTGTTTAAAAAATCCCCAGAAAACAAAATTTGATGCAGATTGGTTTAAACATTCCAGTTATGGGCTAATTTCACATTTAAAATGTAATGACACAGAGAGCTCACTAATGAGAGGATGGAGAATTATATGCCAGCCGAATCCTAACCAAGAGAAAGCGAAAAGAGCTATGATAACATTAAAAAAAGACTTTAAAAAAGTATTTAAAATGTAGTGAAGCAAGACATAGAGGCTTATTACTGGACTAGACACAGCTATCCTTTCAACATGGATTGAAACAATAAGAACATACATGAGAGAAGAAAATAACAATCATCAGCATTTCCTATCAGTTGTGTAGTGTACACAATAGTTTCCGTGATTATGAATTTTTCATTATATTGTGGCAACTGATTTATTAAATTTCAACTCTGAGCACTTTGCTTGAATATTTAAAAAATCCTACTTGAAGAAGAGCGTTGGGAAGCAGCAAAACGCATTTGTAGTCTATTCAGAGAATGAGTTAAACAAAACAAAACAAGCAAGAAAACCACTTGGCCATACAATTTCCCCCTGAAGCCCTGGTGGGGTCTTTGCTTAAAGAATAAATAAAATTCGGAGCTTATAATCCACTACAATTGCTTAATTGGTTTTGTTCTAAAATCATATAACTAATCTCTGAAAAATTTTCTTTACATAAAACACTGCATTTGTGTTTTATACCCCCATGGCATAGGACTCTCCCACTTGGGGAATGGAGGTCACAGAAATAAAGAGGTGGAGTCAGGTAAGTGGAAGAACATTGGGGAGGACACTGTGTAGGTTATCAATGGAGTCTGAATAAAAATGATATGGGTTGCAAATTCATACCTTTATCAATAAACACTAATATTTAAAAAATTTTATGTATATGAAGCTCTTAGCACTATGCCTGACTCATATTAGTAACTCAAAAAATGCTACTGCTAATGTTAACATGATTGGGAGCACATAGCTCTAGACCTTTCTTTTGTAACTTATAATAAAAGCATTTTATTTTAACCTAGTGTCCATACATATTTATTAGCAAATTTACATACAATTTAAAAGCATCTTATAAGGAAAAAGCCGCATAGTTTAAAGAATAAAAAATGCAGACAGAAAAAGAAAATGTTGTCTGGTCAGCATGGCTCAGTGGTTGAGCTTTGATCTATAAACCAGGAGGTCATGGTTCCATTCCTGGTCAGGGCACATGCCCAGGTTGTGAGCTTGATCCCCAGTGTGGGATTGTGCAGGAGACATCCCATCAATGATTCTCTCTCATCATTGATGTTTCTATCTCTCTCTCCCTATCCCTTCCTCTCTGAAATAAATAAAAATATATTAAAAAAATAAAATGTTAGTGGACAAAAACTAAAAAGAAAAAGAAAGCAAGTCACCCACAATCCAAAACTCAGAGAGTAACTTTACTATTTTGGAATATAACCAAACCAATCGATCCTCTTCTAATAGCAAAATTACTTTTTTTGTCCTGAGATTCATCTGCGTAGGCTTCTAATAGCTTAGCTTGAATTCAGGTATCAGAGAATTGAGCTAAGGCCGTTTATCAAGTAGCAACCAAGCTATCGAGAAACAACTGAACATTTCTACAATTTTTTCTCACTTGTGAAATAAAGATGACAGTGTCTCCATGGAAACAGTCGTAGATTTCACCATTCTGCAGGAAGAGGACTGCCCCCTCATCTGAGGCACACAAACTGGTGAGCTGTAGAGAGTCCCTGGAACTGAGAACTCTGGTAGAGCCCAGACTGTGTGCTGTTTTATGTGCACCTAATTTCTACAAGCACTGTGATTCAGAGGTGAACTTTTACCCCGTAGAATGGCCATGGCTCAGTAAGTTGATGGAGGGCATGGCAGGTGCTTACACACTGGTTAGTTAAAGGACTGGGCTGTCTCTCTTTTGTATTTTTAGGGCCCAGCCCAATTTTGGGTGTCAATCATAAGCTTGGTGGATATTTGTTAACTGAAAGAGGAATTAATGGTGTTTGAAGGTGCTGGAGGCCAAAACATTTCCCCTGTTCGTGCCAGGCTGTTTCTTTAAGCAACCTGTTTCCCCTGAGAGGCATGGAGAACAAGCTACAAGAGCCCAGTACGAATGATCTGCGTTCAACCCTGGGGTGCTTGACAGGACTCATGTCTGTGAAGGCCACCTGCTCCACTAACTAATGTTCCATTCTTCAACATTCTCTATTTTTTATTTGTGCAAGATTTTGCCTTTCAACTCTGGATTCCTCTTTAAGCTATGATTCTGCTTCCCCATCCTTTCAACATACTCTCAAAACCGGATAAGTAATGCCCTTTCTGGGCCTGTTTTGCCCTGGACCTTCCACCTGGATACCCAGCCTTATCATCTTCTTACACCGCCATCTGGCCTCCAGGACCACTCTCATTTGATTCCAAGGGGTTGAGCCCATGTGGTAAATCACTGCCCGCTTTAGTCACCTTCCTTTAAAAAAAATAGTCCTCTCTTGGGAAACTCTGACTATCCGCGTGTACATCAGGAGAAATGAGTTTCCAGATTGGCTTTCCAATATAAGGCCCAGAAGGCAGAGGCAGAAGAGAGAGGAGGACATGATGGAGGCCAGGGAGGAAACTCTTGGGCTAATGGAATCAATTGGGTAGGGAATCCTGGAGAAGGAACGGAATACAGACAAAAAGGAGAGATTTTAAAATGTGTCTAGCAGAGGGCTGTGTGTGTGTATTAACCCTGTGAGTTAACACTAGTATTTGAATTTTATGGATGGGGGAGGGTGAAGTTCCAAGAATGAACTTGCTGAAGCTGACCCTACTATAGGGAGAGAGGCAGAATTAGGACCATGGTCAGTAGAGCGCTCAGTCTTCCCGTGGTATCGGATGGGGTCTGCTTCCTCCAGCCCTAAGCTCCTTTTTATGGCTCAACAGAGAGTGAGACTGCAGGATTAGACTTAAACACATATCTCCCTGGCAATTAGGCAGAAGAAAAAAAGACAAAAGAATATAACATCTAGTTTGGGCAAAATAATATTAATGTCAAAACCCATCACCACAGTAATCCTATATACTAGTAATAAAAGCCTAATATGCTAAGTGTCTGGTCTTCTGGTCGGCCATTCAACCAATCAAAGCATAATATGCTAATAATATGCTAAGGCCACTCAACCTCTCACTATGATGTGCACTGACCACGAGGGGGCAGACACTCCAACTGGTAGGTTAGCTTGCTGCTGGGGTCCAGCTGGTTGGGACTGAGAGAGATGGGCCAGACATGCCCTGGGGCCCTCCCACTGTCTCTCCCTGGTTGGCCAACCCCCTGTGTCCCTCCCCGGCCCCGATTGTACACTGGTGGGTCCCTCAGCCTTGCCTTCACCCTCTTGCAATCCAGGACCTCTCAGGGGATGTTGGAGAGCTGGTTTCAGCCCGATCTGCAGGCCAGGACGAGGGACCCCACTGGTGCAAGAATTCGTGCACCGGGCCTCTAGTCATTAAATATGCTGCTTCAGATCTCACCACAGAAATGTTATCCTCTTGATTTTTATCTTTACAATCAATTAGTAAGTGAGGTCCATGTTATTTTATCCATTTCTCAGGTTTTCTTAAGAGAAATCTGTTTTACACCCAGTGGATTGGCAAAAACTCAAAACAACCGCTGGAGAGGATGGGGCACACCGGGGACTCATAAGCTGTCGGCGAGACTGAAGGATACACCTACTTTGTAAAATCCACCAAGTACAAGTGGAGAAAGGAATGTCCTAAGACCTATACATTTCACGCTTAGACAGAGAAGTTAGAGTATATACCTGGGATTGGGAAGACAATATTGTTTATAACATCATAATGCTCATAAGAGAGAAAAATGCAAACCACCTAAGTGATCTTATTTAATTATAGATAAAAATTGTCATATTCACCCAATGGAATGCTACCTGTCAATGAAAACAAGCTAATGCCCTTTATCCACATCCGCTCAGCAAGTCTGAGGGTCACAGAGCAAAGTCACGGAGCAGGAATATTGTCATGAGAGGACTTACCCGTCTACTTTATGATTCCTAGGTCAAGTGCTCTTACCTCTGCTTTGCGCACTGTGGTTGCTCATCATGAACGAAGCGCTAAAGAAAATGTTAGAAACATTAGCTATGGAACAAATAGACCCATATGAGTTCTGTTCATGTAATTTCAATGAGCGCAATTATGATTCTTTACTTGCTGAAGACGTGAACTTAGACTTGCCTTCTGACTACAGCCACTATAGAGAATGGCATGTGGCTGGCCGGGCTCCTATTCCATAGTAATTATTTCCCAATTGAGGGAGAGTATAGAGAGCAATTTAGTCTTCCTTGAAATGTGAGCTAGCTGAGAAAACTGTGGATTATTCTGAGAAAATCCATAAAGAAAAAGGGATTATAAAAATATGTACTAAGAGACAATGGAGAAACTAATAAACACCATAATAACGATGTTACCAAGACTGTTCACCAATGGCTCTAGTTAGCACTTTACTTAATGTTTAGCTTTACTTAACACTCAGTTTTCTGGTTCGCTTTGTATTGTGGCCAGCACCATCATTATAAGCGCTAGGTGCTACCACAGTTAAATCTAATTACATGGGGCATGCTCCACACCAGAAAGCACGCTATTTATAAAGCCTCCGGGCCAATTAACTGAAATCTAGCCCTTTTCTAGCACCCCTGAAATCAACCGAGGGCACACCTGGTTCTTGCTATCTGGTGGGAGCCTTGCTTTGTGGATAAAAGTGCTCGCAGATTATTTAACCACCGCGCTGTGTTGTAATACCCGGTCAGACTTCTACTGGCATCCAAGACTTGGACTCTGTTAACACCAGATTCCGTTACCAGGAACCAGTGTACGGCTTTAATAAATGTCTGCGGGGAAAAGTCATCTGTAGCAAAATGTCTCTGCCCTAATTTCATAGGATTTTTAAAAAGAAAATGTTGAGAGACTAGGAACATCCTCTGAGGACATTTTAGGTCTCAAATACCAAGTTTATAAGGATCAAAGCAAAAATAAACAAACAATACCCAAACAAGCAAATGAAAATAAAATAAAAACAAAGATTCTTTCACTTTTAAAAGGTGTGTTAAGCCCTAGCCAGTTTGGCTCAGTGAATAGAGCATCAGCCTGCGGACTGAAGTCTCCCAGGTTCGATTCCAGTCAAGGGCAGGGACCTTGGTTGCAGGCTCTTCCCTGGTCAGGGCTCGTGCAGGAGGCAACCAATCGATGTGCTGCTCTCACATTGATGTTTCTGTCTTTCTCTCTCTCTTCCACTCTCTCGAAAAATCCGTTGAAAAATATCATTGGGTGAGGATAAAAAAAAAAAAAAGGAAGAAAAGAAAAAAAGGTGTGTTGAGTACCTATACAGTAGAAAAATATCAGTGGGTGAGGATAAAAAAAAAAAAAGAAAGAAAAGAAAAAAAGGTGTGTTGAGTACCTATTGGGCACATGGCATCTTTGGAGGAATGTAACATGAGTAGGACAAGGCCTCTTCCCTGAAGCCACTCCATTTGGGGAGGGAAGACATTGTATCATAATCACAAGTGGGCTAAGTGCCGGGACAGGTGTGTGCGCAGCAGGAGTCCCTGCGGTAGCCTTAACCCAGACAAAATCACGTTGGGTCTCAGGAAAGCCTTCCTGGGAGACGTGCTAACCAAGCTGACTTCTGAAAGATGAATAGGAGACGGTGATGAGGGAGGGTGTTGTTCCAGGCAGAGGGAACAGCAGGTGCAAAGGCTCGGGGCCAAGGAAACGGATTATTCTGCAACAGACCAGAACTCAGTTCCTTCTGGATAGAAGGTGAGGCATGGGGATGGTAAGTGTCATTAAGTGGCTACTGCGAGAGTCCAAGCGAGATTGAAGGTGGCTGGCTGCCCCCTGTGGGAGCTAGGAAAATGAGGAGACATGGATAGACTTAAGACATGTTTTGGAGATAGAACTTGGGGAGGTGGAAATGGAAGAGTGAAGATGGGGAAGAGAACGCATCATTTACTGGGGAGAGAACGTTTGTGGGAGGATACAGTTGGTTTGGGAATGAAAGTAGAAATGAAGAGATCCATTTCAACGTATGAGTTTGAGGAGTAGTAGTCACCTATTTAAGGAAAACTGCCTGTTGGGTCTGGAGCTAAGAAGGGTGATTGTGGCCGAAGATAGAGGTTTAGGAATTACCCGCATAGGGTGACATCAACACTGTGGAGTGACTGACACTGCCCAGCTCTTAGTGAGAGAAGCCAGGACCTCAGATGGACACTGAGGGATCCCAGCACTTGGAGGTCAGCTTGGGAAAAAGTCCAATCATGGGGCCCAGAAGAAGAAGCCAGTTAGTGGAGGAAGAAAAATCAGGAGACTTTGTTCAACGAATTAAACAAAGAAACAAAAGAAGCCAAACCACACCAAACAACTACTACAGATTTGAGTGCCAATGAGAGCTCATTATCTTTTCACGACAATATGAGGATTTTATTTTCCTTTTAGAAAATTACATTAAGAGAGGGTGTTTATAGTGTGCTATGGGCAAGAATTTTGTGCCAGGTTGGGCCTTAAACAGAAACAGCCTAACAAGAATTAGGAAGCCAGAGTTCTAACACCCACAGGCCAGAGACTGAGAACAAAGCCACTGAAGGTGTGAGAGGACAAGAAAGGAAAGTGAGGGAGGGGAAGATGTGGGGGAGGCGGCCACCCTGATGGACAGGACCTGGCTGTGACAATGAGAGCGCACACGTGCCAGGTACTTGCAACAGGCCTGGCTCTGCTCTCAGCTTTGCATGCGAGGTGGGTGATGTTGCCCAGAGTCACGTGGTTCGCTGGTGGTGGAGTGAGGCAGCCTGATCCTAGTGAATTCCTCCTCCTAACCACTGCCCTACTCCACCACAAACAGGGTGACTCCCTGTAAGTAACTACTAGGTACAATGACAGCATCTTCACCCTGGACAGGCCCCTGGAGAAGTCAGGATTCATGGGCAACGGTTTTAGAGTTGTCAGTATAGACAACACAAGCTGCTGAACGTGAACTGGACTTGACTTCAATGGGAAAGGGCCTCAGATTATCTGGGCCTCATTTATTCACTCTGGGAAATGGGTCAGAACTGTCGCCTGGATTCAGTGGCTTTAAGCTGGGGTCTGATGAATAGAGAGAAGTTTTCCAAGCCTGGAGAGAGTGGAGACGGAGTGCTATGGAGGGAAGGGGTACAGGCAGAGAAATAGTGTGCACTAATGTCCTGCGGTAGGTGACAGTGGAGAGTGGGAAAGTGGGTTAGGGGCATGAACGGAGGCTGAAGCCACTGGTCAGACCAGGGTGATAGGGCCTCTAGCACTAATTTTGGAGGCCCTGGGTTTTGTTTTAAGGAAGCCACCACTAATATACAGTGTCTTCCAGCCTGAGCCCTTGCTTCCTTGACTGTTTAGTTGAGATGACAATTGTTATAATAACCTGATCAGGAAAGTATTTAATCAGAAAAATGGTCTCTTTAAGTCCTGGCCATCTGTAAAGTGAAATTCAAAAGTAACTGAGTCTAGTTAGAAAAGCCCACTTCTCTCCCCGGGATAGTTAGCATCTGTCCCAGTTAATCTGACCTAGTTAGTACTCAGGTCTTTGAGTCCGCCACACTTCTCTAGCCTCACTCGGAGAAGTGCACAGCACGGGAAGGATGTCGCTGTTAGCTTCAATAACAGCTGTGGCTCCGGACTTCCTTTCTTATCAAAGGCCCAGGACTTCCTGTGTCTCAGGAAGCCTTGGCGAGTCATTATCCTACACAACACATGCCCTGAGCCCCAAAGCGGGACCCAACCAGGCGTTCCTGGCTCCTTACCTGGCGACAGCAAGAGGGATTTCTGGAGCGCTTTGGTTTTGGGTCCTGTGAGAGGATTCCGGCTTCGTCAGGGGATGAGGAGCTGTAGAGAGGAGTCACATCATTTCAGGATGCAAAAGGAAAATGACTCGAGACCATCTGAGGCCCATTGGAATGGCTATAATTTCATCCAGTAATCTCGGGTGATCTACTTTCTAACTTCTAATCTGCTGGTGGTGGCCAGCAGCAACCCACGTATTCCACACTGACCCTGGCTCCTGGGAGTGGCTTCTCCTTGAGGCTATAAAATTGAAATATTGAATCTTCAATACTGTGATGGAGAACACTGAATCTGGAACTCATCATTGAATTTCCCAAAACATAGAACGTTACGCTGGGAGGTGTTTGTTGTGGAAGAGAACTGAAATGGAATTCTGATTCAAACGAAGACTTACATAGAAACATAAACGAAAAGGTGAAATCCAAGAGGCCGGCCGGTGTGGCTCAGTGGTTGCGTGTTGACCCATGTACCTAGAGGTCACCGGTTCAATTCCTGGTCAGGGCTCATGCCTGGGGTGTGGGCCCAATACCTGGTGGGGTGTGTGTAGGAGACAGCCAATTGATGATGTTTCTCTCTCATCAGTGTTTCTATCTCTCTCTCCCTCTCTCTTAAAAATCAACAAAAACATATTTTTTAAAAAAAGATTAAATTCAAGAACTGTTATGAGCAATGTAGGGCATGGGGATGCTCAGTGCTGGCCCACCCCCTAAATTCTCATGCCCCTGTGCCAGGGCAGGCGAGCCCCAGGAGACTGGTGTGTAGGCATGCCTTTTCTCAGAATGTCCCCCTTGATCGTCAAGTTTTGAACAGTTCTGCAAACCAGATGACCTGGAGTTATTTAGTAATCGCATAGGCCAATGCTGTTACCGCTTTTTATTTCCTTCTCATCGTGAATAGATTCTAATCAGCCATCAGAAGTACCAAGGGCACACAATACTGCCCTGGTATGAAACCCCATAAAACTCTCAATTTCAGCTGGAGTCATAAAGTTAAGGAAGCATACAGACACCTCCGCGTCTTCACTGTGCTCTGCCCAAGGTTGATCACCGAATGGACACTTTTGATTGAGGGACTGTGATTACTTGGAATGTGATTGGAGTCAGTGACTGGCCCACTAGCTGCACATCCTATAAAAGTGCTTCGTGTCATCAGCACCCACCCAGAGCGCCTGCGCCTTGTGAGCTGAACACGGTCGCACTGCTGCATTGACCATCACTGGAACCCAAGGCAACGACCCCTGAACTTCCAGTCAGGATGCTGAGCTTCAGTGCGGGAAAGGGCTCAGTTTCCTTTCGGTTTTGAGTTTTTTTAGATCGCCAACAGGCCCCCCTCCTCCATCAGAGGCCTTGGGCATCTGCAAACCCAGATGAGGCCTTGCTTAAGGCTAACGTCCTCAGTATAAGGAACAGCACACTGGAGACCCACGGAGGCCTGCAGCCCGTCCGGAACCATGGCGGGTCGGTGGGGGCCCCTGTTGCTTTGTGATCGCGCTTCCTGCCTGAACTCTTTGGTTGAGGCTCAGCCCTTGGCTCTGGAGGTAAGTCTTCATTCTGAGTGAATGGCGAACAGCACTTCACAGGTGGACATGAGGTCCTTACCTACTTTGCACCCTGCCAGCTGGAGAGCGAGTGATGATTGCCTGCTTCACAGCAGTGACCCCGATGGTGTGTGTGTGTGTGTGTGTGCACGCGCGCGTGCTCAAATGAGGGTGTAGGTGTGTGTTCATGGTGACATCAAAGAGGGAGAGGTCAAGAGCAATGTCTTCCCAAATTGGCTGGGGGTGGCCTGTGCCTCCTTGTCAGCAGCCTGCACTGAAGAAAGACCACGAGCCCAGCCCCCATTTAAATCACCCCGTTTAGGCCAGAGCATTCTTCAACAGACAGAGAGGAAATCCTGGGTCCATCTGGGTCACGTTTCCTGCCCCTCTTCCCCTTGTCCCCCCCACCCCCCTGCCACGTGCTCAGCCATCCCAGGCCCTGAAGCAATCGGTCCTTTCAGCAAATGACTAACCCTGTAAATATGGAAACAGCACTTAGCCTAACAGCATGAGGGGATGAAAACAAACATAAACAGTTTACCTTTCTCTGCTCCAAGGACCTGTGTTAAAAGGAAAAAAAGAAGTTGAATGATTCTTGGTGATAGAAAACGTCATAATATGTATTTTTAGAGCAATTGGTTAGTAGAACTGGGCAACATTTTTGTTAGTATTGAGATTTTTTAAATCTACAAATAACACTCCAAGGGACTAAGCATAAACCAAGCATACCCTCTTTGCGGATGTAACAGGCAGACATCCAGGCTGCCGACGGGACTAACAATCACTTTGCCTCTTTGGAAAGCAATGTAACCATAGATCTCAAGAGCCTAGAGAGACTATTATCCTTACCCCAGTAATTCCACTGATGAGACTCTTTTTCTAAGAAAAGCACCTAAAATCTGTACCGAGTTCCATGTACGAAGCTGTTTAGCATGTCCTCAGTTATACCGTCAAAACCCAGGAAACAGTCTGTTCCAGCTTCTAAGTCCCTGGATCTAGTTTTGTTCGTCAGTGTATTTTGTTCATTAGATTTCACATATGAGTGAGATCATGTGCGGGGGCGGGCGAGAAGAGGTCAATGGGGGAAAGAGGGACCATCATATGTAATACTTTCAACAATAAAGATTTAAAAAATCCTGGAAACAATCTACATGCCCATCTAAGTGGGCACCATTAAGCACATTTTGGTGCTATATTCACCTACTGGGATATTATCCATGTATCACAAGTATTTACACAGAGTGTGGCATAAGATTATACTCTAAGTATGCCGCAATATTACATAAAAAGTCCAGAATAAACACTGGATTCATGACATATTTACATGTAAGGGTGTGTGTGTATGTAAAAAGGGATTTGAAGAGATATGACAAAATATTAATAGAGGTGTTTAAGAGATGAGGCTATCTTTAATTTTCTTCATATTTTAAAAACTGAGCATGAAAATAGTCACATTATTCTTTTTCAAGGTAGCTATTCCGAATCAGTTCCTTTCTCTTTCTTTCCTTAATGATAATGGTAGAATTCCTGACCAGCTTTTATTATAAAAATCTATGTTATTGGACTTGCATCCTTGGGCCCTGTTCTACTCTGAAAGGAGCAAAAAACCTTACAAGAGGTATAGTATTTGCTGAAGTGTCTCCTTAATTGTGAATAATTTTATTTAAAAAATTTTTAAAATATATATTTTTATTGATTTTAGAGAAGACGGGAGAGGGAGAGAGAGAGACAGAAACATCGATGATGAGAGAAAATCATGGATCAGCTGCATTCTGCACCCCCTCTACTGGGGATCAAGCCTACAACTGGGGCATGTGCCCTGACCAGGAACTGAACTGTGACCTCCTGGTTCATAGGTCGATGCTCAACCACTGAGCCACACTGGCTGGGCAATTGTGAATAATTTTCTAAAGTGCACTTCCTGCAGCTGGGGAGCAGCTCAGACATAATTTAGACAAGATTCTTCATGTGAGGCATGGAAGAGGGCCTTGATGGCCTAGGGGGGCCCATGAACCTTCTGAAATTAAGAGCAACATTTTTTTCCTTCATATGCCTGTGCATATTTTTAAGGAAGGTTTATTATATATATACCTTTCATCAAATTTTCCAAAGGGTCTGAGGTCCATGAAATTTTAAGCCAGCAGTCTGCAGAGATGGAACAAAGATGGGGTGCCCCCTCACTGGCATGTCTCAGTGGTTGAGCATCATGGTTTGATTCCTAGGGTAAGTGTCAGGGTTGTGGGCTCAATTCCCCCTAGGGGGCATGCAGGAGCAGCTGATTAATGCTTCTCTCTCATCATTGATGTTTCTCTCTCTGAAATCAATAAAAACATATTAAAAAATAAACAAAAACAAAGAGGGGGAGTCATTCACCCAGATTCCCACAGTTATCTTGCGGCTGAGCTGACCATGGTGGCCAGGTCTCTGGACTCGAATTTGCTTCCCAGACAAGAAACCTTTAGCAACAAAGAGCTGAGAGAGGCTCCAGAAGTCTTATCTGAAGCTGGTCTACAGACAAGCTCCTTTGTTTCAAAGACCATGGTGGCCCTGGGGGTCTGGAAAGGGGACATGCACTTCATCATGGACAGCAAATGCAGGCAAGCCTCCAGGCGAAGTGAAAAGGGTAATGAATCCATTCTGATGAGTGGTTTGGAAGTCTCCCCACTGAGTCTTCCCCAGGACTTTGAACCTTGCAGTTCAAAGCCTCAATCGGATGCAGCTGTGGTTTTCGGGCTGGTCAAAGGGGAGGTGCCTGAGCTGTTAGTGCAACAGAGAAGCCAACTGGCTGGGGGAACAGATGTTTTATCTAATTGAGACCCAGTCCACTTTTCGCTTGAGGGCACTGCATTTAAATTTAATGAGATCAGGAGAGTGGAGTGAAACTTCTCTAGTTTCTCTACTTGAATTTTTGTGTTGTTTTTTGAAAATAAATATATGCAAATTAAATAATAATGCTTTCCATAAGTCCCTTCTTCCCTCTATCCCCGCCTCCCCCCCCCCCCC
>NW_006299715.1:85296-86743 GCF_000327345.1 Myotis davidii
TGTTTGAGCTCAGAGGTGTCTCTGTATTTCCTAATGCAGAGTCCTAGGTCAGGGCACACTGAACTTGGGGCTCTCTGGGGCTCTGCCAGCTGTGGGGGCTCTGGCCTCTCCAAGGCTTCTTTCTTAGGGTTTTGTGAGAATTAAATGAGACCATGAGTCTCTACTGTGTTTGAAAACTACCAAGTGCTACGTGAACTTGAGTTGGGGCGGGTAGTTCATCATTTCTGATCTCCAAGGTTCTGGCCACATACAAGCGTGACATTTGTCTTATGAGATAAGAAATGGCCTTGATGCTGGCTCCGGACAACAACGGGGAAACATCTTGGCAAAAGATAAGAAGGAAGAACGAGTTTTTCCACTAGCCTCATGGTTCTACCGATGCTATCATCTTCTAGCAAAATGCCAACCGAAGTGACAAGGAGAATGAACTGGCCTGCCTGGTCCCTGCCCCCCAGGCCTGACCTTCTCTGTCCTTTCACACTGACCACTGAGTTGTGGACCGGGAGTGGCAGCCATCTACTACTGGGACACATGAATCTCACTCATAGGAAGAAAGGGGTGGATCGTGCTGGGTGTGTGGGTACCACCCTCAACTTTCTCCTTCCTGGCGGTGCCTGGAAGTTAACTCCCAGAAGAGGGTGAGCTGGTGAAGTACTAAAGGAGCCAGGGACAGCCTCTCCTTCAGTTCTATGCTTTCTCCTGGACATGACAGCCTATGGATTAGATGGAAAAGTGACTTAATTTTTTTTTTTAATTTCAGAGAGGAAGGGTGAGGGAGAGAGAGATAGAAATATCAATGATGAGAGAGAATCATTGATTGGCTGTCTCCTGCATGTCTCCTACTGGGGATTGAGCCCACAACTTGGGCATGTGCCCTTGACTGGAATCGAACACGGGAGTCTTCAGTCTGAAGGCGGATGCTCTATCCACTGAGCCAAACTGGTTGGGATTACATAAGCATTTTTTATTTTCCAATATTGCCAGCAGCATGGGAGCGCAGCAGGTCATCCACAAAAATCTGCTGTAAAAAAAAAAAGGGAGGGAGGGAAGGAGAGGGGGAGGGAGGGGGGGAGGGAGGGAGGGAGGAAGAAAAGCCAACCTCTGCACTGGCTCATAATAAGACAAGAACCAAATCCCTTAGGAGGCTAGTGGGCATGAAGTGAGGACACTCACATTGTTGGACAGGGACTTTCCACCAGTCATGGTGGACTCACCACCCTCTTCCTAAGGACCTTCCTCTTTGGGGTCATAAAGAAGTAAACATCCAGCCTGACCGGTTTGGCTCAGCGGTTAGAGCGTCGGCCTACAGACTCAAGGGTCCCAGGTTCGATTCTGGTCAAGGGCATGTACCTTGGTTGCGGGTACATCCCCAGTGGGGAGTGTGCAGGAGGCAGCTGATCGATGTTCCTCTCTCATTGATGTTTCTAACTCTCTATCCCTCTCCCTT
>NW_006299715.1:86770-92209 GCF_000327345.1 Myotis davidii
GATAGAAATATCAATGATGAGAGAGAATCATTGATTGGCTGTCTCCTGCATGTCTCCTACTGGGGATTGAGCCCACAACTTGGGCATGTGCCCTTGACTGGAATCGAACACGGGAGTCTTCAGTCTGAAGGCGGATGCTCTATCCACTGAGCCAAACTGACTAGGGCTGGAAATTCAACCTTTGATTTTACATTCTCATAATGCCAATAAAGAAAAAAGAAAGGAAGGAAGAAAGGGAGGGAGGAAGGGAAGGAGAGGGGGAGGGAGGGGGGGAGGGAGGGAGGGAGGAAGAAAAGCCAACCTCTGCACTGGCTCATAATAAGACAAGAACCAAATCCCTTAGGAGGCTAGTGGGCATGAAGTGAGGACACTCACATTGTTGGACAGGGACTTTCCACCAGTCATGGTGGACTCACCACCCTCTTCCTAAGGACCTTCCTCTTACTCTCTATCCCTCTCCCTTCCTCTCTGTAAAAAATCAATAAAATATATTAAAAAAAAAAAAAGAAGTAAACATCCAAAGAGGCCCTAAGATATCTCCATCTTAACTGACTGTCATGCCATTGATTGAGCCTCTGCCGCTCACCTGGTCATGTGCGTGGTCACTTTGACTTTAGCACAACTTTGCAAAGTTGAGTGCACTCATCCCTCTTTCATGGCCGGGAAAACAGAACTGGGGATGTAGTGGGGGCAGGGAGATTTTCCAGAGTACAGGGAAGTAGGTTGCAAACCCAGGTCTGTGTGACTCTGTATCTTGTGTTTCTCCTACTTCACAGTCCTGGCTTTCCTGTGAAGAACACCGAGCAAGGTAGACTACAGTCCCCTACATTTCATGTCTGACACGCTGGATACTGGAAGCCATGGTGGAGACTCAGTCTTCCAGGGGAACTAGGCATGTTGTCATCATTGGCCCCGTAAACATGGAATATGCTGGCCAATAGGATCTTGGTTTAAAATCTGGATCTTAACTTGTTTTGCCTTTAGCTTTTCCACCTTTATTTTAAATTATTATTATTTAAAAAAATATTTTTATTGATTTCAGAGAGGAAAGGAGAGAGAGAAATATCAATGATGAGAGATATCCATCCACTGAGTCAAAGCGGCTAGGGTAGCTTTCCCACCTTTAGAATAGAGATGCGAATAACTGAGTATTTAAAGCAAATAATATCTTGCCCACCGCAGACCCTTCATGCACAAAAATTCCCCTTCTCTGTTTCCTGGGACGAAGTTGTCACTCACCTCATTTAAGTTCTTTAAGGTTATCTGTCTGCAGGGAAAAGAAATACAGTGTCACATAAAATACAGTTCATAATGGTCAAAATAAAACCATTCTGAGCCCTTAAAAACCACTGATTACCTTTTTTATTGCCAAAATCAACAGCCCATAGTCCAATGTGATACTTATCACCCTCCTATAAAACTAAAGCCAGATTATTTTTCTCATAATTTTCTAAGCACAAGAAGAAGTGATGAGCCAATGTGAAAAGTGGAGGCAGGAAGGACATGCATAAACTTCTTGCTTTAGGAGAATTTAAATCACGTCACCATTCCTCCTGACATTTGGTTTTCCTTGTCAAGTTTCGTTGCCTCAGTCAGACTTGCTATTATTCCCTTGATTTTAAAGCTCTTGGTTTTCTTGCTTCGAGGAAGTGTGAAGGGTTCTAACTAGGAAAGCGTCAGGTACAGCATGTGTGGGAGGAAGGATGCTGCTGCTGATGGAGACCCGAGGCAGAAACCCCTTGGAGGAGTAGGGGAGGAGTGCACCCCAAGATCTGCCATGTGGACACCAGACAAGTCTCAGGAGAAACTCCAAGCCTTCCATTTATATTGACAGGTGAATCAATGAGCATCTTTAACCCTCATTTTTTCTTATCAGCAAAATGGCTATAAGCGTATTCACCTTCAGAGGATTATTGTGAGCACTGTTAGAGATGGAAAGGAGAAGGCTGCATGTTCAGTGGGCTCTGTGTTTGAAAGGGCTCCAGGTCGGATGAGGAGACTGTGGAGGAAATGAGAATGGGGGCGGGGACAGGGGTCTGCTGGTGAGAGACTGGGATAAAGAAATGCCAGGAGATTAAGGTTGCAACCCAATCTCCATCGAAGGCTGTTGACCTGGAGTTACAATATTTGCATGTATCCAATTAGATAGACTCAGAAGCACCTGGCACTCAGGTGCTACGTCTGGGCACCTGTACTGAGGTCCCACGTTCTTTTTATTCTTTTTTATTTTTATATTTCTACCAGAGGCCTGGTGCACGAAATTTGTGCACTCAGGGGGTTCCCTCAGCCTGGCCTGTGCCCTCTCGCAGTCTGGGAGCTGCGGGTCTAAGCCGGCAGTTGGACATCCTTAGTGCTGCCTCAGAGGCGGGAGAGACTCCCACCACCTCTGCTGTGCTCCCCAGTTGTGAGCCCAGCTCAGGGCTTCTGGCTGAGCAGAGCTCCCCCTGTGGGAGTGCCCTGACCAACAGGGGCAGCTCCTGCATTGAGCGTCTGCCTCCTGGTGGTCAGTGCACTTCATAGCGACCGGTCGTTTCACTGTTCAGTCAATTTGCACATTAGCCTTTTATTATATAGGATTGATTTCAGAGAGCGGAAAGAAGAGGGAGGGATGATGAGAGAGAATCATTGATTGTCAGCTTTCTGCATGCCCCACACTAGGGATTGAGCCTGGGCACAACCTGGGTATGTGCCCTAACCAGGAACCAAACCCTGACCTCTTGGTTCATAGGTCGATGCTCAACTACTGAGCTATGCTGTTGGGGCAAGTCCCATGGTCTTTAACCTGTTGCATAGCTCCTCCAAGATGGGACATTAACACACTGCCTCTTCCTTTTAATGGGCCAAGTGAGACGATAACTAGGATTAGAAGTAACAAAGTAGAATGGACACCCATAGTATTAATTACTTGTGGGTTAAATTGAGGGTAATCTCAGGGCTTTCATGTTTAAGAGACCATGGTGTATTCGGAACTCTACCCATCGGCCATGTGGCTTCCATTTAAAGTGTGTCACTGATTTTAGTCCTGTGATTTTTAAGTTTCAAGGGTCAACCCATGTTTGACTCCATTTGTATAGCCTTTGAACAGTTTGTGAGAACCTAAAATTCTGCATATTTATACACTTACTTTATTAGATTTACAAAAATTAATTGCTAAAGAACGTTTTGCTGGTCGGCATTAGAAGTACTTCAACATCAAGCGAGTGAAATGTATCAAGATATTTCAAATGGTTAAGGAGATTATACTTTTCACTTGTAAAGAAGTCTTATTGTCTAAGATCCCTTGACCTCTCTCAGGTGACAAGCAGAGCGACTGTCCTTCTGTTTTGGTAAAATCACTCGATTTATGCACTTTACAGATAGAACTGGAGGCTTCAGGAAAGCGAGGCTTTGGAACTGGTCACCTTGAATATTGGGTGTTTTAAGGAAGAACCCAAGGAATTGTGAGAAATCCCTACCATTGTTGTTGGACATTGAAATGACGTGTGGGTAAGACCCCACGTGAGCTGCTTCCCTCCCCTGTGAAATGGAGGCACCCGGCTTTGGAGGGGGGGTGTGGGGTTCTCTCAAAGGGGATTGATGAAGGCAGAGGGACCTGCACAAAGTCACAGGAGGGCAGAGCGAGGTGGGTCCTCTGGTCTCCTCCCCATAGCATCACGTTGCCGGTCCGAGTTCATCTTTGACCTCATGCTTGCCCACATTTTGTGCCTGGACATGGCTAATAGAATGTGGTCAGTGACCACCTAGCAGAGCTTTGCCACATCCTTTCCTGCGCATAACAGGTGCTCAGTGTGTGTCTGGGGATAATAGCTTTTACTGTAACAATAGCCCTTCTTGAGCCTCCCTTAGTTTGCAGCTCAGTTTTAAATCCTCATTCTATGGTCCTTGGCTTAGTTTTCCTGCCTGTAAAATGGGTAAATCCAAACAGCAAAAAAGAGGGTTGATTACGGTTCTCATGAAATAATACTACACATGGAAGCTTCTTGGGATAAAATAACACCTTATCTCTCAGAGCACTTTTAACACTTTCTTTTAAACGAAACTTGTTATTCTGGGGCAAGTGCAGGTCTCAGGCCGTTGTAAGGAAGGACGGGTCAGAGGCGTGGCTTTCACCCTGTTTCCCCCGATGGCAACATCGTGCAAAATTATGGTGATAAATCAAGTTCACACGGTAGAACCAACAGTGTCCATTCATAAAAGAGAATTGGTTTATCTTCTTCATAATCCATACATTTTCTCTTTAAAGGACCACGGTTTCTTGATACCTATATTCTTTTTTCTCTTCCCAAATCATCAAAATATACCTTTTTTTTTTTTTGCCACTGAAATTGCTTGAACTGATGTGTGTCAGCATGGCTGCTCATAAAGGGAACCCCTTGGCTGAGCAAATGGGTATTCTGTTTGTTAAAACCAGGCACTTTATTTAAATTATATTTTGGCTGAAGCCTGCACTATGGGCCACTGAGTTTGTTGACCAGAGTGGAGACACCGTGGCTCAGTGACCTCTCTGCAATTCTGTGTCCTCATCAGTGACCAGGGGACTGTAGCATTGTGGGCCAGAATAATGCACCCCGGGACTCCAAAGCCAGCCCGGGGGCAGCTAGCGCCCAGCTGGGGTCGGTTACTCCCATGATTACCCAGGATGGCTTTAGCTGGTGCATGTGCCATGGTGTGGAGATGATGATGGATACAGAGCTAGACAGCCATTCCCTTCAAATCTCTCTCTAATTATGCTCAGGAGAGTCCCAGTGGGGCGCTAGTGTACCCAGCCCCACCTGACATGCGCTTCCCTTTGAGCAGAGAGAAAACACCCCAGGCTCAAAGTTTTGGTCTGAAACTGTTTGTGTTGGGGCGATATGTTTCTCTATTACACCAGTTTACTTTAGTTCAGAATGAACGAGGAAAGAAAGAGAAGCCCTGGCCAGGTAGCTCAGTTGGTTGGGGCATCATCCTGATACACCAAGGTTGTGGGTTCAATCCCAAGTCAGGGCACACACCAGAAGCAACCAATGAATGCATCAATACGTGGAGCAACAAATCCATATTTCTCTCTCTCTCTCTCTCTCTCTCTCTCTCGATCAGTGAATTAAATAAAATGAGCTGAGCAAAACCTACTAAGTACATGGCTATTGTAAAAGCCACGATGATGGTCTATGATGGTTGCGAATATTTAACTGTCTCCCAACTTCAAAGCTCCCTTCTGGCTTAAGTGGCTAATGAACGTGTAAGTGGCATTTTCCTTGTCTGACTGGCTTCCATTCAGCGCTTGTCCTGGGAAGCCAGGACTCAGCTTTAAAGGGGAGGATGGTGGGCGAGTGCAGACAAATGGGCTGAAACACAATGGCTGGAGCCACCTCCGTCCAGGGGAGTGGCCACTGTGCAGGCCCAGCTGCCTCCTTCCCGGACTCCCCTCCCCTCCCTTTGCCAGATGTAAATCGCAGC
>NW_006299715.1:92520-102504 GCF_000327345.1 Myotis davidii
TCCTTCTGTTTTCAGAGAGAGTGACCCCAGCAGGCACCTCTATGGGTGTGACCCTGGGACTTGAATCATCAGCAATGGCCACCTGCCAACCAGCACGAGGCTCAACAAAAATGAATTGAGTATTAGAAGAATTAAACTAATTTATAGGGAGAGGTCAGCAAATTACGGACCTTGGGCCAAATTTGATCTGCTGCCTATTTTTGTAATGGCTTGTTTTTTATCTTTTTGTTAATTGTCACCTGAGGATATTTTTCCATTGATTTTGAGTGGAAGGGAGGGGGAGAGACAGAAAATCCATTGGTTGCCTCCTGCATGGACACCAATGAGGGCTGAGGGTCGAGCTTGCAACTGAGTGCCCTTGACTAGAACTGAACCTGGGACCCTCCAATCCACAGACTGGTGCTCTATCCATTGAGCGCACCAGCCAGGGCCTAAAGCAGCATTCTTTCTCTTCACCGTGCCCCTCCCAGGGCCTGCGCAGGGCTCCACAGGTTTGGCCCCTCAGTAGTCACCAGCCCTGTCGCTTCGACCGAGCCACCCACTTCTCTGTCTTAGTGACCCTCTGTGCCCCCTGGATAGGGAAGTGATATTTCACCAGGCACCCACTGTGTGCCATCCGCTGGGCTGGGCACGTTGCCCTTCGGGGCCTTAGGAAACGGCACTTTATTGGCCGCTGGAAGGATTCAAGAAGAGAAAACATGATTGCCTTGGAGGTGTTGGTGGTGGAGAGACCCAGCCACCTGTCATCACATCCAAAAAGGATCAAACAAGTGCCAACGGCAGCGGCTGAAACACCAGAGATGAAACATATGAGCTTCCAAAGGTTCCCACACCCCTGGGTGCTGCCCTGCCGACCAAGACGGGACTGCAGGGGCCTTGCTCAGAGTTCAGGGAGCATCACTCCAGACACTAGAGCTGGGGCGCAGACAGGTACGGCCTGGGACTGTCCCCGCTTTCCCCGCAGTAGAGTCCCAGAACTGGGTTCCCTCCGGGTTCTTAACCCTGGCTGCCCCTCAGATTCAACCGGGGGAGTTTTAAACTGGGTCTCACCTCTCAGGGCAATTAAAACTGATACCGGGAATAGTACTGTTAGAAAAGGCTTCCTGGCTGGCCCACATGGCTCAGTGGTTGAGCTTCGACCTATGAACCAGGAGGTCACGGTTGGATTCCTGGCCGCATGCCTGGGTTGTGGACTCAATCCCCAGTAGGGGCCGTGCAGGAGGCAGCTGATCAATGATTCTCTCTTATCATGGATGTTTCTATCCCTCCCTCTCCCTCCTCTCTGAAATCAATAAAAATATATTTTTAAAAAAGGCTTCCTAATTAGATGAATGTAAAGCCAGGAGGAACAACATTGCATTAGCACATCGAGGCTCGGTTTGCAGGAAACTGAGCTCCGGGTGCCTAATTCTGTTGGGGAAGGGCAGGGCGGGGGTTGGGGGCGATGCTATTTACGTGGTTTTCTTCCTCCCTAGGAGGTGGCAGACGTTGTCCTGGCACTTTGGACAAACCACGAGCCCCCTCAGCACATTCTGTCACATGCGACCTTCATTTTCTTTTTACGGACGAGGAGAGCAGTGCTCGGCTGTTGGAGAGCCTTCTGCAATGACCCAGCCGGAAGTGGCTGAACTGGGGCCCAGGCCCGGGTCTGCTGGGTCCCGATGTCCTGTTCTTTCCAGCACAAAACAGAACAAAACCCCAGAAAGAACAACCCTCTTTTCTCCACGTGAAACAAGCCGGTCACCTTTGACGTGTATCCATTCTACCTTCTGTCTCCTTCCTTCTCTGAGTTTCAACCCGGTGTCACCGTCCTAGCCCATGGGCCCGGGGGGTTTAGGGACGCTACGTTTTATATTTCTAGTTCTGATGACACCACTTAATGGATTGGGCGGCCTGTGATTGTTGCTGCCTCCTGGTCTCGGTCTTTGAGAACAGAAATGAAAGCAGAGCACACGTGGTGACTCCTGGTCTGGCTCGGTCCCCCGTTGGAGGCCGCAGATGGGAACACATATTTATCAAACATCTACTCTGTGCTGGACACCGTGCTGGGAAACGCGCACCGGAGCGAGACAGTCCCTCCTTTCGGCTGGAAGAGACAGGCTGTGTTCAGGTATGTTTATGAGATACAGAGGCACCAGCAGAAAGGGCTCCAGGTTATAGTGGAGTGAGGAAGGTTGATGATAGATAGAGCTGGGCAGGCACTGTTCTGAGCTGGTCAGGTATCATTTAATCCTCCTGTTAGCCCAGGCGGCACCTCACTGCTGAGAAAAACCTCAGGGAAAGCTAGTCCTGTGCCCGAAAGCCATTTCCCAACCTTGGTATTAACCTCTGTGCTGTGGGCCGTCCTGTGCACTGAAGGATGTTTAGCAGCGTCCCTGGCCTCTCTAGCCACCATGCAAGTTGTCACTGCCAGAAGGTCTCTGGGCACTGCTAACTTCCTGGGAGACACAGTCACGCCCAGGTGAAGTCCTGTACCCCAAACCTTCCAGCTCAGAAGGAGAGCCTCAATGACAGGGGCAGAAATAGAATATTGGGGACCAACTCTAATTGTAAGAAATATGGGTCATGCTCTGTGATTGTGTTGTTCTGATTCAAGAAGGCACATTCCAACCTGGGGAGTTGCATGCAGGCCCTGGGAGCTCACCTGGAAATGCCGCCCCCCCTCCCCAGCCGGGAGCTGCCTATTATCATGGGAAGATCAACAACCTTGTTGCAGAGACCAGAGGCGCCAGACCTTTGCTTATCACCAGCCCTTTGAAGAGCCCCAGCCTTTGCATCCCCGCAGGCCTTTGCAAATCTCCAGCCCGCTTTACCTGTTAACTGCCCTTTTGGCCCTTTGCCTACTTCTCCATGTGATCTTTGTCCTCCTACTCAATATGAGCAGCTGGCTTATGGTGGGGGGCAGAGCAGATTTTTGTGGCTGACCTGCTGCTCTCCCATGCTGCCAGTAGGACTGGAATAAACACTCATACTAGCATATGATTCAACCCTGTCTCTGCTGAATTGGCTCAAGTAGTGACAGGCAGCCCGGACCCATTGATTGTCCGGGTACATAAACTTCAACCTGGGCTGTCTGAATCCCAACGTGAGAACTCCTGTCCTTTCCTACACACCATGCTGACTGAGGAGGGGACAGAGGAGGCAGGAACTGGAGTGGGGACCGGGTGTGTGTGTGTGTGTGTGTGTGTGGCCTGGAAGCTGTATGTGTGTGTGAAGCTGGGAAGGTTGAACAGATGAAGAGACATCCACCACAAATGAAGAGGGGAGATGACATTTTAGGCTCTTCAGTGGCCTTGTCAGTGATAAATAGGTTTTCCGTAGAAGCTGTGAGTGTGCCTGGTATTTTGAACTTCTGTATCTGAGAGGAAGGCTCACTCTAAACAACCCCGCAGGGAGACAGTGCGTCTCATTCTGTGCGGGACACGAGGGCAACCCTAATCTCTGCCCAGACTTCTCTTTTTTCAATATATTTTTAGTGATTTCAGAGAGGAAGGGAGAAGGAGAGAGAGAAACATTAATGATGAGAGAGAATCATTGATTAGCTGCCTCCTGCATGCCCCCTTCTAGGGATCGAGCCTGGAACCCGGGCATGTTCCCTGACCTGGAATCAAACCGTGACCTCCTGGTTCATGAGTAGAAGCTTAACCACTGGGCCATGCCGGCCGGGCTGCTCTGACTTTACAAACAAGGTAATTCTGGGCATTCAAATGCTGGGGGAAATACGCCCATCCTGTTGGTCACACTTTGAGGTGGGAGCTGCCTGCCCACGCCCCGTGCCTTTGGGAGTGAGGTCTGTGTTCAGCACCTCGTACCTGAGAGCTGGTTTCATAATGTTTATGTGTCACAGAGGCGGTAAAGTTTCTGACAAATGGGCTTCCATACGAGGCTGTATTCGGATGAAATACACATAGACTTCATGGTGATGGGAAGCGGGGGACCCATACTGTCCCTCCAATAGCCCAAACAACCACCTTTTGGTCGTTTTTACATAAGAAGTCCCGATTCTGTGCTGGCATTTAACCTTTTCTGGATTAACTAATTCCTGTCTCAAGTGAGCCATTCTTTCAATAACTCATTTCATTACCAAAAAGCTGTGTTTTCAGTTAAAGAATCCAGCGACAAGTTCTAAGACTATTTCCCCTCCACGTATAACTGACCCCTCCCCACCCCATTAGGAAGCTTGATCTGAGAGGGGACTGGTGGCTTGTCCCTGTCACCCACCCACGACACCCGCCCCCCCTCCCCGGCTATTTCATCAGCAGCCAAGGCCAGGTTCTTACCTGGGCCCCCTCTGGACCTCGGGGAAGGGGTGCCTCTGCGGGGAGGGGGACACGTCGCCCTCTGGCTCGGGGGGCAGCGGCTGGTACTTCTTTGGAATAATGACAACAGGCAGCCTGTGTGAAGAGTCACAGGGGAAAGTGAGAAGCTTTGCGGCACAGGTGCCCGCCCCCCACGCCTGCCCTCAGTGTCCCCCACCTTGGTGTACACGTCAGTGTCTGGGTGCTGACACCTGACACCTCCGCCCGGTCCATTTCAGGTGCTGCGAACGAACCAGGCGGCATGTAGGAGCCTAAGGAGCCTCCGTCTACCTCCGTGCCACTTGCTCTTTGGTTTGGTTCTGCTTTCTGATGTGACTTGCTTTTTTTAAAAATCTATTTTTATAGATTTCATAGAGGAAGGAAGAGGGAGGGAGAGAGAATTGATCGGCTGCCTCCTGCACACTCCACACTGGAGATGGAGCCTGCAGCCCAGGCAGGTACCCTGACCGGGAATTGGACCCTGACCTCCTGGGTCATAGGTCAATGCTCAACCACTGAGCCACACTGGCAGGGCTCTGATGTGACTTTCTACAGGGTGTCTTTGGTTCTTCAATATGCTACCTGTTTGAGTTTTAGGAGGCCCGGGGACAAAATATCACAATAGCCTTCCATTTACCCCAGACTGGGATATCTGAGCTGTTTAAATTCCCAGAGAGATGGCGACATGCTTGAACGTCAGGGGCTGCCTCACTCACCCATGTATTCACCATCCACTCCCTCACTTGTGAGGTGTATGGGGCACTATTGACAGACGCTGGGAATGCAGAGAGGAAATGACTCAGCTGCTGGCTCAGATAATTCCCTCCAGGAGGCAGAGAGAATCGGTGAGAAGGTTCTCAGGGAGGGAATGACTGAGGTACTCCCCGGAGAACAAGAGCGCTGCCTCAGCAAAGCCCAAGAATTCAAGCCTGTTTCTCTCACCTCTGTGTCTATGTACTCATACATGTAATACTATTTGTACTTGTGTATGTACTTATACAAATGTAAACTGCTATCAGTCCCTTGAAGGCATTTCCCAGGCCCGTCCTATCTGGCAGATTTCTGGACCAGAAGGGAGAGAAACAGGAAGGAATAGGGGAAGCAATGATGAGGGAGGGTATATTGAGTGGACAACTGTGAATGAATGAATGATTGAGTGGATGAATGAAGGCTTATTTAATCTAGTTTGTTGGCTAACTCATTAAAATTTTTCAATGTCAACTTTTTGTGTTTTTCTTTTTTAAATTTTGGAACTTTTCAAATTCTGGAACTTATCTAAGCATATAGCACAGCAAAGCACCATTCTAAGTGTCTTACCGAGGAGGTGGTAAGGGAGTCTGCAAAAGGAAAGAGAATGAGAAGTTAAATTTATTGTTGTATGAGCAGAGCTAATGGTTAAGAATTTTTTTTGATTTACAAACAGAAATTACAAATCCCAACTATACTTCCAGGATATAGTTTTCAAGTGATATCTCAGCCTTCACAGTGTCCACATTCCTATGCTGCTAAAGTAAGGAGTGGGTAACGCATGCATTTTCATGATTCTTCTTACCTTGTTTCTCGTAGAGGGCTTGTCTCCTAAAACATGAGAGGGAACAGCAGTGAGTTTACAGAAAATGTCATCAGGCCATTTTTTAAAAAATGCCTATTTAAATGGAAATTATTCCTATTTGAATAATCTTGATATAATGTCAATTAACATTAAAAAATTTAATTCTCACCACAGGATATGTTTATTGAATTTAGAGAGGGAGAGAGAGGGAGAGAGAAACACTGATGTGAGAGAGAAACTTTAATTGGTTGCCCCTATATCTCCTGTATGTGCCCTGACTGGAAATTGAACCCACAACCTTTCAGTGTATGGACAACACTCCAACCAACTGAGCCATATCAGCCAGGGCAACATTTATTGATACCGAATTAGGTTTCCAGCATCAAGGTAAATACTTTAGTTATGTAATTTCATATAATCCTCTCCTTTGTGCTGGAAATAAAGAAACTGAGGCATGGGAAAGTTAAATATTTTTCTTCCAGCCACCCTGAAGTTAGCAAATGCTAGGATAAGATTTCAGGTCCCCTCTTAATCACTAATTCTTGATTAGAATGAGCATTCTTTTACATATAGCAATCTCATTAATTCAAGTTCCTTATTTGTGAAACAAGGTTGGACTAAACCGGCAGTCGGACATCCCCCGAGGGGTCCCAGATTGGAGAGGGTGCAGGCTGGGCTGAGGGCCACGCGCCCTGTGCACGAATTTCATGCACCAGGCCTCTAGTTGAATAGAATTACCATTCTCCCTATTTTGTTTCTGTTTTGGAAAATACTCTTTAAATAGCTAGGGTAGGCCTCCCGGCATGAGTTCAAGCACTGATGGCAAATGGGAATCGTGGGTGTCATTGGAAAAACACAAAATATGACCCAGGGCATATTTTGCCACCAGCAGCAATATAGTTCATGTTGTATCTTTGGCTATTGTGATGATATCACCAAAAAGTTTAGACTCCATGTTGTGTTCTTAATGCACAAAATTAGAAAAACAGAAAATGAACCTGCCCTCATTTTATTGAGTATTGGCTTCACCTCCCAAGCTCCTTGGGGAGCCAATTGGCTGCTGGTACTGATGACCTTCCCTGTGAAGCTAGATGCTGGCCTTCCTAGCAGTCTTCTTTCATAGCCACCACTCGCCTATGGGGGATCAATTCAATTCATGGGAAACACAATTCAATAAAGTGACTGAGTGTCCGAATTCAATAGGGACATTCCATTTATTGTTCCAGAGATATCTATCTCATCTGCTTCAGTGGCCGGGAGTTCAGGACAGGATATCCATCTTCCTTTTATTCACTGACATTATTGAGCATATAGCATGGGTCAGGCATGGATTCATTTTCAATATATGTGTTGATGGAGTTGTTGGGAATGTAATATTGCAAAAACAAACAAACCAAAAAACAAAACCACCAGAACGCTGCTATTCCCACATAACTTACATTTCAGTGGCAGGAGATAGAAAACAAATAAGTCTATGATGACAGGTGCCACAAGAAAAATGAAGCAGGGTGAGGGACAGCCGGCATGGAGAGGGAGAGATGCGGGATGGGGGTTGCTGTGTTTTTGGCAGACTCCTGAAGGCCTCCTGAATAAGTGATGAGAATGGAGGCCGAGGAAGGTGAGGGAGCATGGCATGTGAATATTAGGCAGAGGGAACAGCAAGTGCAAAGGCCCTGGGTGAGATGGGGGAGGGTAGGTCATGGAAGTGGAGGTGCCCAGGTCATAGGGATCTCATGGGCTGTGGTAAGAACTCTGCCTCAGCCATGGTGCATCTTTTTGATACACAGCCCAAGGGGTCTGTGTCTTCATTGTAATGTTGGGTTTTCTCTGGCATCACTTAGTAGTCCCCTCACTAGAATAATCTGGGTGTGCTATTACCAGCAGCAATGACAAAAATCCCCAAGGGTTTCACCTACATCAAACATGCCTACTCGTGGTAATTTATGTCATCATGCTTCTCCCATTCATCACTTAGGTCAGTGATTTTCAACCTTTTTCTTTTAAAAAAATATTGATTTCAGAGAGGAAGGGAGAGAGAGAGAGAGAGATAGAAACATCAATGATGAGAGAGAATCATTGATCAGCTGCCTCCTGCACACCCCACACTGGGGATGGAGTCTACAACCTGGGCATGTGCCCTGACTGGGAATTGAACCCTGATCTCCTGGTTCATAGGTCGAGGCTCAACCACTGAGCCATGCTGGCAGTGCCAACCTTTTTTTTAAAAAAATATATATTTTTTTATTTTTAGAGGGAGAGAGGAAGGGAGGGAGGAAGAGGGAGAGCGAGTGAAAGAGAGAGAAACATCAATTTGTTGTTCCACCTATCTATGCATTCATTGGTTGATTCTTGTATTTGCCGTGACCATGCATTAAACCCAAAACCTTGGTGTATTAGGATGATACACTGACCAACTGAGATACCTGGCTAGGGCTCAACCATTTTTATCTCATGGCACACATAAACTAATTACTATAATTCTGCGGCATACCAAAATATATAGTTTTTGCTGCTCTGTAAAAAACAAAAAACAAGACTGTAATTCTGATTCATTTACAGTGACTGGCGATTGTGGTGTTGGCCGTTGTCATTTTTAATTTCTTAGGCCTTTGAAATAGTCTTTATTTCTGAACATTCCTTTACAACCTCCTCCCCAGGATTGACTCCCACACATGCAGCTGGAGGCCAAATACCTCTCCCCATCCCCACGAAAATCAGATTCATGTTCCTGATTGTAGGACACTTTGCCTTTGAGGTCCCATGAACTCCCCAACCTTTGCCCCTGCAATCCTGTTCCCGGGCTGGTCCCTCCCTTGCCCCATTCACACTGAGCATGAACCTGAAACCTTAGTGCCCCCTGCATAATGTACCCCCGACCGAAGTTTCAGCTTCCAAAGGCCCAGAAAGAAGCCTTTGCTGGGTGCATCCAATGAGCAGGGTCACTACAGGGGCACATCATGGGCTCCATGAAAATGCCACCTTATAAAACTTCCTTTGTCTATGATGCTTGGTGGTAAGATGGATGGTCCTGGGCTGTCCTAACTCCCTCAGTATCCCCGTGAGCTCAGCCTGGATCAGGGCAAGTCTCTCTTGGTTGACAATCCCTTGGGTGTTGTAACACTCCAGGGGGATGGGGTACACCTCGACCTCTAAACTGCGCAGCCCGGCTGTGTGGCGCAGCAGCTTCTCCACGGTGGCCATGGGGAAGTTGTTCATACAGATGGAGAAGTCCGTGAGCTGGTGGCAGCGGCTCAGGGCAGGCAGGATGGCCTCGACTTGGGAGTCCGCCATCCCACAGTTATCCAGACCCAGGGCCTGGAGGGTGGGTGCCACTGCCTCCAGCAGAGCTCGGAGGGGCTCACTGAAATCCACAAGGCTGAGGCCATATAGATATAGGATCTTCAGCTGCCTGAGGTTCGGGCACTGGAACAGGTGTGTCAGGTCTGAATGGGTCAGCCGCTGGCAATATATTAGGCAGAGTTGGTCCAAGGGAGTCTGCAGGCACCTGAGCATCTGGTCCAGACGGCCTGGGAGGAAGGAGGGAGAATGCATATAGAGCTCCCGGAGGTGCCCCAGCCTGAGCATCTGAGAGAGGAATTGGGAAAAGGATCGCTGCTCCTCCTGCTCCTGCCTTTCCCACTCCTGCTCCTCTTCCTCCAACTCCATCTCCTCTTCCTCCTCCAACTCTTCCCTCTCCAACTCCCCTTCCTCCCTCAACTCCTGCTCCTCTTCCTGTTGTTCTTCCTCCCCCTCCTCCTCCCACTCTTCGTCCTCTTCCTCCTCAGCCAACACATCGATGCGGGGGAGATAGAGTGTCTGCAGGTGACTCATCTGACCCAGGTAGAGAGCAAATGTCCCCAGGGTGGGCAGGTCCCAGGTGCAGTTCACGTACACCTCCTGGATGCAGTCCAGCCTCACCCCATCCAGGACCCTCCTGACCCTCTGGAAGGGCACCCCATTAATCCTCAGTGCCTTGCAGCACAGGTGTAGCAACCCTTCCCTCTGCTGGGCCCACTGGATGATGGTCATGAAAATCTTATCCTGGTCGCTTTCATTGAAGATAAGGTCTAGGAACACCTCCAAGGGAGCCAGGGGGTGCTCCATGTTGGGGCTGGAGCTGTGCACAGGCACTGG
>NW_006299715.1:102762-102992 GCF_000327345.1 Myotis davidii
GCGAACAGGTACGGGAAGAGCTCGGCGGGCAGGTGCTCCAGAGCTGCGATGGCCGAGGCCTGGTCCCTCAGCAGGCGCTTTGCTGCCAGCTCCAGGAGTGTGGGTGGCGTCCGGATGCTCATCTTCAAGGTGCTCAGAAAGGCATCCTGCGGAAACGTCTGCTGTGACGGGGTTGGCTGGGGCTCGGATCTCAGACTTGCTGGAGAACCACCGCACTGACTGCAGAGCTG
>NW_006299715.1:122580-123035 GCF_000327345.1 Myotis davidii
TGCGCCATGTTGGGGCTGGAGCTGTGCACAGTCACTGGTCCGGTCGGTGGGCAATTCTCAGTGCTGACTCCAAGCCACATATCCCAGAAGTTGGCACCCGTGTTTCTTAAATCCAGCACCCGCAGTTTGCACCTCCTGGGCCGAACCTCCTGGGCAAGCAGAACGTCAAGCGCTTCAAACACGGCTTGTAAGTCCGCGGCCCTGGTTGGGGCATGATCAGGGGGACGCTGCATCAGGACCCCCAGAGGGAGGACAGTGAAGGGCCAGGCTTGGGCCAACGCCTTCAGTAGCTGGGGGCGGCCTCCACCACGGTAGGCCATGGCGAACAGGTACGGGAAGAGCTCGGCGGGCAGGTGCTCCAGAGCTGCGATGGCCGAGGCCTGGTCCCTCAGCAGGCGCTTTGCTGCCAGCTCCAGGAGTGTGGGTGGCGTCCGGATGCTCATCTTCACGGTGCT
>NW_006299715.1:123592-148700 GCF_000327345.1 Myotis davidii
TGTGAACTAATATAAATTCAAAGTAAACATCATTACATAAAAGGGTACGGTCTTTTTTTTTTTTTAGTTTTATTCATTTCAAATGGCCAGATCTCAGCCGCGAGCCATAGTTTGCCCACGGCTGCCCTAGAGGCACTGAAGGCAGATGCACGGGCTCTTTTGGGGTCTTGGAGCTGGGAGAGAAATAAACATGGGCCCGTCACACGTAACCCTGTCACATCATGGCAGCTGCCACGAGGTGACGTTTATCTGCGGGTCAGGGTTCTTCCACAGAGAACCCTTCCCAGGTAGCAAGTGCCTTCCCTCACTACATAGTGTCTCCATGGCCCCTTTTCTGCCCTCACGGCACCCCTTCACTTCACCACACCCCCAGTGATCTCCCTTATGATCATCGGCCCTCAGGTCCCCTCTTCAGGAAGCCTGTCCCCCAATATCACCCTCTTCTGTATTTGTCTGACAGCCTGTTGTCTGCTGGACCAGAGGCTCGTTGAAGCCAGGGAGCAATCATGGCTCCTGAGATCTCTGCTGTGACCGGGTTGGCTGGGGCTCAGATCTCAGACCTGGTGGAGAACCACGGCGCTGACTGAACAGCTGGAGGACTCTCCCATTGTCATTTTTTAGTTTGACAATCTAAGGGAAAAGTTTTTGCATGTTTTAAAAATCTTTGTGGCACACTGGTTGAAAGTCACTGGCTTAGAGAATTGAAATACAACAAACTAAGGGTTAGAAATGAATATCAGAGAGTCCATGAGTAAGAAAACCGGACCACACAGGAAGCAATGTGTCATGTTGTCATATAGCTTTGAAGATAACCTGCCAGAAGCTGGTCCATCCTTGCTGCTTGACACAGTCGCTGCAGGAAAGAAACATCTGCACAGTTTATGTTTCAAGGGACCTGGCGTATATAGCATACTGTTCTTAATATGTTTGCTCCCCTGAGCGCTATGTGTTTTAACCAAGGTCACCTCTCTGAGAAAGGTTGTTTCCCCAGGTAGGGATTTTTCCCTGAAGTTAGGGAGGGGATAAAACCCCTTCACTAAATGCCAGGCGGGTAGTTAATCACTTTAACTAAGAACAATCACCCTTAAGCTACATAATCTATACTCCCTGGAATGGAGATAAGAAACGCCCTAACCTTTGGAATAGAAATTGTCAGGATTAAAATCAACTGGTATAAATACAGATGTAACAAGACAATAAAAGAGAACCAGAACTTGGCTGGAGATCCTGGCTAGAGATCCTGGCTAGGCTGCTGATCAACTGAACGCTGTTTCTGTGTCATTCCTTCATTGCTGACTCTGTCCACACCTTGGGGAACCCCTGGACCTGCTGGGGCTGGACCCCAACAATAACCCAGATAAAATCGAACCAGGCTTTTTTGGGGGTCGGGGGTGCTTGTTTAAGAAAGTGATAATGCCTCGGGTATTTGGGCTAATAAAAGAGGATATGATTGGAGTTGAATTTCTTGAATTTGAATCTTAATTCTGCTACTTACTATGAGCAGAATCATAGCAGGTGGTCAATAAATACTCATGAAGTCAACAAATGGATTGAGAAACGGCTGGGTTTTCACATCGGGAAAAGCGAGGAATGTTACACTTCATGGGAATTCGTAGGGGGAATAAATGATTTAAGAACTTCCAGTCCATGGCTTTTATTGGATACCCACTGTTACTAGGATTATTGTGTAGTGGGCAATTATGTGCTTCCCTGTGAAGTACATAAATGTTCTCAAACTCTGAAGGTTTTTATGTCTATCACACTGGAAGACCCAAATATTTCTTCTAGGTCTTTCCCATCTTGAAATGGAGTAAAGCGGGAACGCGGCTGGCACGATCGCCATCTGGCGGCCACAAGTGCAACTAGCACCCTCTGACCTGGGTCATTATGGGCTCTCCAGTCTGAGACAAGGCAGATCTCCTTTCAGCTGCAAAGTTGACAGCTTCTTGGAGGTAATGTAGTGAGGTGAGCACCGCATGGCTGTGCAATCCGTTGGTCCCAGTCTGACCTCTATCACTTATTGGGGTGAAACCATGAAGAATTGCCGGAAGCCAGTCCATCCTTGCTGCTTGACACAGTCGCTGCAGGGAAGAAACATCTGCACAGCATATGTTTCAAGGGACCTGGCGTATATGGCATACTGTTCTTGCTATGTTTGCTCCCCTTCTTGGCGCTATGTGTTTTAACCAAGTTCACCTCTCCGAGAAATGTTGTTTCCCCAGGTAGGGATTTTCCCCTGAAGTTAGGGAGGGAATAAAACCCCTTAACTAAGTGCCAGGCAGGTAGTTAATCACTTTAACTACGAACAATCACGCTTAAGCTACATAATCTTTACTCCCTGGAATGGAGATAAGAAACGCCCTAACCTTTGAAATAGAAATTGACAGGATTAAAATCAATTGGTATAAATACAGATGTAACAAGACAATAAAACACAGAACTCTGGCTGGAGAACTAGACAGAACTTGGCTGGAGATCCTGGCTAGGCTGCTGATCAACTGAACTCTGTCTCTGTGCCATTCCTTCTTCGCTGACTCTGTCCACACCTTTGGGGGCCCCTGGACCTGCTGGGGTTGGACCCCAACATCTCAATATTAAGAATGTTTCAGCCTCACAGGGGTCTGTGAAGTTAAAGCAAAACCTCCCGTAGAAGAAGATTGTCTCGCCAGAAGTTTTTGTGGTGTGTCCTGAGCAGCTTGTAACAATTTATAAGGCTGGTTGTTTCATTTTCAGGGGTTTTGCAACACAGTCATTAAACACAGCCATTATTAAAAAATCTCCCATATAATAAAAGCCTAATATGCTAAGTGTCTGGTCATCTGGTGACTGGTTGTTCAACCAATCAAAGCATAATATGCTAATGATATGCTAAGGTCACTCAACTGCTCACTATGATGTGCACGGACAACCAGGGGGCAGTCAATTGGTCCACTAGTTGCTATGATGTGCACTGACCACCAGGGGGCAGATGCTCCCACCAGTAGGTTAGCTTGCTACTGGGATCAGGACCATCGGGACTGAGTGAGATGGGCCAGACACGCCCTGGAGCCCTCCTCTGGTCCCTCCATAGGCCTGATAGTGCACTGATGGAGTCCCTCTGCCTGGCCTGAGCCCTCTCGCCATCCAGGACCCCTTGGGGGATGTTGGAGAGCAGGTTTCGCCCAATCCCGCAGGCCACTCCCCTCCGGACAGGCGCCAGTCGCAGGACTCACAGCTGGTTGGGCGGGAGCCCTCGGCAGGCGCAGTGGGGCCTGGATGAGCGGGAGCAGCAGGTAGGAGCTGCAGATAGCTTTGGACTGTGGGTTTTAGCCCAATCCCCGCAGGCCATCCCGAGGGACCCCACCAGTGCATGAATTTGTGCACCAAGGCCTCTAGTAAATTATATAAATGTGCACTGGAGTTACATTCAAGACAAAGGTAACACATGGTCAAAACTCACGACTTCCTCATTCTCCCACTATATTTTATTAGCATCTCTGCTGTTGAAGTTACGACCCTTTATTGTGTCTATGGTGGGAATACCATGAAATGGCATCTCTTCCCCCAGCGCCAGAATGAAGATCCAACTATTTCATGTTGGTAGCTGGAAGTTTGCCATTGTGGGAGTATTTATTTACACCATGAACACCGGCCAATGATATAAATCAGGGTTTGATTTCCTCTTTTGCTGCTTGTCTGGGCTTAAGAAAGTGATGGAGAAAATGCTAATAAAGCAAATTAAATTTAAAATTGTGTTGCATCCATATCCATTGTGAAAAGAGGAAAATCGGGCAACTGAGAGTTCCTGTGGCTTCACATACTGTCAGCACTTGGTGTTGTCAGCATCTGGATTTAGGCCATTGGAATAGGCGTGGAGTGGTATCTCGTTGTTTTAATTTGCATTTCCCTGATGACACAATGTGGGGCCTCTTTTCATACGTTATTTGCCATCTGCACACCTTCTTTGCTAAGGTGTCTGTGAAAATCTTGGATTCATTTTTTAACAGAATTCATGTCTTCTTACTGTTAAGTTTTAAGAGTCCTTTGTATATTTTGGATAGCAGTCCTTTATCAAATGTGTCTTTTCAAACTATTTTCTCCCAGTCTGAGGTTTGTCTACTAATTCTCTTGACATTGCCTTTCACAGACAGTTTTTATTTTAATGAAGTCCAGCTTATCAATCATTTCTTTCATGGATCGTGTCTTTGGGGTTGTATCTAAGAAGTCGTCACCATACCCAAAGTCACCTAGGATTCCTCCTATGTTATCTTCCAGGAGTTTTATAGTTTTGATTTTTCATTTAAGGCTATATCCCCATTTGAGTTAATTTCTGTAAAGGATATAAGGTCTGTGTCTACAATTTTTTTTCATGTGATTACCCATTTGTTCCAAGCACTATTTGTTAAAAAAATATCCTTGATGCATTGTATTGTCTTTGCTTCTTGGTCAAAGATGAGCTCACTATACTTATGTGGGTCTATTTCTGGTCTCTATTCTGTTTCATTGATCTATTTGTTCTTTCACTGTTTTGATTACTACAATTTTACAGCAAGGCTTGAAGTTGAGTAGTGTCAGTTTTCCAACTTCGCCCTTACACATTACTAGTCTTTTCAGAGATCCAGCCTCTAAGCATTTTCCACTGCTTGTGACCTAGTTTTGGTGCTACAACTAATGAGCTGTGTGACTCAATACAAATTGCTTGGCCTCTCTGAGCTTTGGCACCCTTCTCTGTGATTTAAACAGTTGGAAAAGAAGACATATAAGATTCAAGAATTTGTTTCTGGATAGAAGGACAATGGCACAATAGAATGGTCACAAATAGGATCTTTGAAGTCACTCAAGTGGGTTCTGATCTCACTTCTATCACTTAACTGAGTAACTTTGGGCAAGTTATTTAAAGGCTCTGGATTTCTGTTCCTTGGATGGTTAGGATTAAATAAAATAAGACTTGTTTTTAACTTAGCTACCATTCAATTTGTGTTAAACATATGTAATACTCTTTATCTACGAAATATGATCATGAAAACCAACACCTTTAGAAACAGACCATCAGTATAAGTGGAGAAATAGACTCAGGACGAAACACTGGCCTCAGTCATGGGACTGCCATGACTAAGAGTTTCATGATGTATGAAAGGGAACCATGAGGCTTTGGAGTCCTGATGACTGATTGTGGGAGAGTGATACGAAGCAACTTATGATCCAAGTAGTTCAGGTATATTTGACAAGGCCTGTTTGAGAAACCTCTTCACGTGTTGACTTTCAGAAGTGTATTCCAGCAATAAATTGCTGAAACCAGTCTTAGGGTCGAGGGGGGAGGAATTAAGGCAAAGTGAACATGTGGGAAGGACCTACTTGCTTTGACAATGCCTCAAAGAAATCATAAAGTACAATGTTTTAGGATCATGTACTTGAACAGCTTTATGCTGGGGTTAGAGAGGAATGTGGGATAAAAACATCTCCCCAAAACGAGCCAGGGAGCCATCTCTCCTGCTGACGTGGGAAACGGAGGCTGGGCAGTCAGGGTGAGGCGAGGGGCTAGGACTGAAGGGGGTGGGCCTGGGCTGCGGAATGGGTGGCTTTGTGCGCATGAACCACAGCCATGGATTCACACAATCCTAGAGACCCTTGAGCCCACTATATTTCTATGAGGGCTATTAGGGCCCAGTGAGGGAATATGATTTGCCTATGTTTAAAATTGGAGCCAAGCCCTAGCTTGTTTGGCACAGTGGACACAGCGTAGGCCTGCAGACTGAAGGGTCCCGGGTTCAATTCCAGTCAAGGGCACATGCTCGGGTTGTGGGTTCTATCCCCATTGTGGGGTGTACAGGAGGCAGCCTATCAATGATTCCCTATCATCATTGGTGTTTCTAGCTTTCTCTCCCTCTCCCTTCCTCTCTGAAAGAAAACAAAAAATTAGAGCCCAGATGGGGCCAGAAGCATCCCAGGCTACTTGCCTTGCCTTCCGGAGGCGCCCACCTCATGGGACTGTGTGATGGAGGACCCTGGGCTTGTCTCTCGGTGGTCCTAAGACACCGGCAATGCTTATCTAATACCTGATCGAAATGAGCTAGATTTTAGAGTTGATTTAATAAATATTTACTGTGCATCCACTCTGTGCCTGACGTGGTGCTGTGCATGACTGTAGGGACAACAATGTCAATGGTGGTGGTCTCTGGGATCGAGGAGTCTAGCTTATTCCAACATTTACCTAGGTCAGATTTATTCTGTATGCTGAGCACAGCTAGATGGGTCGCGAACAATGAAAATACACCCTGCATATCAGATATTTACATTATGATTCATAACAGTAGCAAAATTACAGTTATGAAGTAGCAAAGAAAATAATTTTATGGTTGGGGGTCACCACAACATGAGGAACTGTATTAAAGTGGCCCGGCATTAGGAAGGTTGAGAACCACTGAGCTAGATAGATGCTCAGCCTACAGAGAGAGACAGGCAGACACCCGAGTGCTGGGTGAATGACAGAGGTAAAGGGGGCGGAAAGAACTCTGGGAATCACTAGCTCACTGTGGGGGTCCACCATGTCCCAGCGACTGTGCTGTGGATTCTGCACCTTTAACACACACCAGCACCTTATGATGTAGTACAGTTTTCTCCATTTTATAGAAACCTAACCTTGGAGAGGGAAGATACTTGTAGATTCCATGTTTGGAAAGCATTACAGCAGGGGTTTGAACCCAAGGCGCCTTGTCCCCAAGTCCAACATTCACACAACCACGTCCAAGCTGCTCCGGGCACCAGAAATAACACTTGACGCCTCCTGAGGTGACCGTCTCACACCTCATCCCAATGCCTCTTGTTCTGCAAAGCCTTCCCTAGTTCCCACAACACGTAACAGGGAACTGGCCAGCCTGGGACAACAAGGGCCAGCTCTGGCACGAAGCAACTTTACACCCAGTGACCTTCTCCCCTGGCCATTATCACAGAGGCCTGCAGCTGCCTGTTTTTCAAAGTCTCCTACTTGTGGCTACTTTCTCTGTCTCTATTGGAAAACATATGTGCTATGCCAAGCAGTTTTCAGGTGCCTTTCCTTTTCTCTGAGCCGCACTGTCTGTGGTGGTGAGTCAGAATACTGCCCTGTCGTCTCAATGATTGGTTTTTAAGGGTTTGTAACGTTCACTCTGAACTGAATATTGTATGAATGCCTCTGTTGCTTTTGAGCTGGGGATTGTGTTTGAAATAAATTTAAATCTGTTATGGATATAATATATAGGACCCTAACTTCTATCCTTTTTGTGATATTTTGTGTTGCTGTGTTCCGCCACTAGACGGCAGCACCCTCTATCAATTCTTGTCTTTGTCCACAAGGTGGATGAGTAGGCTATCGGTTAGGGAACAGGATGGGGACTTTGCAGAGTAAATTTTAGATACTACCACAAACAGTGGAACTCTGCGACCACTGCCATAGTTGACAAAACCCTGGGTTCTGGTCTGGGCCGTGACTACTTGCTTGGTGACCTTGAGCAAGCCACTTCTCCCGCTACACCCCCTGTACAACGTGAGGGAGTTGAACCAGACTAAAGTCAAGGTCATCTCTGATTCTGATTCCTTTGGCATCTCAATCCGTTTGAAAGCCAACCAGTAGAAAGGTCTTTCGATGGCATCAAGTGGAGTTCTATTTTGCTTCTTTTCAACCGAGCTCATGTTTCTGGATTTGCATGTTCAGTCACCTCTGTGTAATTCTCTCTTTCTTTTCTTGGGTAGCTTATTGTATTTTGTCGTAAATTCGTTCCTGTGTAGGGTATGCTTGTCACTTCAAAGGAAATTGGTTTAGAGTTTGTGTTTGGTTTACTAGTACACCCAAGGCAAAGAGAAATTCATGTTAGCCCCTTTTATTCTCAGTGTTAGGAAGCTAAGCCACACTACATTTGAATATTACAGCCCTCCCCATTTGAAAAGGTGATTTCTTCTGAATCTGTGGTTAATGCTAATGGCTCATCACAGAGGAAAAAATCACACTTTGCCTTCAAGTAAAAACTTTTATCCATTTTCAGGAATGAAAATAAAGTCAAGCTTCAGGGAAGATAAGTTCTTAAAATCTGACGGTTTCCAGATAATGTCAGAAGATGATTGTAAGAAAAATGACATGAAATGTACATTTACATAAATCTATAACTGCTCAAAAATATCACCATAAAATCCTGCCATTACCGAACCACCCAGTATGTTTTTTTTGTGAGAATGAATAAATTATCTGAGAATGTGTTTGCATCAAAAACACAGAAGTTTGTAATAAACACATAAATCATCAAAGCATTTTCTAGCAAGAGGCCTGATCTTAAAACCGGGGGCATTCATATCAATTCTGCCCCTTCCAGCTTCCTCCTCCGTGTAGTACCTTCAGGCTCTGAGTGGTAATGTAGAACCATCAATTATGGATGTGTGGGAGGATGTAAAGGAAATAATTCCTCCTGAAGTCTTCCACACCCACTCCCCCACTCCCCACAAGCCTCATCTTCTGTACTCCTGGCTTTCACTGAGGTACTCTCAGTAGTTCTGGCCTCCGTTTAGACTGGGGTCTATTTTTAAAAAAACAATCCTATTTTTGAAGCCATGGTACCCACATTCCAGCCAACATCCCCTATAAAACTAACAGCACTAACTTATCTCTGAAAGGTATGTCCTTGTTGCTCTCCCTGAAGACTTGGTTTGCTTTCTGTGTTATGGGCAATTCATATCCATACAGCAACATGATTCCCTTTTTGCTTAGGCTACCGGGAAGCTCAGAGGCCAATTAATATCTTAACCTTAATAGAATGTAGTAATGTGTGCCTGAGGATCCCGAATTTTATCTTTGTCATATGGGCTACCTAGATTTTTCTACGATTTTTATTTTCATTTTCTTCTATTTTATTAAGCACATTTTTGTTAATGACTCCAATCTCTTTATGAGAAGAGGCAAAGTGTAGATAAAGAAATGAAAGGATAATTGTGATATTGTGATTTATAACAAGAAATATATATTTGGTCTTCGTCCCTGTGTCTGGCCCAGAGCTCCCAAATCCCTTGGAATTTCCTAAGCCCTGAGAACTATAAAGGCGTCTTTTGTTATGTTAATGAGGCAAGTTTTAGGCCACACCTAAGGGTGGGGGTGGGAGCTGTTGCCTGTGGAGCCATTCCTGGACTCAATGGGCTGGAACTTTCAGTCTAACTGGAAGTTGGGAAGGGGAGGGGGCTGGAGATGGGGTACAGTCACCAGTGGCCACTAAGCTAATTACTCTTATGCATGTAATGAAGCTTCTGGTTGGTGAACACCTGGAGATTCAGGGAGCATGGAATCTCCTCACCCTCCCCTCATGCCTTGCCCTGGGCATCTTTTCCATCTGGCTGTTCCTGAGTTATAACCTTTCATACTAAACCAATAATCTAGTGCGTAAAATATTTCTTTGGGTCCTGTGAGGCACTCTAGTCAATTAATCAAACCCCAGGAGGGGATAGTGGAAATCTCCAATCTATGGCCAGTCTGTCGGTCAGAAGCAGGTGACAATTGGGACTGAGACTGGCATCTGCAGTGGAGGGGGCTATGCAGGATGGTGGTCTTGTGGGACTGAGCCCTCCACCTGTGGAACCTCAGGTTACGTAAGTGGGGGTAGATAGAGACAGAATTGAATTGACAATTCTGGTGTCTGAGAAGTAGTTCAGTGGTGTGGGGTAAAAAAGCCCCCAACCACACATTGAAGTTGGGATCAGAACTATTTTAATAGTTAAACATAGATATTGACAGGTAAAATTATGCCCAAAGAAGCTACTGTAATTAAAGAAGTAAAGGTGGATATCTATAGCAAACTGTAAAAAAGAAAAAGAAAGAAGAAAGAGAGAGAGAGAGAGAGAGAGAGAGAGAGAGAGAGAGAGATTGAGAAGTCCTGCTCTTGTCTGGTTTCTCCCCAGGACTCATTTCTCAATGAGCATCTATGAAGGTCCAATTGTATATCAAATGCTCATGGCCTGTTCTGGGATCTCTGCATCTGGTCTTCCTCTGTGTCAAGAAGCATGACAATACTGCCGGCTGGCGTGGCTCAGTGGTTGAGCGTCAACCTATGAACCAGGAGGTCACGGTTCAATTCCCAGTCAGGGCACATGCCTGGGTTGCAGGCTCGATCCTCAGTGTGGGGTGTGCAGGAGGCAGCCAATCAATGATGCTCTCATCATTGATGTTTCTGTCTCTCTCTCCCTCTCCCTTCCTCTCTGAGATCAATACAAATATATATTAAAAAAGAAGCATGGCAATACTTTTTATACTGATGCACCTGGTGTTTCGAAGGAGCAAAATGCATCAGTTAATGGAGAAGAGCTGTCACGAGTGCTGAGTACATTGAAGCTGTTGCCACTTTTAAGGACTGAGGAGGATTGATATGAAAGCCCCCACTTTCGGGGGATTAGGAATGGGGTAGGAGGAAGAAGGGGATCTGGGAGGCTATGCAGGATGGAGACAGAGATGTACCAGGAGTAACTATTGTTTCCACCATTGCAGCATTCTTCTTGCCTCCACTAATGCGACAGAATTAAATAGTCATACAAACGCTGTTCCCTTTATGTTTTAATGACTCAGCTGGGTTAGGTGACTCACTTAAGGACACACCGCCAGGGAGTGGCAGCGCTTGGGTTTTGGCTACTCTCATTGTTCCTTCCACCATGTTTCCTGGTGCTGAGGTCATCTCTTTGCTCTTCCAGGTCCACCCTCCACCTTCTCCACCCCACTCTCTGCCCTGGGACCAACTAGAATGGGCCACTTATGGGCTGTCCTGTGCTCTGCTTTTTGGTGGGCTCAGCCTTGGGGAAGCCCCAGGAGACAAGAGGGAGGCCAGGCATGTGTTTCCTTTGCTTCCACCTTGTGCGGTCCACTGGGCTGGTAGTGTCCCTCAACCAGTGGTCACTGTTCCTCTGAAGGCACGGTGCCCCTTCTGGTCTCCAGCCACTGTCCCCTCATTGCTCTGGGCCCAGGGGGTGGTGACAGTGGCCACTGCTTTAGCCCCAGTTCCGGCACCATCCCTCGTCCTTCCCCTATACCCACACCCCTCAGCAAACTGCTCTGTAGTAAATAAACTACCTTAAATTACCCTAACTTGGGTGTGCTGTTTCCTGTTAGGACCCTAACCTTCCCATTAAAGAAAGTGTGGGTTAGTAATATGTTGTAGAACATAGCAGTAGACACATAAAAGGTGAGTTTGATATGTTTCAGTTATTGGGAAATAAATCATGGGATTGTCATCTTTTCCGATTGGGCATTGTGAGAGAGGATGGGGACACAGGGGAAAATAATGAGAAATTATGGTGGATACGATCCTATTACATTTGTCCTCTATTTGTGCTTCGAGCACCACTGACATTGATTAGTTCCCTTCTGCCTCTTACTTGTATCTTCACCCCCACTTACGTAAATTGAGCTGCTTTGCTTAAAGCTTTAATATCTGTTTTCATATTAATTAATCAACATTTTAAAATTCGATTTCTAGCTTGTGATTTTATGGGGGGGTATGCTTAGAAAAACAACTTAGAGGTTAAATGCAATCCTTACGTTTTAAAACAATTTCTTTCTGAAATTGCACAACACAGAATATGAGTTTTCACAATCGATTACTTCATCAATAAAAGAAGGTGATAAAAAGGCATACGATGTATGAGAATCTTTGAAAAAGTAGGTATTTCATGAAGAATGAAAGTTCAATAGATCTCCCTGATTTAAGAAAACCCGTGACCACAGACAAAAATGCAAGAAGATTTTGGAAGCAAAGAACTATACTTCTCTGTCAAACATTGTGACTTGACTTTACCTTTAGCATGTTGGCTTCTGATGTCCTTGGTAGTGGCTTTGTCCACCTGTAGAAGACAATGGGGCACCATTATCTCTTACACTGTGACTATGATACCATATGTCCTACTAATCATGTCTATGATAACATATAATGTCCTATTACTCTGTCTGGTTAGAGTCCAAAGGATAAAGGCATAGGTCTCTGGACTCATTGTTCTTAGAGATCACCACATGTGTATGGTTGGCAGGCAGTCAACACATGTCAGTATTTGTCCCCCGTGCCAGTGAAGAGTGGCCTTGGGTGGTATTTGTCATAAAAATACTTGGGTTTGAGATCCAAGCCTGTCTCTGATTGCTGTGAACCTTTGGAAAGGCATTCAGCATGTTATGAGCCTTAGATTTTTCATTTTTATAATAGGGACAATGCTTAGTCAATTCACGTCATTGAGCTGTTATGAAGACCAACATGCAGGATCAAGGACACTGGAAGCAATTGAGCAGGGAGATCACCATGTGGCCTCTCTTGGCTGCCTGGGTTGGGCTTTCACCTCCATCATGTGCTAGCTATGAGACATGGCAAGTCACTGAACCTTCTGTGCCTCAGTTTCCTCATCTGTGAAATGGAGGCAACGAAAGTACTGATATCTCCAGAGAGAGAGAGGATTACATGTGACACATCACGCAAAGTGCCTAGAGAAGGGAGTGGGTTGGCACCATGAAAGCATAATAATTGTTAGTTGTCATTATTAATATTATGAAAGACATTAATGAACTACTAAGGGCTGTACAATTGCTAGACCTGAGAGTGAAGAAGATGATGAATGTATCATAATAATGCCCAGTGCCTTTGAAAGCCTTTAAGTCTGGTCAATATTGGTGTCTATGATGGTTAGTTTTATGCTGACTTGCAGGGCCCCAGATATTTGATTAGCTATTACTTCTGGGTGTGTCTGTGAGGCTGTTGGCAGAGGAGATGAGCTTTTGAATAAAATCAGTGGACTGAATAAGGTAGAGGGCCCTTCCCGGTGTAGGTGGGCCTCAGCCAATCTAGGGGCTGCATGGAATTAAGAGGCAGAGGAAAGGATAATTTGATCTCTGCCTGACTGTTTGAGCTGGGACACTGGTTTCCTCCTGCCCTCAACTGGGATTGACACCATGGACTGTCTCGGTTCTCAGGCCTTTGGACTCAGACGGCAACTTCCACCACTGGCTGTCCTGGGTCTCAGCTTGCAGATGGCAGAGCTTGGAGTTAGCCTCCATAGCCGCTATTTTATTTAGATGTATATGTGTATATGTCTCTCTCTCTGTCTCTCTCCTATGTTTCTAGACAACCCTGACTAACACAGGGTCTTAGTGTTCCTCTTTATTGGCATCAAGTTGGGGTGGCCAAGGTGGATGGGTAGGAGGGGTCATTGGTCCCCTGTTACCTCTTATCTTGGATGTTCAGCGTCCACCTCTGCCCTCTGTGGAATATTGAACTGCCATATTTATGCTTGAAAAGGGCGTGGCTCTTCAGCTGGTCTGCCTAGTGGGGAGTTGAGCATGGTTTGGGTTTTGTTGTTGCTATGGCTTCTTTCATTGTACCATCAGCTTCTAATTCCTCCAAGGTTACCCTGTGGAGCCTGGGGTGCTGGAGGCTTATTTCAATGTTCTCCTTGCACCCTTAGCTTGCAGCCTTCCCTGTGTTCTGTATGTATTAGCCTAACAGTCATGAGATCTTGAACTGAGCTATAAAGCTTCAGAGAGGGTAACTGGCCCAAACCGACAGAACTCATAAAAGTCGGAGCTGTTAACATAGGGATTATAATGCTCATCTTGAAAAGTTATTTTGAGGATTAAATGTCATTATTCACTTCAACCTCTACTCAGAAAGACCTTCCATAACTCTCCATACTTATCTTTAATTATTTTTATTTCTTAAAATATATTTTTATTGCTTTCAGAGAGGAATGGAGAGGGAGAGAAAGATAGAAACATTAATGATGAGTCACTGATCAGCTGCCTCCTGCACACCCCACACTGGGGACTGAGCCTGCAACACAGGCATATGCCCTGACAGGGAATTAAATACTGACCTCCTGGTTCATAGGTCGATGCTCAACCACTGAGCAACACCAGCTGGGCTTTAATTATTTTTTTTTAAAGCACTTATCACTTGCCATATTGTTTGACGGTCTAATGCTTATTCATTTATAAATGGTCCCCTCCACTAGCATGTAAGTTTCATGAGCACAGGTACTCGCATACCAGAGCCTATAATTGTGTCTGGTATGTGGCAGGCACTCAACACATATTTCTTGAGTGAATTTGTTGAGTGAATGATTAAAGTGTTGAGCATGGTGCCTGTGTGAAGAGGAAGTGTTCAGTATTTCACCCCTCATCTTGCTCTCCCAGTCTGCCCTGGGTGTGTTCTATGTAAATGACGTTGGTAAAATTTGTGATTTCCTTTTCTTGTCAATATTAACAGGAGCCCTCAAATGAAATAGATGAACAATGTGAAAAAATAATGCACAAGGAAGAATGTGCTATATTCAAAAGCATGTTCACATTCATCAATAAATGTGACACAATTGAAAAAAAAAAGAACAGTGAAATTACTTAAAGAAAATTTAAAGTAATAGCCGGTCTTGGTTCTATGAGGTGGCTGTTCCCATATAGAGCTGCTGGGTGGGTAAATTAAATATGTTTTGAGATAAGAAATTTCACAATAGGTACCAAAAGCTTTTAAAATGTTTTCCCTCCATCGTTAAGGAAAATAATTAACAATTCCATAATGGGGTATTATCTATAAGGATTATGCTAATTAATGTTCATCACATGGACAAACCTATATAATAAAAGCCTAATATGCTAAGTGTCCAACTGACCTACTGTTCTGCCAGTTGCTATGACACACACTGACCACCAGGGGGCAGATGCTCTGACTGGTAGGTTAGATGGTTCCGGGGTCTGGCTGATTGGGACTGGGCTAGATGGGCTGGACACACCCTGGAGCCCTCCAACGGCCCCTCCCTGGCCAGCTAGCCCTGATTGGCCCTGATCGAGACTGGTTAAGACAGAATGGGCCAGACATGCCCTGGAGCCCTCCCGAGGTCCTTCCCCAGGCCTGATCGTGCACCAGGGGAGTCCCTTGGCCTGGTCTGTGTCCTTTCATAATCCGGGACCCCCCGGGGGAATGTCGGAGAGCTGGTTTCGGCTCGGTCCCCGCAGGCCAGAATACAAGGTGAAAAGAAGGAAATCCGGTGTATACAACAAGAACTCCCTTGCATAAAATGTTTGCATAGAAAATATTGATAGGAAATACACTCAGACATTAGGACTGAGAGCCCTGCAGCCCCAGGGGTGATTAATTTGTATTTTATGATTTAAGAAAATGAAACATTAGCAAAAGTGTTATTAAAAATAATGTTCTAAATATGTGTTTAGAGCATTTGCATTTACAAAATATTTTCATAAGATTAACTTTATAGTTTCTAAACAGCCTTTGAAGTAAGCATGGCAGGGATTTTTATTTCTGTTTTGGGCCAAGAATCTGGGCCAAATGGCATGTTATTACCCAAATGATCCTAGTTCAAATTCTGCTCCTGGAGAAAGGGGTGAACTTTGGAGAATGCATGTGGAAGCCTGATGCCTGGCTCACAGAACATCCTCAGCAAATGTCGTCTCTCCTCCCTCCCACGGGACCGCGGTCCCGCCAGTCATAGGAGCCTGACTGGCTTATTCCTCACAAGATGCCTTGGGAATGAGGGATGAGCTCCTAGCTGCTAGGAAGTGCCCCACACGGGTTTGGTTCACGTGGTCACACAGTTGACCTATACTCACTTCTTCCAGCCTCATCTGTGTGGTCCAAGCTTGCCTCTCGACAGGGATAGGAATCTTGGCACCTAAGGAAAGGGGAGTGTCCATCATCCCCTTGAAATAGCGTGTATCTGTGAAAAGAGTAAAAATTACTCATCCGTGCCATGCACTCGGCACAATTTATAAAACTTTTGCACATCTGCAAACTCATGGAGTCACCAGAACAAAAGTGTGAGGCCAGCAATTGCACTCGCACTTCACAGACGAAGCAGACGGAGGCAGGAAGAGGAGAGGTTCCGCTGCTTGGTCCATACACAGAAACGCCGGAGTCTGGGCTAGACTACCCTCATTCTCACCCCCTGGGAATTCTTCTCATCCTTTCAGGCCTGGGCTGTGTCACACCCTTTGAAGATCTTTCTAGATCCCACGCTCTCCTTCTATTTTATACACTTAACATATTCTATCAGGTTTATCTGTTGATCTTTCTGTTTCTGCCACTAGAATGTGATCTTCCTGAGGACATGGATTATGCTTTGTTTATCTTTTTTTTAAAAAATGTATTTTATTGATTTTCTTACAGAGAGGAAGGGAGAGGGATAGAGAGTTAGAAACATTGATGAGAGAGAAACATCGATCAGCTGCCTCCTGCACACCCCCCACCAGGGATATGCCTGCCAATCAAGGTACATGCCCTTGACTGGAATCGAACCTGGGACCCTTCAGTCCCTAGGCCAACGCTCTATCCACTGAGCCAAACTGGTCAGGGTGCTTTGTTTATCTTTGTGCCCCTTGGTCAGTCCCAACATGGTAACTGGCACACAGTAGGTACTCAGTAAATACCTGTTGAGAGAGTGAACCAAGGAATAGCATCCTTATTTACAAGGTGACTCTCTTCAAAAGAACTTCCCATAGAATCCTTTCAGTGGGTCGGACCCTCGGACATCCCAACCCATCCTCGTTCCCTCCCAGAAGTGTGCCACATTGAAGGTTCGGCGAACTCACTGGAGCTGCCCGGTGTGCCCGGTTAGAGAGAGGCAACGTGGGTGTGAGGTTAGGTCTTCCTCACTCCGAGGAAGGTGGGCTTCTCTGCCATGCTCAGGTGCTGCTCCTCTGCGGGCTACCTGCCAAATGGGTCCGCCCAGTGAAAATTCTTCCTGTCACTCTCTGCCCTTCTATGCAGGCATCTCTGGCTGCCTGCCCCTTGCCATGCTCCCAGTGGCTCCAGGGCTCCTGGCTATGATGATAAAAGCCAGTAGTTACAGCCCAGCCAGCAGGGCTCAATGGTTGAACATTAATCTATGAATCAGGTGGTCACTGGTTTGATTCTCAGTCAGGGCATGTGCCTAGTTTGCAGGCTTGATCCCCAGTGGGTGGCGTGCAGAAGGCAGCCAATCGATGATTCTCTCTTATCATTGATGATTCTATTACTCTCTCTCCCTCTCCCTTCCTCTCTGAAATATATATTTTAATATATATATATATTAAAACAACAACAGCAACAACAACAAAAACCACCAGTAGTTACAGAGCCCTGGTTCTGCCAAGTCCTCTCGTGGGAACTCCACATACATCCTACGTGGCATCTTCTGCAGAACTCTCTGGAACAAGTTCCATGATGATGGCCCCACTTTCAAACAGGGAAGAAGACTTTGAGAGACTTGCTCAAGGTCCCACCTCTAGGAGGCCACGCAGGCAGGATTTGAACCCGCGGTTACTCAGTGCAGAGCCCACGGCTTTAACTTCTGTGGGATATCGCAGCACGTGCATTTTCAGATTTCAGACCTGACTGTTACCTGCATATTCAGATTCCTTGATAGGCCGGGCGGGTAAAATTTTCATCCACTGCCAACCCTCTTCCACGTGAACATTGGGGTCTTCATAGTCGTCATCCTCGGGGCCCTCTGCTCCATCGTGGACTGCGGGGAAGTTCCTTTCCTGAGCAGGAGGAGACATTCGAGTGAGTTAAGGGAAGGCACAATGTTGATAAAGATGACAGGCTGCAGGGCTGGGGAGGGGTGAGGGATAGGTTCTCTGAGGTGGGGGCTGAGAGTCTGGGCTCTGGGGCAGGGGAATTCTAGTGCAGGCAGCATTCTGATGATGTCCCCCAATACTCCCATGCGTGTTATTCAATCAAATAAATATCCTCACGGCAGCACTGCAGATGTGATTAAGATGACACATGGGCTCTAGCGGGCTTGGCTCAGTGGATAGAGCGTCGGGCTGTGGAGCGAAGGGTCCCAGGTTCGATTCTGGTCAAGGGCACATACCTCCGTTGGGTTGCAGGCTCCTCCCTGGCCCGAGCCCAGGTCAGAGCACATGCAGGAGGCAACTAATTGATGTGTTTCTCTCACATTGATGTTTCTCTCTGTCTTTCCCTTTCTGTCCCACTCTCTCTAAAAAATCAATGGAAAAATATCCTCAAATGAGGATCCAAAAAAAAAAAAAAAAAGATGAGTAATGGGCTGTCTTTGAAATAGAGAAATCGTCTTGGGTTACCTAAGCCCCTAAATGCAGAAAGGAGATCTATTTTCAGAGGCCATGATCTTATATGCAGGCAAGCCCAAGGAACCCACTAAAAATTATTAGAATATACAATTTAGTAAGGGGGCAAGTTACAGAACTGTTGCACAAATTTCAGTTGCATTTCTAGACACTGGTAATGAGCTCCCAGTCGGAACCCCAGGAATGGCAGGAATGGGTACCAGTCCCCAATCCTGGAGGCACCATCATAGGAATCCTGGGATGTGCACCGTGTGTCGGGACCTGGAGGAAAACTCCTCTCCGCGACCTTCTGTGCAACACACAGTGCCGCCAAGTGATCCCTTCTCCTTTCTGGGCCTTGGAATGCTCCACTTGGTCTCATTGATAGAAATGACTTTTGTCTTTACTTGGGCCCGAGAGAGAATCCAAGGGCCACACTGGTCAGTCGTGCTGCAGCTTGGAGAGGTCTGAGGAGTGTCGTGTGATGCCAGGAGCTCAGGAGGACAAGATGGGGTCATCTCCAGATGAAACGGGAAGGTGGCCTGCGAGCCCGAGTCACTCTGTCTACTGTCTCCTTTGAGCACCTGACTGGGGATTTGGGTGGCTTCAGGTCACACTGTTGGGCTGGGAGGGGGCTGGCAGCTGGGAGAGGCTGTGACACACACTAGAAAAATCTTTGCCGTCTTAAAGTTTCTCCTAAGATGCCAAATGGCCATGGCCAGGAGTAACAGGCCCAGTCACCGGAGATTTTTATGCATATTCCCTGATTTGGCCTTCGAAATTAAGAACGTTTGCCCGGCTGGGATGGCTCACTGGTTGAGCATCGAGCCATGCATGAACCAGGAGGTCAGGGTTCCTCCCTGCCTCAGACACGCCATCTGTACATTGGAGACGTCTAAGCCTGCCCTATTTGGTTATATCCAGCTGAGCACAGGGCATGGAAAGGTTCCACTTTGGCACCTGCCCACGACACGCTAGGTTTCTTCCCTCCCGTGGATGTGCTGAGTGTAAGTATAGCAGAGCGCCAGGGGGAAGCAGGCTTGCCAGAGGTTTCACAGGCGACCTGGTGAAGGGGAAAGGTGAGCCAGCTGTTCTCAGGAACTGCACACGGAAGTGAGGTCTGGGCTGGAGCACAGGCATGCGGCTCCTCTGGGGACTTGACAGATGAGCATTTACGCAAGGGCGCCATTTACACTACATACTGTGTGGCCAACACCAAGACACCCACAGAGAGCAGCTGCTCGGGGCGAGTCCTGGACCTGCTGGGAGAGCTGGGGAGGTGAGAGCGGAGTCCATCTCTGACCAGTTGCCTTGCTGGATCATGGGGGCAGGGCATGTGGGGACATGGGGTGGATGGGTGAGTGGGGTAGTAGCCACCACCCCCTCCCCCTGTCTGGGGAGAATCTGCACTTAGACCCTGAGAGTCTTGCCCACAGAACTGGATAGAAATAGTCTGGTTTATATCTTTCTGGGAAGGGAGACAGAGTTTTGTTTTAATTATAAGAAGTTATATCTATTTTACCTATTAACCTATTTATTATCTACTGTCCCATCTCAGAGGTAAATCCTTTGTGACTGGCTGGTTGTGTGTATGTCCTGGAGTGAAGTTCCATAACTTTAATTGGATTAAAAAAGTTTTTAAACAGGAAAGTACCAATGATTTTATAGGCAGATTCTATCTATCTATCTATCTATCTATCTATCCATCCAATCTATTCCATCTGTCATAATACAGATATGGTGGTTGGAACTATTTAAATCATATACATATACAATTTAACAATAGAATTACTTATAAATATTAGCTATCTGAGTTATGTTATAAATTTTCTCTAGTCATTAGAATTCTTTTCAAATATTATTAATGGCTTCATACTGGGAATATAATATATTTCACTATGCTTATATTACTGAATACTTAGCATGATTCTAGGGTGCTGCCATTTAAGATATATCATTATAAAACATAAAGGAGTGTGTTTAAATATTAATCCAAATTTTGGCTTCGTTTCTTAGTTTAAATTCCCAACCATAGGATTATTGGGCCAAAGGAAATGAACACTTTTCTGTTGCCTGGTTACTATTATGAAATTGCTTTCCAGAATGTTCGTTCCACTTGAACATTTCGCCACGAGTGGGAGGAAGTGCCTTCCTCATCACACACTTGCCAGCACTGCGTGTTGGTATTTCCAACTCATCCAATCTTCGCAGTGGCCATGTAAATTACTTTTCACCTCACTTTCATAGCTGAGAAATTGGCATACAGTTTTATACCCAACAATGGAAATACAATTTTCCCTGCCAATAAATTACACATTTAAAATGTTTTTCTCTTTGTTTTTAATCTACCATGCACCTTGAAAAAAACCAGTTATTTTGTAAATATCAAAGACAGAGAAAGAGGAGAGGGGAGTGGCTGACTTACGCAGTCCAAGGAAGGCTCGGGGATGGGCTGGAGCCGGCCTGCCAACAAAAACAGACCCAAGGTTAATGCGCCTGGGTTTTCTCCAGAAATCCTGTGCTTATTTCAATTAATTTTTCTGGATGGTAATTGCTCCCAATGAAGTGCATGTTTCTGTCCTTCTCACTCTTTTTGCTGCTCTTGCAAAACAGGGGCGATGGAAAGGAAGGGAAGGACTCAAATCCGAACCAAGAAGCCTCAGTTTCCATGGCAGGTTAATAAACTCGGGGAAAGAGGCAGACACCCTCTCCCACCCCTATCAAGTGCCCCCCAAACCATGACTCAGCTCACGGGGAGGCTGGTTTCCTCTTCCCTCCCCACTGAGGGCACACGTTACTTTTGCACTTATCTGTCCATAACTCTGTCTCCTTAAACAGACTGTACCCCAGTATTCTGAGGGTGGGTCATATGTATTCATTCATCTATCTCCAGTTCCAGGCATAAGGCTCAATATGACCAGGTGACTTAAAAAAAATGATTTCAGAGAGAGGAAGAGAGAGGGAGAGAGGGATAGAAACATCAATGATGAGAGAGAATCATTGATTGGCTGCCTCCTGCATGTCCCTTACTGAGGACTGGGCCCGAACTCCGGGCACATGCCCTGACCAGGAATTGAACCGTGACCTCCTGGTTCATGGGGCGCTGCTCAACCACTGAGCCACACTGGCCAGGGGACCAGGTGAGTTCTGGATAGGCGTTTGTTGAATGAATATTGTTCAGTGAAAGCTTCTCAGCACGCTACTCCCTCACCTGGGCTTGTGTTGTGAAGGTTGCCTGCAGGTCATCTAGGGTGCTCAGTGTTCTATGGCTGACCTTTTACCCTCAGACTATGCAAAAACACCCAAGGACGGTCACATGGCCTGTAGGTGTTTTTTCTTTTCTTCCTCCTAGACTTAATTTTCCTAAATTGCACTCCGGTGTCACGCTGTTAGTCTGCATGAGGAACATTATATGCAGGAAATGTTCTTATCACATTCTCTTATATTAGCACATACGTGAGAAGTTCCCAGCAGGCCTCCACACCAGAAGCTGTGTGCTTCTTAGCAATTGGTTTGCTTTGATTTAATGGAAAACACCAATCCCAGGAGAGATTATATTTCCCTCCTCCTTGACTGTTGAGAACCTCAGGGCAAATGTCTGGCTGTGTCCAGGGAGTGTGGTCTGACATGTATTTCTGCCTCTGGGTCTGACTTCATCATTTTTTAAAACGTTGTTCTTTTACCCTGAGTTCTCTTGCTATCCCAAAACACAGAAATCATAGCCGTGCATGTGTCCCCAGTCCCCAGTCTTCTGTGGGGTGGGATGTGTAAATTAATGAAAGTTTGGCTGGGTGGAAACACAGCTCTCTGGAAGTTGCCTAGGACCTGTGCGTGGAGGGGATGGGGGGTTGTTAATTAGTCAAAGCTAATCTCCAGGGGATCTGAGATAGGAGGGGCTGAATCCTGCCTGCCACCAGTGCCAGCGCCCCCTGGTGGTGGGACTAGCAGCTGTCACCACCCTGAGGCACTAATAATACCTTCGGTGCTGGCAGGATTACACCCCCTGGAAGAGAAACCCACAGGTTTCTCAGGCCCTTCCAGTAGCAATCTGTACTGTCTCATGAGTGGAGACAGGCTGGTCTGCTGGCCACTCCACTCTCTGGTTCCTGCCTCTGGGCCTGGCCAGAGACAGAGGACCCCAAAGTCCTGAGGAACAATAGATGCCACTGGGCAAAAGGAGAGCCTTTGGAAAAAGACCTCCTTTGATCCACATTGGATTGTGATGTGGGCGAGAATGAAGCCTCTATTTTATTCAAACGACTAACGTTTGTAGTTTTTGCATGATAGATGGTCGCCTGCCCTGGTTAATCTGGTCTTTTCAGTTTCTCTAAAGGAACAAAGCAAACCAATAAATGTGTCATCACCGACCAGCGCCTCCTCCCCCAGGCAGCGGTGAGATTTCAGGCTCCCGATCACCCCTATGCATCGTTGAGCTCACGATAAATGAACAGTGGGCTGTGAGGGGTTGTGAGGGGTGCAGTGGATACACCCTAGAACTGGGAAGCAGAGGCGAAACTTCAGCCACCACCTGACCTCCTTCCTCGCTGAGTGAGCTGGAGCTTGAGCCTTCCTCTTGCCGGGCCCCAGGTCCCCATCGAATGGACACCCCCAAGTGCTCCCCAGTCTCTGAGCCTCCCTGGAGCTGAAGGACAGGTTGGCGCCTCAGAGAGCACCGTTTTCTAACAAGATGAATGGAGCTGCTTCCCACATCGCCGTCCTGGAAGAGTTATGCTCAGCTTCTGTCTGAGGAGGCCCATTCATCACCTGCCGACGCCACGCGGCTCTTCTGCGCGCCCCGGGGGAAGCGTCTCTCCACAAAAGGCAGCGCCCGCTTGGACGTTATTGTTAAGAGGGACATGAAGATGAATGTGTGTCCGGTAGAAGCGCAGGGCTTTCCTGACTGACGGGCAGAGAGCAATTAGCCCTGGACTTGGACACCATCTTCTCACGCCCACGGAGGGATGACAAAGGCGTATGGCCAATGCCCATCAAATTAGGAGGTCCCCTGACCATTTTCATCTCGGTGTTTAAAAAAAGAAGAAAATAAGGAAAACTGGGTCCCCAGCATGAACTGACTGCTTGCAGCCACGCTCCCTCACTGACACACACACTGCGGTTGGAGAATTCCCGGCTTGGAAGCTCCAGCTCCCTTCCGTGGGAGATGCCATGAAGATGGACCCTCTCAGACTCTTTGTACTTGTAAACGCTCCTGTGAACTTGAGCACCTGGAGGCGCAAGACTGGCGCCTGTCTATGCCCCATTCACTACCCTTGTAGGGACAGGGGAGCTGGCCAGGCCCCAAGTGCTGTTGCCATGGTTATACTTGGAAAAAATTCCCCAAGCAGAACCAACTTTCATTTTTATTTCTTCACAAGATTTCAGAGGGAGGCGATGGGGAGAGGAAAGGGGGAGGGTCCAGGTTGCCCCCAACTCCAGACACTACCAGCAGGACCTACTCGAATAGGTGATGGAAAGCAAGAGGCCGGTGATCCAATCCATCACTGAGTACTTCGTCGCAGAGACAACCTATGCCAGCCACCCATCCCCCTTCCCCTTTCTTCTCAGCACTAGAACCCCGAGGTCAGCTGGGCACATGGCCGCCTAGAGTAAGTACTCATGACACATCCGAATTATTCCTGTAGCTGTACGTGGCCATGGGCCCAGCTTTTGGTTGATGGAAGAGGTGGAAAGTCAACTCGCAATTTCCAGGGAAGAGAAAATGTTGCTTGCTGTTTCTGCCTTCTTTTCCTCCCCTCTGTCTCTCCTGCTGTCCGGGTCACAGGTATCACTACTTTAGGCGATGGGACAAAATCCCATCTGAGGACACTGGAAGGGAGGGACGGGGACAGGAGAAGCAGGAGCTGTGAGGACCTCGAGGAGCGGAACCACCCCAGACCTGGACTGCTTACCTCTAGACCTGACTCACATAAGAAAACAATAAATACCCATCATGTTGAAGTCTCATGGTTTCCTGTTTTTTAAACATATTTATTTTATTGATTTTTTTACAGAGAGGAAGGGAGAGAGATAGAGAGTTAGAAACATCAATGAGAGAGAAACATCGATCAGCTGCCTCCTGCACACCCTCTACTGGGGATGTGGCCGCCACCAAGGTACATGCCCTTGACTGGAATCGAATCTGGGACCCTCCTGTCCACAGGCTGACGCTCTATCCACTGAGCCAAACCAGTCAGGGCTCATGGTTTCCTTTTTAAAGCATCACTCAGCCTTTCATGTTGTACCAACTCTGCAGTTCACCAGTAACGTAGCAGGGCCTCTGATCACAGGCACGAGCAGGGCAGCTGAGTGAGAAGCTCCTGGTTCCGATCCTGGCCGTGGCCCTTTGTGGCTGTGAGAGCTTGGGCATGTGTATGAGCCTCAGTCAACTGATACTAACTTGTAGAATGGGAATCATAGTCTCGACCCCCAACAGCTGTGGGGAAGTTTAGAAATGGACCTCCCTGGCTCAGTGCCTTTCTAAGGAACGGCTGTGTTCTGTGTTCCACGTCTGTCCAAGGTCACGTTCATGACCAAATCTTTTTCACTTAACCCAGATCCTTACCACTCTCAGCTCTCAGATCTGTGGTAGGAAACTATCTGTGATTTAATGCTCCTTTTAAAACAAAACACGCCTTTTTCAACATTCAACTTCGTTACCACACACCTGTTGCTTCCTCACATGGGCTCTTCCAGCTGGGGGTCCCCTTCCAGCTGTGCGGCTCGGAGAGTCGGGGACTGTCACCATCTTGTTGACCCTCTCATTTTAAAGATGAAAAGAACTGAGGCCAAATGTACGATGATGGGTCGGGGCTCTCCTCTCCAGATTTCTGGGTTCTCCTCTCTCACTCTCCTGGGCTCTGTTTCCCTAACCCGTGCACTGAGCATAATAGAATCCCCTCCCTACAGCTGACTGACACCTGTGCATCAAACGTGCCCACACTAGGGACCTGACTCCACAGATGTTAGCTTCTTTCCATTTCCTCTCACTTTCAGATCCTAGGACCTGCTGATGTCCTGAGAGAACCAGCACTCAAATTCCGGGCTCCAGACTCACACAGCCTTGGGTTCTTCCCT
>NW_006299715.1:148748-149046 GCF_000327345.1 Myotis davidii
TCGTGCTGCCTTTCTCACATCTTATCTTTTAGGAACTCCAAGGTATTTGGGGACAGAGGCATCAACCCGATTTTCCTCTCACCATGAGGAGAAATAGGATTGTCCACACCCTATACTCTGGCAGGTCCCAAACTTTAGAGCATCGGTCTATGGCTATAGGTAAAAACAGGAATGAACCCCTTTATAACCATTTTTACTCTCTCTGAGTGGAGGATTAGAATGTCCAATGAGCATTGGTGGTATGAGTTATACTTGGGAAGAAGAGAAAGAAGAATGAGCAAAAGAAGGAAGAAGGGAA
>NW_006299715.1:149135-176475 GCF_000327345.1 Myotis davidii
ATATTTATATCTTTCATTTATCTATCATCTATCTCTCTATCATCAATCTTTCTTTCTCTATCTATCTATCTATCTATCTATCTATCTATCTATCTATCATCTATCCGTCCACCAGCTCAGTCATTTAGCTCTTTTGGGCATTTCAGTTTTATTCACTGAAACACAGTCTCCTTATCTGAAGATTGTGCGTTGTAAATATCAAGCACAAAGAGTCCAAAGTTGCAGAAAAAGCGACGTTTGTTGGTGGATTGGGAGAACAGTATTAATGTTCTCACTGGGTGGCCCTTGGAAATCAGCTCCCTTCTCTAGTTCTTAATCTCCTCACCTGGAAAGCATGGCCTTAGAACCTCAGACTTGCTGAGTCCTTGGGACGTTTTATCTTTATTTTTTTAAAGAGCGCCTGTCCCCAAAACGGTCCTAGAATCTGTTAGATGAAGAACCACCGACTGCTTAAATGAGCAGGTGGATGAATGCAGGAGTGGTGAGAGGCCAGGCAGCTGCTCGTCATTCTCTTTCTTGGGAGATCCCCAGACATTCAAACGAGATTTTCTGAGACAGTTGTTGTCCAGAGAATTGACGGCAGCTTCTTGGTGGGGACAATCTTGAAAGATTCTTTTTGTTTCTAACAGTGATTCTTAAGAAACCACCCTAGAACTACCTGAATTGGAATTATCTTGTTAAAATGCAAGATTCCTGGTCTTGGTATAAACCCGTCAAAGCATAAACCATGGGGTGGTTTGAGAACATGCACGTCTCAGTGTTGTGATTCTGATACACATGGAATTTGAAAGACAATTCTTAATCCAGGGGCTTAGCAATCTTAGATGATTTGAAATCTTTGCCTGGGCTTACCAGAAATCGGTAAACACCTTTCCCCAGTAATTAAACTGTCAACTTTTGAATTTCTTTTTGTCCACCAGGCCTCTGCTAAATTGATGCCAGTGTTGCAAGATCCAGAAAGGGCCAGCAGGCGGCACCAGCTGCTCACATATTCCACACCTGCCTTTTCTCCCTCTAGTTCTAAAATCACTCATTTTTCCTTTAAAATTGGAACAACAACAACAAAAACAACCTTCAAGACTGCTTTTGTTAGAAAACTAAAAGCAAAACAAAACAAGTGTTTCTGGACAAAATGAAGTTCCTCCTCTGTTTAGTGGACTCAACACGATCAGGTTTTTACTGCGGATGGTGACTGAGGACAGAATGACCCACTTTCTAAGTAGGGCTCTCTTCTCCCATTTCATTCTCTATTCAGCGGCAGGAGAAAAGCTCAGTTTATTCTACGGAGACGCATGGCGCTGTTCTCTGTTTATCAGCCTCACAGGGGTATTGGTATTGACAGTGTCATGTTTGAATACATGCCTGTCTTCTCCAGCCCTGGAATCCTCTTCAATTTTGGATAGTTTTTAGTATATAAAAATACCTACTACTGTCCAGCCAGCATGGCTGAGTGGTTGAGCATTGACCTATGAACTAGGAGTCAGGGTTCGATTCCCAGCCAGGGTACATGCCTGGGTTGTGGGCTCAATCCCCAGTGTGTGTGAGTTTGTGTGTGGGAGTGGGAGTGGGGGGTGGGGGGAGAGGGGAGGTAGGAGGCAGCTGATCAATGTTTCTCTCTCATCATTGATGTTTCTATCTCTCTCCCTTCTTCTCTGAAGTCAATAAAAATATATTAAACATATATACTACTGTAGAAAAATTACGATACAAATAAGTAAAAAAAGAATGAAAATCACCATAATTCCTCATAAAGTTTGTGTGTGGAAGTGGGAGTGGGGGGTGGGGGGAGAGGGGAGGTAGGAGGCAGCTGATCAATGATTCTCTCTCATCATTGATGTTTCTATCTCTCTCCCTTCTTCTCTGAAGTCAATAAAAATATATTAAACATATATACTACTGTAGAAAAATTACGATACAAATAAGTAAAAAAAGAATGAAAATCACCATAATTCCTCATACCAAGACAATCATCCTAAACACACACACACACACACGTTATAGTATATGCATATACATATGGTCATGCTGCGTGTATGCTGTTTTCCTGCCTGCTCTCTCATAGAATTGCCTGCTATCACAGACGTGTCAGGGAACCCGCTTCAGTATCATCACTTCTAATGGCTACACAGCATTCGCTCATATGGATGGCCCACCATTATTTTTAACTAATCCCCCGGCAAAGAAAATCACAGACAATTTAAAAGCACCTGGGAATGTAATACATGCCCCTGTGACAAGCCGTCGCTCATGTCAATCGCCATGTGCATCCCAGTTGTATGGGTTCTGTTAGAGTTGAACGGACACCTGCAGTGGTCTGCCAGCGTGCAGGGGTGGGGTGCTTTGTCGCTGAGAATTCTGGGCAGGGCATGCACTCTAGTGCACGTGGGCGGGCCTGGGGAGCTGTATCTCACGGGACATTCTGGGGTGTAGATTTGTGTTTTTTTTTCCATTGTTGATGGAATGAAATACCCACCTGCCAGTTTCTGACTCCCTTAATGCAGGTGAACAGCAAAGTCAAAGGGAGGGATGCAGGTCCTGGGGTTTATAATTCACCAGCCACGACATCAAATGAGCAACTTCATGCCCAGACACTGCCCCTTTAACATTTCCTACAATCTCCCCGGGACTCTGAGCAGATAGTGAGATGGGGTACATTAGAGACCAAAATTCAAGTATAATTTGGGAGCATTGACCTTGAGAGAACACAAGGTCCTCTGTTGGGACCTGACTGGGAAACTTGATCACATGTTCTCTGGGAGGGCTTAGAGCTCGGTGCTCATTTTTTATGTAGATTCATACTTGTGATTTTTAGTTTACTTTTTCCTGTTCTCCTCACTGCTACCCAGGTGTGTGCCCTGACTGGGAACTGAACCGGCAACCTTTGGGTGCACAGGATGATGCTCAACCACCTGAGCCACTTGGGCCAGGCTCCTTGAAATTAGGATGGTCCAACAGGAACAGTACAGCCTCTTAGTCACACTGGAAGGGGCGCCTATAAGCGCCAAGTACCAAGGGCGGGGCTCTGAGAAGACTCACAGAGAAGCAGAGTGTGGCTTCTGATCCATTCGCCTGATGCATATTTTGGGGAGAACCCATCACACCAAGTCCAGTTGAGTGAACACTCATGAGTAGCCACAATACTGGCTTAGGCTCCTCCTACCCACTCTATAGGCGAAGGAACCCAGGCCCGGAGTGGTCTGTGCCCCACCCCAGGACACACAGCTGCCAGGCAGAGAGACAGGTCCCCACCTGCTCAGCCTAGTCCCAGCACCGTGGCCATCACAGGCCAGGCTGGCCCCTGGGAGCGAGAACAGGGAAAGGCCATAAGTGCTCGCGTCATTGAAACAGGCCAATGGTTTTACTGAAGAACAGAAAGACCCGGAGGAAAGGAAGAGTCTGACAGGCCCTGCTGACATTCCCCGCGGCTTGGGGACGGGCCCCTGACTCACCTGCGGCGCTGCCGATTCGAGGCAATGACCTAGGGCAGAACAGAGAAGCCAGGTCAGTGTCAGTCGGCTGCATGGGTCACAGACCTTCCTGAAGTGGGGGGAGGGCGCTTATCTAGGGCCATTTCACAGGTCAACCTACGGAACGATTTCTCAATATTTATATTGTCTTAGACCCAAAGGAACAGCTCAGGACAGAGAATATAGCAAATAGAAAAATGCACGCGGCAGGAAACAACCAGCTGCACAGGCAGTGTTTGGGCAAACCTCCTGTTCACAGGTGCCCGTGCGGGTGAGGCTGTGTGCAAACACTCACGTACACAGATGTATGAGCATAGCATATGAGATTGTGCAGGATCCTGATGTTAACAATGGGTGGTGTATCTTTAACTGTTATTCACAAACATGTTTCTGGGCTGTGTAATTTCTGGAGGGGCAGGTAGGGCCTGGCTAGTTTTCACTATTGTGAGCGAGGTTGCAATGTGCATCCATGCCTGCATTTGTAACCTCATGGCTGCATATTTCCATGGAGACCCTTCATCCAGTGCAACGAAGGGGACAGTGATGTGGGCCGTCTCACCCTTGTTCACATCGATCTCCAGGGCCTTCCTCACGGGCTGCATCAGTGCCTATTCCAGCCCACAGGTGAGAAGGGAACTTTCCCGGCATCTCACCACCCTGACATCCATCCTTTAAAACAGCGTTGCCGATTGGCATTTTGTTCCTGTCTGGTTTCCTTGATGACCAGTGAGATTGAATTATTATTGTTATTATAATAACTTTTAAATGGTTTGGGCCATTTGCATTCCTCTGTGGTAAGTTATATGCATAGGTCTTTGCTGTTTTGCCAGGGGCTCTGTGCCTGGCCGCCTCACTGGCCCTGGACAGTGTGCTATAGAAGCACCTTTTCCTGACGTCAGCGAAGATCTGAGCCGCCCTGGGGCCATGGGAAGCTCCCGAGGACTTTGCTTTTGTGAGCGCCTCTGTTTGTGCCTCTAACGACCCGGCCCTGGTGTCGGCCCGGGCATCGCGCCTTTCCTCCGAGGCTCCCGGAGTGCGTCACTGGAGCAATTAGCTGAGCATCGCAACACACGCGGGTGTAAATATTTATGAGGCCTGGTTGGCGGCGGGGACACTGGGCACAGAGCAGTGAGGCCTGGAGATGCTGGTAACCAGGAGACCTCAGTCTGAGTCCCACTTCCAGCTCTTGCTGTTGCCTCTGTTGACCATTTTAAATTCAAAATGGCCCTGCGGGGTAGCTGCTGCTGTCCCAAGTTCCCAGACAAGGCAAGCCGGGGTTCAGAGGGCCCCCTAACCTGCCCCCGTCCTCCGGAGAGTGGGGGATTAGACACCAGGCCTGGAATCCTGGCCCCCGCCCCTCTCCGGACCCTGGCCTGTAGGCAGTGGCCAGTCAGGCTTCGCGGGAGCCCTGCAGCTGCGGGCTCCAAGCCCTGGTGGTTATTGGCTCTTGGCATCCTTCCAAGTCGCCTGATTCTGCAGAAATTAACAGGACACCAGCCAGCCAGGCGCCGACCATTAATCTGGGGCCCGGGAGCTCTCTGACACTTTCAACACGCGGCCTCTTTCGTGACATCGGGCCTTTGATGAAGGCCTCAGAGGCTCCCTGGACTTGAGAAACAGAAGGGGTGTATTTCCCACGTGCAGAGAGCTTTATGCGGCCCTGGCCAAGCCGCTTGCGAGCCTGCACCAGGGTCTGGGACGCCAGGCCTGTCTTCCCAGGCTCCTAGGGAGCTTTGGCTTTAAATCAGGGTCCTGTCTTGTTTCTGATCTTGACCTCACCTGGTGTTTGGAATCAAAGACCATTATGTTCCAAAACACTTTGGAGATAATGTGGCCCCATTCGCTGTTCTAAGTTTTAGGCTCTTGGAGGCAGAAGTGAGGTCCTTTGGCCCCTAAAGGGAGGGGCTCCGAGGGGCCACGGGTCCACGGGAGGCCGGGCTGGACTCCACGGCACAGCGGCCTCCCCACAACGCAGAGGCAGCTGACACTCAGAGAACGAAGTGACTTCCCCAAAGTGGGGCAGTGAGCACCAGGCAGAGAGGGATTTGTCCGACTCTAAATCCCTTATTATTGACAAGTCTCGAGCAAGCAGCCACTTCCACCAACAAGCTCTGCGTCCGGGAGATTCCGATTGTCAGGGCGCCTGGAAGCGGCTTATCTGACCCACCCTGCCACCCGCCCGCCGGTCCCACAGCGACAGCGCTCACGCACAGGGGAGTCCTTCGGGACCCGCACCCCAGGGCTCTCGTGCGTCATGCAAGCTCAGTGAACTAGCAGAGGCAGCAAAGGCAAGGAAGGCGGTGTGATTCGCTGAGCCCGCAGAGGGGAGCGAGGAGGGGCTGAAGTGCCGCCCTGGGTCTGGGGAGGACGACCTGGGGAGGCCTCCTGGGCTCCAGTTCTGTCTGGCTGGAGGGCAGCTGACAAGCTCTCTGAAAAGACTCCTGTGTTCACACACGTTGCAGCCTGGCAGGCTGGGGTGATGAATGAAAGACGCTGCTAGCAAACCTCACGGGGATGGGATGTATTTTCTCTGGGCTCAAGCGGGGCCCACGTGTTAGCAGCTGCCTGTGCCGTGCCCGGGAATGGCAGGGGCGCACCCTGGCTCTGTCCTCAGCAGCGTCCATAAGGAGCCATGTGCCAGGCCACGCTGGATGCAGTTAAAGCTCCCCCCACACCTGCTGCCTGCCCCTGGGGGCCCGAGGGAGACAGGTCCTCCTCTGTGTCCCGGGCGTCCACCTGTTGGCAGGCAGGCCACGGGATGTAAGATAACAAAGCAGACCTCAGGGGTTGGTGGTTTTCAATAGTTAGGGCTCCTTACAAGTAAAGATTTTTAATTTTTGAATTATTTAAAAATTTTAATATTTCTTAGGATTTAATATGTTTAACCATTTCCTGTTTTTAAAGGGAACTAAATGGAACTCCCTGTCCTCCCTCCTCCCTTGCTGCCCAGGGGACCTGGCACTGAGGAAGAGGCGGGCACAGGGTTTTGCTTATCCAGGAGCGGAGTTTGGAAGGTGTGTTGACCCAGCTCCATAGAGATGGGATTTGTCCTGTCTCTAGGGTCGTGCTCCCGGCACAGAGACTAATTCCTCATCGCTACCTGAGTGTGCTGTGTGTGGGCCCCTCTGGGTCTCCCCAGGCCCCATGCAGGCCCAGCAACGCCCCCAGGAAACGGTCAGGGTGACTTCACCAGCCACTCCCTCCCTCTCGAGGCCTCCAAAGGGAATGGGCTCGGCTCACTGATCACCTGATAGAGTATTCATCTGTCCTGCCCTGACATTAAAATCTCAAATGTGTGGAAGACAGTTGGCATTTTTGAGAGTTGCTAAACTCAGTGTCAATATAAGTCCATTCCCTTCTTCTCTGTCTTTGAGTGTCTGTGCCGTAAGTCACTTCACCCAACCCTCCTGGCAATTCCCGGTGGGCAGTATCAATATATGAATTTTAGGGCATCATGTGTGCTGGAACCCACTGGGACCAGGAATTAAACCTTTTGCTTTGCCCTAGCTGCATTGGCTCAGTGCATAGAGCGTCGGCCTGTGGACTGAAGAGCCCCAAGTTCTATTATGGTCACGGGCAGGAGGTAGCCGATCACTGATTCTCTCTCATCATAGATGTTTCTATCTCTCCCTCTCCCTTCCTCTCTGAAATCAATAAAAGAAATATATAACATGTCTTTATATATGGACACCTTTTACTTTGCAGGGTAGGTGGAGGCCCAGGTGCACCCCTGAGGAGTTCTCCATGATGTCCCTTCACACCCGGCCTGTCTGAGGGCAGGGTCCACCCTCCTTCCTCTCCATCACCCACCAGGAGGGAGTGGGGTTTACAGCAGGAAGCTGTGGGAGCTCAAGCTGGGAAAAAGTGGTGCGGAGAGGAGAGGGTGGAAGGGGTAATCTCGGAGGGCTGTGCCGGCTGCGGGCAGTGTGCACATTCGCCAGGAGGTGGATAGGGATGCCCAGAGCTGCGGCCCAGAAAGGTGCGTGGGAGCTGCTGTGATGCCCTGAAGAGGGCAGGCTGGGGTAGAACAGTTTCAGAAAGAAGCAGTGAGGTATCCATGGTGTCAGGGAGTGTGACCACCAAAGCCCTCCCCTGACCATCTGGCATCTGGGCAATGGAACCCATGCTCACTTAACCAGGACAGAGTACAACACAATTTCTCAAACTTCCTGCCCAGGCCCCCCCGCTCCTAAAAGGGAGAGCAGGTGCCTAATACAGTGCCTGGATAATGGCCCGTACACAAAAACATGGTGGATGAGCATGAATGAGTGAGTGAATGAATGTACACATGTCCAGAGAAGCGTTGATAAGAGGGGCATCTCAAGAGTAAGACCGCCTAGGTCCAGCCCACGCCTGTCCTATCCCAACATGGCCTGCAGTCCACACACAGCCGGAACCCTCTCCACATCCCATGTAGACACCTCTGGAATCGGTTCTCTGGTTTTTCTGACAGACGCAAGATTGGAGAGTGTCTCCTAAGCCTGTACTCCAAGCATGTCAAACTCAAAGGCTAACATGGGCCAAATAAACAAAGCCATGAGTTTGACATGCTTGCTGTACTCCTTTGAGGCAGCTGAAATTCACATGGAGGTAGAGTCAGGTCAAGGCTCCTTTTTCATAAGTGAAAACGGGGTTCATGCTTTGTAAGAAGAAGCCTTCCTTGTTTCAACAATCTCCTTTTTAAAATTCTATTTAATTCAATAAATATTTGGCCCTGGCCAGGTGGCTCAGTTGGTTGGAGTGTTGTCCCATTCACCAAAAGGTTGGAGGTTCGATTCCTGGTAAGGACACACATCTAGGTTGTGGGTTTTATCCCTGGTCAGGGGGTATACAGGAAGCAATCGGATAGATATTTCTCTCTCATCTTGATGTTTCTCTCTCTCTCTCTCTCTCTCTCTCTCTCTCTCTCTCCCTTCCTCTCTCTAAAACCAATGAAAACACATCCTCCCATGAGGATTAAAAAAACTTTGGTGCATACAACCCTCTGAAGGGGTCCTGGGGAAAATGCTGAAAGTGTCTGGTAGCATCCAGAACTATAAAAAGCTCACACCCCCGGCCCCCTTGGCTGGGGGAGGCCCCTCCCATGTCCTCAGGATCCTGCCCTGCTGGGCCCTGGGCCCTCCCTCCCTGGAGCCCCTACAGCACTTCTTGCTCTAAGGACATACTCGGTTTAGTTAAAAGGAGTGTATAATTATCCATTTCTTATCTAAATCTCATAGTTTTAAACCTACTCCAGAGCACTGTCATGCGGATTAAACATCAACATTCCTTTCATGGTGCCTGGTGCACATTAGGCCTTCATTCAACTTTTTTTTAAATTTTTTTTTTTATTGATTTCAGAGAGGAGGGTGGGGAGAGAGAGAGAGAGAGAAAGAGAGAGAGAGAGAGAGAGAGACATCAATGATGAGAGAGAATCAGTGATCTTCTGCCTCCCACACGTCCTACACAGGGGATTGAGCCCACAACCTGGGCATGTGTCCTTACCAGGAATCGAACTATGTCCTCCTGGTTCATAAGTTGAAGTTCAACCACTGAGCCACGCTGGCTGGGCTTGCTTATTATTTTTCAAATTCCTTCTCTAAAATACACACGCTGCTGTGATGGAAACCGGCTCATGTGGGCGAGGTCGCCCAGCCAGGGTGCGGGTTGCCTGGCACTTCAGTCCAGCTCCTAAGGACTGCCCCCTGCCCCGACCTTCACCACCATCACATGCTGATAATTATAATTCGTATGGAGAACGAGAACATTGGCTCAAAGTTATTCAAGTAAGACCATAGACCCAAATATATAGTTTTCAGACATTTTGATTTGATTTATCTAGCTCAAAACTAATTTATATTCATACGATACTTTCATTATAAAATATGCCATGGTAGAGAGATTTGTATGGATGTGGGGGATTTTTTTCTAGCTTGAGTTTATAAATGGTTTGGAACAGGTTGCAGAAACATCGTCTGCTGCTCTTTTTAATATATCTTGAGTGTGCTGTGACACATCCCGAAATAATTTGCTTCAGGGAAAAAAAAGCCGCTCTCTCTTTTTCCTCTCAAATGTGAGTGTAAATATTACTTTGATGTCTGTAATTGCCACAACCATCTCCATCTGAAGGAAGGCTTCTACCCCTTCCATCTACCATCGCTCACTATTGTCAAGAAATAAGAAAAATGGACGTAAAATGCATTATTTAAATGGATTTAATGTAAACATTGAAGAAGTCTGAGAACAGCCACAAATTCTCTTTGGCTTAATGTGGTCTGAAAATATTTCACGTGTTCCGCCTTGCAGACGTTCACCCTCTCTGCCTAGGAGAGCGACTTCTCTTAGTAAATCTTAGGGCTCTGAGAAGGCTCCTTGTGCCCGGCACATGGTAGGAACTGAACGCGTGTCTGGCGATTGATCTGAGTTGAAGTAGAGTAGGATTCAAGGAGTGGTCTAGCACATGGAGACCCCCGGGCACCTCTGGGCATGGAGACTGCTCCTGCAGGCCATGGTGAGGGAGTTCTGTCCAGGCACAGGGAGACCGCACCCCCTCTGAGCATTGGGTGTTGCCCACACGCTGGTCTACAGCAGAGCTGGGCCTGACTTCAGGATCTGCCTCCTGTTAGTGGTTTCATCACGTTTGTCCCCATTCTGAGCTGTAACTTGGCTGTGAGCCCCCTAAAGCCAGGACTTTCTTTCATCTCTGTATTCTCAGTAGCCTGTGAAGTCTTGATGTCAGAATTGCTTAGTAACAGAAACCAGAGGCAGGTGGCTCTCTCTAGTCTCCTTGCTCGTGAGACCTGGCAGTGGACCTTGGCCTGACCCACCCACGAGCCATCATCTAAATCATTCATCAGCTGGGGAATAGAAGGTTCCTTTTCAGTGGCATCTCTTGGGCTGTTTGGAACCCCGGGTGGGTGATGGAAATAGCCCTGTTCAGAAATGCTATGGGCCCTGGGGGTCTTCTCAGCCTACACCTGCATCACACACAAGTTCCTTTCCCTTCATGTCACCTCAAAGGTCACTGCCAGCAATGCTGTCCTATCACATTGACTCTCTCTCTCTCTCTCTCTCGCTCTCTGTGTGTGTGTGTGTGAGAGAGAGAGAGAGAGAGAGAGAGAAATAGAGATAGAGATGGTCAGCTTCATTGCCACAGAATCAAATTCTTCACTCCTCTATTAATTAACAAGAAAATATTCACCTATTTTTCCGCAGAGCGAAGTTCAGATCACTGGATCCTTCTGTCATTGGCCTTCTATTGCTCCTGGGATGAAAGAAAATAGGTCATAGTCAGGAAATTGTAAGAAGCTGGGATAAACAAATTAAGTGCTTTCATTCACAGAAACAACTACCCAGTCAGATTTCAGTATTTAACATCTCATACATATTTCCAAATTTGTCTTTGCATTTCCATTAGGATTAAAAAAAAATCCATGTTTTAAGGATTTCAATTAATTTAAATTATTATTATTTTTTAAATGTATGAGCTTTATTTTTCAAGGGGCAGCAGCATGGGATAGAAGAGGTGCTCTAGTCAAGACGAGGATGTGGCCTGCTCCCCACATTAGCAGGGTCACTGTTGAGACCCTCCCTAACTTCTATGAGTCGCCGTGATGTTGCTCTGTAAAATGAAGAGCATCTTACCTTCACCACATGGTCAAACAAGGACAGTGCCTGTGGGCCAAGGAATGTTCTAGATGCTTTCCTATGTTAGCTGAATTTGACCCCAGGCTAGCAAACATCATCGGTGTAGGAAGGCAGACTATTTAACAATATCAACTTGGATTCAAACAATATTTATTAAACTCCTATATAATGTAGATACTTTGCTGTGGCATTTTCTATGAAGAGATTAAATTATTTTAAGTCCAATTGATTTGTTGAAGTTCATTAAGGCATGCATTATCACAGACCATCACTATATGCACCTTATTTAATGAGCCAAGCAGAATATATTTCCTGTTCTTTTACGGGTGTTTCATGAGCATTTTACTGATGATACTGTCCTCCCCAGGGCCCCTCGACCTGCTCAGTGCCTCTGACTCATTGTCCTACCGACTTTCTCCACTTGGGCCAAACGTGCCTCCTTTTGGACCTTGGACTATCTCTACTTCCTCCCCCAGGCTCCTTCAGGCACTATTTTCTCTTTCTCAAATACCTATTGTCCTCTTTTCCTTCCCTCTGATTCATGCTCTGAGCTTGGCCAAGTGTCACATCCTCAGAGAAACCTTTCCCGAGTGGGAGACCAGCTCCACCCAGCCCTCCTCTGAATTGAAATTTCACTTTTGTTCAACTTGTAGCTATAATCATGTCTGAGAAGCCTTCTGACCTGTCATCTCGATGAGGGCCGAGATTTGCAGGGTGTGGCCTCCCCAGGGCCTGGGTCAGTGCCTGGCCCACAGTGGGCCCTCAGCGGATATGCGTGACTATTCATCTTAATAAAGGGCCCCAGGAACTGCCTAGTTATAGCCTAAGACTCTCCATCCAGGATTTGTGTGTAGATTGTGGACTGCAATGGGATGAAGAGAAAACTGAGTGAGTTCTTGTGATACAGTTCGTCATTGTAAACTGATCATCTAGAAAGATGATGGTGTCATTTCATTATTTCTCATTTCACTTTTTAATTATTTCATGATTTCAAAATATTGAATCATTGTATTATTTCATTTTTTTAAACCCAGATAGAATTTGATTCATAAATCTATAGCTACACTCTGATTTCTCCTCTAAGTTCTAGACATAAGCATCCAACTACCTTCTGGGCCTTTCTAATTGGTTACCCTCCAGTGGAACCAGGCCCTTTCACCAGTGAGTGGCTCCATTGCCCACTTAGTTTTCAAACCAGTAACCTGGGCATCTTGCCCCCACATTACTGCCAGACCCTAACAATAGATCCCTGCATGTCTCTCATTCTGTCCCTCCCTCTTCGCTCCTGTGAGCATTGCTCAGTATTAGTTCTGTCTGTATTTTTTCCAGCCTGGCTCTGGGTCCTCTATTTTAGGATTTCTGTTGAGGCTGTAATCAAGGTGTCGGTCAAGGTTGGGGTCACATCTGAAAGCTCACGAGGGGAAGGACTGATTCTAAGGACACTTGCTTGTTGATGGGATTCATATTCTTGGGGCTTGTTGAACTGAGAGCTTCAGTTCTTTGCTGTCTGTTGGCTGGAGGCTGCCCTGTGTTCCTTGTCACATGGGCCTCCTTAACATGGTCACTTGCTTCATCAAAATGTGCACACCAAGGAGACAAGGGGAAAGTTACAGTCTTATGGAATGCAATGATGGAAGTGACATCCCATCAATTTTGCCATATCCTGTTGTTTAGAAGCAGCCTCAGGCTTGCTTACAACTAGGGGAGGAGATTACACAGGGGGGCACATGAGCACCAGGAGACGAGATAATTGGGGGTCACACATATTGTCACACACTCACTGTGGAAGTATGAGTGGAGATGACCCTTTTGTAACATCCAGAGGGTATTTTTTTTTTTTTGCAAATTTACAAACCAAATCAGCTAGAATCTTTTTGCAGCCTACTTTTTAAACTTCTATGACTCCTGAAAATGTCAGGCCAATTTTTGAAAGTTTTCCAGCTAATTTGGGAAGACTCCAGCAAATACCAGAATAAACTGGTTCTCCAACTCTTGCCCGGGAGAGGCCATTATAATCATTTCTCCAGCTGAATGCTGCACCTCTAACTCCCTTAAAATAGTCACCACATCATTTGTCACAAACAACTTCTCCAAGTGATTGACACCTATTTTGTTCATTTCATTTGGTCCCTAAGCGGTATGGGTGGTTATATTCCTGTACACAGCTTTTTTTTTAAACACAGGAAATGCTTAGCACTCTCCCTGAACACCTGAGCAAAGCTCAATTTCTTGGGGATTTGACGCGTTATAGCCTGGATACCGGACACCTTTTATGTGCTTGCCCTGCAGAACCCAGAAAAATGGAAGGACATACACGGCCTTCTTGCCTCACAGATTTTTTTTTTAAAGTTTGAATTTGAATATATTCACATATGATTTTTCCTCTCAAGCTCATAAAGCCCAACCATTCACTCTCTACTGTCTTACATTTTTACATTAGCTAACCGGTCCCTGAAGGTTTGAGCTGGTGACTCTTTCTCGAGGAACTCAGTACTGAGTGGGCCACAATGAGATGTTTTCATTACCACCCCTCACCCATTCACACCATTGTGATGGTTAACTCTATGTGTCACCTTGGTGAGGCTGTGGTGTCCAGGGGTTTTGGGTGACAGCCTGTTTCCTAAGCTCCCAGTCCCATCCTGGACCCCTTTCCTTCTGAATCAACTTCAAAACCCCTGAAAGGCTGTCTCTGGTCATGGGAACAAAGCCCTTTGACTCGAGTCGCTTACTGACCTGAGTAGAAATTGGGAGGCAGATCCTGGTGCCAGCCTCAAATCAAATAGCGAGTAAGTAGCTGCCATGTGCTGGATATTGTATTAGGACTAGAGACACAGGAGGAAAAGACAGAGAAGGTCCCAGCCCTAAGAAGCTGGCAGCCACGTGAGAGGGAACCAAGCCACTAAGTAGGGGGTTCATACCCTCTGTCACAGCTCCTTCTTCTTCTTCTTTTTTAAAATATATTTTTATTGATTTCAGAGATGAAGGGAGAGGGAGAGAGAGAGAAACATCAATGGTGAGAGAGAATCATTGACCGGCTGCCTCCTGCATGCTCCTTACTGGGGATCGAGCCTGCAAACTTGGGCATGTGCCCTGACTGGGAATGGAACTGTAACCTCTTGGTTCATAGGTTGATACTCAATCACTGAGCCACGCCGGGCAGGCATCTTGTCACATCTTCTTTCCTCAGTGTCCTGTCTTTGTTTACTCCTGATTTGAATGGCTGCCCAGTTTCAGGTCCGTCCACCTGGCCCGAACCTGATGTTCCTGTGGGCATAGCTCTGATGGCTGCCTGTTGGATCTACACTTGGCTGGGAGGTAGCCCCTCACTGACCCCCTCTCCCTGAGGTCTCTCAGGTGCCTCCTCCAGCTTTTCCAGACTCAGAGAGAGGCCCAGCTCCTCTATAAATGGACCCAGGGGTTGCCACCTGCACAGTCACCCATGGTGCGCATATGTCCCACCAACTCTGGGTTCCTGTCTCTCCCCTCAATGGAAGGGCAGCCGAGGAAAGGTTTGTGCAGGAGAAGACGAGTCAGGAACCTCTGGGGGGATGACTCATTCTGGTTTATGAAGGCAAAAAATGGATCCAGAACACGCCAGAATAGACAGGCTCTGCCCACGGGATGCAGATGCTGAGTGGAGGGTGGTGTCTGGATTTAGCTCCTTCTTTTGCCAGAGTTGGAGCTTTAAAGATCCTCAGAGCTCGGGGCTTGATGGAAAGGTAGGTGTCACCTGCCAGAACCTGTTCATTTTATAGGTGAGAAAACCGCGCAGCCCAGGGAAGTGGGAGGACTGGCCCCATGAGCTCTGGCTCCGCGTGTGGGGCTCGAGGTCCTGCCACTCGGCCTTGGCTTTGCCAGAGCCAGTCTTCGAATTCAGCTTTTTTATGCGCCGTCTAAATAAATTCTCCTGTTTCTTTTCAATCTTCTTGAGGAGAGAAAGAAAAAGATAATCTAATTTAAGAAGCAAGAGAGTAATCCTGAGTCCTTTAGGTTTCAAGAAACCCCATAAAGCTTCTTTCCTCTCTTTATATTTCTTCTTTATTACTTGTTTCAGGTAGACAACATTCTAATTTGACATCTATATACACTACAAAGTGATGGCCCCCAAACGTCCAGTTACCCTCCACCACCATGCTTTCCTCTTTGTCTTGTTTTTTTTTGTTTAAAATTTCACTCAGCAAAAGAAAACAAAGAAAACCCCCTTGCCTCCCCCCTCCTCCCCCCAAAAAAATAGAAGCCTCACATTTGATCTTTTCAAATGCTGTCTGCTTCCTTTTCTCTGTCTTGACTCTCAGGGGAGCGGAGCTTCTAAGAGACCATCAGTGCACATAATGAGCAAACACAATACCCACAGTGAATCACCCAGTTAATGGGCCCATTGATGGGCTCATAGTGGAATTTAATTTATAGATGGTCATGCCTGGAAGATTCTGGAAGCCTGATAGAAAACGACATGAAAAAAAGCAATATACGTATTTTTAAGACCACTCTCAAAACAAAAGTTTGGTTTGTGCTTGGTTGGTGCACAGCCAGGGAAAACCCAGGCGTGAATGGACAGTGGGTCTTCCCTGTGGTCTGCAGGGACCCGGGGAGTGGCCTTGTGCGTATATGCAGGGGGGCTTCCAGAGCATGAGCCCCGAGACAATATCCTTTTCTCCACCTCCAGGTCCCACACTTTCTGCCTCCAGAAGGTCCAAGGAAAGGAAGGGAATCAAGCTGGGGCAGGGAGAGGAGAGGAGGGGTCGGCCTGCAATGGGCTAGCCACTGGGTCCAGCTGCACCATCTCCCCCTGGGAATGTCTAGCACCGTCAGCAGGAGTCTGTTCACTTCCGTTGATTTCCTCTCACCTTTCTGTCATGTTGCAGCCACCATCCTCATTCTATTATTTTATTTTTTAAACTATGTTTCTTACTGATTTCAGAGAGAGAAAGGGAGAGGGAGAGAGAGATAGAAACATCAGTGAGAGAGAATCATTGATTGGCTGCCTCCTGCATGTCCCCTACAGGGGATCGAGCCCACAACCCCAGGCATGTGCCCTGATGTGGAATCAAACCGTATCTGGGCTGGAAATCTTAATCACAATTAATGCAACAATACATTTCCCCCCTCTGAGTGCATAGCATGGGCCAGGAATTGTTCTCGTGGTTGGGTGTATCAGGGAACAAAACAGAGCCTCTTGCCGGGAATAAGACAGAAGAGGATCTTAGCCCTTGGGAAGGGGAAGGCCAGCAGTCACGATCAACAGAAAGGCATGTGGTCAGGGAGGCTGTTCCATGGGGTGGCCTGGGGCCTCGCTGAGCAGGTGACAGCTGGGAGAGGGCACTGTGGGGCCAGCTGTGGGGCATCTGCAGCAAGAGCACCCAGGCCCGGGGACTAAGGGGGGGTGGCTGGTGGCTGGTAGGTGGGAGTTAAGGGGCTGGGGGTGGACGAAGATGGCAAGTAGGAGCTCATCTGGGGGTTGAGTCAGGGAGGCCACATGGCTGATAGGCAGTGAGTGCCGGGATGGGTTAAGAATGTGATCCAAGAACTTCTGGTGAGTCCTGCAGTCACAGGAGGTCCTGGACTCCACAGAAGCATGAAGCCATGGCAAGTCCCAGATAGGGAGACACCCTGACAATGGTGATATCCCCGTAGGCTCTCTGACTGCTGGGTGGAGAACAGAGGGACCTTGGGGGCAAGGCAGGAACAGGGAGGCCTTTGGGTAAGTTTTGCAGTAACTCAGGTGGGTATGGATGCTTTCTGGGACCTGGGACCTCGGGGTGGGGAGTGAGGGAGGCCAGGGAGGTGTTATTATCCTAGTAACAGTGGCTGAGGCTGTGGCAGTTCCCTCTCCCAGCCCCACTCACTGAATCAATCTCTGCTTAATGTGGAAATCATTAAAAGCTAAAGCAGATGTGGTGCATGTACACAATAGGATATTATTCAACACTGAAAAGGCTGAAATGATGGACCTGGAGGGTAATATGCTCAGTAAAAATAAGTCAGAAAAAGACAAATACTCTACAATTTCACTTATGTCCTGAATCTAAAAAATAAAACGAATGAACAAACAAAACAGAGACAGACGCATCGATACAGAGATCAGACTGACAGTTGCCAGGCAGTCCAGCACCTCGTTAAGGTGTGGTCCCTGGACCAGCAGCAGCACCTGTGAGCTGGTTAGAAATGCAGGTTCCAAGGCACCTCCTTGGCCCTGCAGGCCCGGAATCTGCATTAGCAAGAGGCCTGGGGATCTGTGCAGGTCAAGTGGGGCAGGTTGAATGTGACCTTGGGGACGTGACTGTCCCTCTGGGCTTCACTGTCCCGATCAGCAAAGTGAAGCCAATAACATTTCCTTCTCAGGACCGCTCTGAGCATCAAAGGAGTTCGCACCAAGCAGGCGTACCGTCTAGTTCTAGTCACAGTGCTTGTCACTCTGCCAGTCCTCACAGCAACACTATGATGAAGGTATGACCATCTCGGCTTTACAAAGAAGGAAATGACTCTTGAAGTGAAATACCTTTTCCAAGGTCAACTAGTATAGTGTTCAGAAAAGCTTGGGGGTTTTTTAACAGAGAGTCAGTAATGACAGGGGTCTTCAGTATTGCACCTGCAAGGGGATGGGGGAGGTCGACCCTGGGTCACTAGTGAGCTGGGGCGGCTCAGGCTGTGCAGTAGAGCTGATGGTTCATTTTGAAAACCAGTTGTTAATTAAACACAGCTGTTGTTAAAAATTAAATTATATAAAATTACAATTGAATAAATTATATTAAAAACAAAGGCAATAAAGACTCAAACTGCATCGCTTCCTAATTATTTTATTGCACTTTGCTATTTCATCTGCAGTCTGGGTGCTGCTTATGTCTATGGTATCTGTATGATGGAAATATGTGACTGTGCATTCTCCCCAATTCCACACCCAGTGACTTCTTACTGGTGTTGAGTGTGGCCATCGTGGGAACATTTACACCACCACAGGAATTGGCATATGCTATGAGTCAAAGTGTGATTTTTTTTTTTGCTTTGTTAATAGACTAACTTAAGAAAATGATGGAGGGAATGTTAATAAAGCAGATTTAACTTAAATCTGTGTTGTCTGTAGCTGTAATGTTGTGCACAGCACAAATATGGGAAACACTTTTTCCAGTATTCAAAGTATTTTCTGATTCAGCAAAGAAGTTGCTCACATCCTGGCATGCCAGTGAGGCTCTGGCACACCTCTTTGTTGTTTTTCTCATGAATGTACAGGAAAATATCAATCGCTATTGATGTCAGAACTGTATTCACTTGTCAATTGCAACCATAGGTTGGCTAGGGATGTAAGAGTTCAGCAAAAATCAATGAAATCATTTTGCTTGGATCAACAAGCTATATGGAAATTTACAAAACAAAATATGGTATATTGCATTATTATCTATAAATTATATATGATATGTCCTGTATAGCTATAAAATTTATAACAAACGAGTGTATATATATATATATATTATAGCTGTAAAATTTATAACAAATGAATATATATATATATTTCTTTCCACAATGAGCTGTTTGCCCAACTTTTATAAAATTAACCAGAACACTCCCGGCTAACCCACACTGAACTTTGCCATTCATGGTGTCCTGTGGCAGAATGAGCTCAGCTTAGGTGCCAGAAAGAGCTGGCATATGACATGTCTATGTTCTCTTTCTTCCCTGTGTTCAGACCCTGGGTCTTGGGCCCAGGACAATGACTTTACTGCCTGAGTTCCATGGTCCTTATCTCTAAATGGGAGCAAAAATAATGTCTTGAAGATATGAGGCCAGATGCCCAGTAAAAGTTAATTCTATTCACCTTCACATATAGGAATGCAAAGGGAACAAACTCCCTGAGTTGCCTCCCATGCTTCCTGACCCTCCCCAATATCCTAATGACTTCCATGTGCTTCCTGTTTGCTGTTCTCCAAGACCAATTCCCAGCTTCTATTGTTTATCACTGGAGGCAGATCCACATTCAAATATCCCTTTCCTTTGTCCCCCTAAAAAATGTTTGCCAGCAGGATTAACATGAGCAAGAGGAAAAGACCCACCATCCCCTCCGAACTGAAAGGCGGGGTAAGGTCTGGACTTTTCATCATGGGGACTGCCAGCTGCTCATTCAAAATGACCTTTCTATGTTCGTTTTCATCCGTGTGAGGCACTTAGTAGGTGCCCAGAACTCTCCTGCAATTTAAATTATAATTAGATTAGAGGCCTGGTGCACAAATTTGTGCATAGGTGGGGTCTGGCTGGCCTACCCCGATTGTGGTGATCAGGCTGGGCTGGCTGGGAGGAGGGGCTGCAGACAGTTGGCCGGCCCAGCCCCTGATCGGGGTGGGGGGGCCAACTGGGGGCAGGGCTGACTTGGGGGAGGGGCCGCAGGCGGTTGGCTGGCCAGCCCCGCTCCATGGTCCAACTCCCAGGTTGAACTCCTGGTCGAGGGGACAATTTGCATATTAGCCTTTTAATGCTCAGAGCAGTAAAAATAAAAATAAAGACTTGAACTAATGCTTCATGAGCTAAGCCAACCATCTGAGGATTATGGTTTGATTCCCAGGAACACCTCCTCTGTGGCTTTGTTTCCCCGGAACCATCGAGCCAGAAAGGAGAAAAAGAGAGGGGTGGAAGGCTAGGTTACTTCTCCACAGGCTTGCTTTGTGGTTTGGATCCTGTGTGTATCTTTCATATGTGGGTAACTGGAGAGAAAAGACAGCTTTAATTTTTGCTTTGAATCCTGGGCTCTAAGGAGAGAGGTGGACAGGACAGAGGGTGAGCAGGTGTGTTCCTGTGTTAGAGTCACTACCACAAACTTGCTCCCACAAATGGACCACATGTCGGAAGTGAGCCACACCCAGTGAAGACCATGAACATTGACCTGGAGTCTCTGGCCCTTGAAATCATTCTATCCTCAGATTCTCTACACCCATTCAGCTGAGCTGTTATTATTCGATCCTTTCCGGGCAGATGTGAAGAAGGAAATGTCCAGAGAAAGATGCCTTATGTACTGAAAAGTGAAGGAAAAGTCACTCTCCCCTGGGGGCCGGGCCATGGCTTCTCGGTGAACTTTCTTTGTGTGCAGCAAAACTTCCCCAGGGCAGCCTATTGTCCCAGGATTAGAAGCTGAGGCTCCACTGGTGAGAGGGGAACAATGCTAAAGATAATTGAACGCCATCCTTTTCACCATGGAGCCGTTTATCCCAGGTATTTCTGTGTGATTGTGATGCTGAGAAAATTTACACCCTCAAACAGTTCTCAGATCACTCTTTCAACAGGGCAAAATGGGACTTGGACTTTGGAGTCTAGGTCAAAAAAGTGGTTTGGGGACGATAGCTGCTTAGAGATGAAGACAAAGGAAGTTTTTGTTTGGAAATTGGAGTTCTTACACTCTAGGGCATTGAAAGATTCCAAGGAGTAGAAAATACTTAAATGTCTGTGAGCTCTACCCCTTTATTTAATGCCATATAGCTCATTAGGGGCACAGCCAGTCTGGAAACCAGGCTTGTAATAGATATTCCCATTTTACAGTTGGGGAAACTAAGGCTTGGGATCACCCAGCTTGAAAGAGGTGATGCTGGAATGTCAATGTGGGTCACCTAATGTGATGGACGGGCTGCAAAGGCTCATGACTAACTGACACCAGCATAAGGGCCCTGACCCAATGAAAGAGGATTCAGGCACGACCCTTGCTCAAAGTAATATGGGGAGGAAGGGGGTCTTCACACCACAGACAAGATATCTCCCTACTTGGCTGGAGGTTTTCACCCGCTCTTTATTGAGAAACAGCATGGCTTTGGTATCGAAAGCCCTTGTCACAGTTTGGTAGAGGAAACCGTAGTACAAATGCATCAAAAAATCGATGCTATGAAGTTGACCTATGTTAAGTGTACAATTCAATGATTTTTATTATATACGTTATACCCAAATAAAGCTGTTAAAATATTACTTAAAAAATCTATATACACAGAGTTCTCATTCCAGGGATCACTTATGGACTTTGGAGATGAAGAGTGCCGATACGGATTGTACTAAGGGTGTGTGTGTGTGTGTGTCTGTGTTTTATGAGAGGCTCCAAAGCCAAGCCATCTCATTTTTCTTTGTTAATCCTCACCTGAGGATATTTTTACCCTTGACTTCTAGAAAGAGTGGAAGGGAGGTGACCCTCATCTTTCAAAGGGGGGTGGGTGGGTGAGACGTCATTGACCTGTTTGTGCATTCAGCTGGGAAGTAGGGGTGCCATCTTCAAATCCGGGCCTTTCTTCCCGGAGCCCACAGTTCCCCTGTGCAGCCACGGGTCGCAGGGCCAGCTTGGCCTGGTCTTGGGGAAGTGGCCTCAGAGCCCCAGGCTCACACCTATACAATGAGGACCGTTCCGAGGTCAAGGCCATTTGCCCTTCAAACTCGAGGTCTTTCTTTCTCCCTGTGCTTCTCTCAGAAGTTTTGTATTTTTCTTTCTCTGCTTAGTTTTGCAATTGCTCTTTGGGTTTCAACTCAAGTTTACATTCTAACTACCACAGCATCAACATAGCTATTCGGGATTTGTCACAGTTGGCAAATATATATTTGGGAGATTATTTACCTTTTTTCTCTCTGAATTAATGTTAAGTTCCTAAAAGGCAGGGTCTGTTTCTCAGTCGCTCACCAGGATAGGATAGGCCTAGAGCTGCAGAGTCAGCGTGGATGGAACCCTGAGGCGTGGGGAGGCTTTGGAGGCAGTGGGGAGGACCCAACCCCTTGCTCCCAGGACAAAGGGCATGGTCATGGCCTCTGTCTCATCCTCATCAAAGCAGCGGTGCCTGCCGCCCTCACAGCCTTGGGCGTAGGTCCTTGTCCCATAGACAGTGGTTATCGCTAGTGCTAGCCTGGCCTGGGCTTTAAGGAGGAGGGAGGAGGTGGGCTCACCTTCCCATGACAGCAATCCTGGCTCCGAGGTAACAGTGTCCACCCAGGAGGCCCCTGACAGTCACACATTCCAGGAACCGGAAGTGAGCACAGAATAGCAGGGGTGTGGTGCCCCTAACACCCCGCCCTGGAAAACCTCAGCTCAAGGTTTAGCTTTTCAGCCAACCTCAGCGGTTTTCGCCTTTCCCCTTTGCCATGAAGAGGCACTTCCCCTGCTCCCCTGGCCAGGCCAATGTCTCTCAAGCCCAAGTAGGTTTTGGGGCAACATCTCCCAAAGTGCAGAGCTTACGGGGGGATAGGGCAGCATGCAGTGAGGGGGACAGTGTTCCCACTCTGGCTGCTCACTGGGAGGGCTTTTTATTAATTGTCACAACTCTCTGGAGACTTTAGGATTTGAGCTCCCATGAGGGAGGCCCCCAAACCATTTTCCCCCAAAGCTTCAGCAATATTCCACTAGGACTTTGTAAATGACAGTAACCCCGCCTGGTGCTTCTGGGCCAGCAGCCCACCCGGTTGGAGAAGAGAAAGGGAACTGGAAGGGTGAAAGGGGAATAATTGAAGGCTTGGATCTGGCAATTAGAAAGTTTTCTGTCTCTTTCATTCTCCTCAAAGCCACTCGGTGACAGAGAAATTATTTCTACTTTTTAATGAAACTCAAACCACAAAAGGGTTTTCCAGCTGTCCTTCAGATGTCCCAGGCCAGTGGACGCTAGAGTCAGGAGTCAACTGGGTTGGCGTCTGAGGTCTTTTTATCTGAACACTTGACTTCTTTTATGAACAGAGGGCTAAGGATGCATGCCACCGATTCACAGGTTGAGTTGTGATACTAACAGATGTTGAAGACATGGGCAGTCCTTGTATAGCCTGGCCACCTGACATTGCCAACTGAATACCTGAGCAGCATATAAAAATTAAAATATTCAAATCTCCATCTCCCCAGGTGTCCTTGGTTGTATACATGGCACCTTTTTTCACCCCGTTGTGCAATAGAGGAGTCCAAGAGCCATCCTTCACCACCCATTACCCCCATTACCCATTACAAAGCCATCACCAATCTTGGAGGTTTTCCCTCCAGACTACCTCTTGGATCTGTCTACTTCTCTTCATCTGACCCCTGCCACACCCTCCACCACCTGTGCCCAGTCCATGGAGGGTACAGTGATATCCTAAACCTTACCAGGGTTCCATGTGAAGGCACATAGAAGAAGATCGGGCCTTCTGATATTGCCCTGGAAATCTGCATAGCGTTTCATGCATTGCACAGCGTGCAGCTTTAATTTAGCACAGCTGACCTTTGTAGGACCATTGTGGAATATTCGTTGGCTCCCTGCGTGTCCTAGGCCCTGTGTCCAGCCTACAGTCTGACAATCACTTTCTTCTCCTGTTGATAAAGGCTATTGATTCACATTGGCCACACTTTTCAAACACAACAGATCCTCTGTTTGTCTGCTGGAACACCACTACAATTGAAAAAGTCATGCCACAGAAGCCATGTGACATTCGTCATTTTTATTCCCCTTTCACATAAAACAACTATCCATTTTTATTTCTACCACTTTCGGCGCTCTCACTATTTTTGCATTCATCACACATCATGAACTAAATCATCTTTAAAAATACCTCTAACTTAGATCCAGATAAGCAAGTGCAGCGAGGCCACTCACAGCAGAAGCACCTGAAATCTGGGAAGTCTTTTCATTCACAGAATTAATGCTAAGTTAACAGTCCTCTTAGGTTGAGAGCATCATCGTTTGTGCTATTTGGGTTACCCCCCTCCTCATCTTTGTTAGCAGGTTGTGGTCTCCTCCGAGGATCTGATGAAAACTGGCATTTCCTGAGGACTTATGTGCAGGGAGACATGTTAAAACTTCATCCTTTAATTCTCCTCCCCTAAATGGGAAGTTTGACAGTCATCACAGGGAAATAAGATCAGCAATTGGATGGAGATGACGCACCTAATCCAGGAATATCTGACTCTACAACTAATTCTCTTTCCTCTGGTTCACAAAGCCCTCTGGGATGTCTGCAAGGCCTCGAGGATCAAGTTTCTGTCATCTTCCTACTCTGATTTTACAACTGCTTCACACCACACCGAGCAGTGGGAATGTGATTGGGCCGAAAATGCATAGACAAGAAGCAGAGAGAATCCACCCCACACAATGGTAATGGCATCAGCAGGGTCATTGTAAGAAGTACTAGACCAGCCTTGGGCAAACTACGGCCCGCGGGCCGGATCCGGCCCCTTTGAAATGAATAAAACTATTGAAAAAAAAGACTGTACCCTTTTATGTAATGATGTTTCCTTTGAATTTATATTAGTTCACACAAACTCTCCATCCATGCTGTTGTTCCAGCCCTCCGGTCCAGTTTAAGAACCCATTGTGGCCCTCGAGTCAAAAAGTTTGCCCACCCCTGTACTAGACAGTGTCATGTTTCACAGGTAGTATTGGCCCTGTGTCAACTCTCCGTTATTGGTAGCAATGGGAGAGGTTAAGCACCATTGCGTGGTCTTTCCCATAAAGGTGATGGCTATGGGCTGTGTTTACATATTCCCATAAATACTTGAGACAATGGGTGAGATCAGAATCAGAATTCCCATTCTACAGACAAGGAAAATGAGACCCAGAGTAACGCAGTCACCTTCCCAGACCACAGAGGTAGAGCTGGATCCAGACTGGGGGTCTTGGCCTGAGCCCTGCCTTCATTGTTGGGTGGCGCTCCCTCCCCTTGGCCACACTTGTTTCTTGAAGATGCCAGATTTCATAAAAGGGAGCTGGAGGCCACTAGATCCTCCAGGGAAGGCCTCTAAGAAAAGAGGGGACACTGAGAAGAGACCAAAGGAGGAAGACTGAATATTTTCCCTAAAAGAGTGGCCCACAGGAGGCTTCGGATATGGAAGGAAATGCCGGGGAAGTCACGTGGGGAGGTGTCTTATACATTGTCCCCGGGTCAGTGGGCAGGTCCAGAGACCCCAGGGTTTCCCTGCCAGCTCCCTATGCACACCAGGCTCTTTGTAACCTGCAGAATGAAGCTGAAGTTAATTAGTTCTATTTACTGCATTTGCCTGTCATTTTGCCGGCAAGTCAAGCTTGACGCTTTCTACCTGTCCACATTTGATCTCATGGAAGAAAAAATAGCGCACGGCCCGGATTTTGCCTACAGGGCTCTGCCGCTCTGCAAATCACTGTGCATTCTTAGCACTAATTACTTTAAGGACTTTCAGTTGCCTCACTGCTTCTCAGAGGCACCTCTGCATTTCCAGCTTTCCAATCAAACTTGGGTTTTGTGAAATACCTGTCACTGCTCAGCCTTCTGAAGCTTTTTTTGCTCAGGTCCAGAGCTCCGGGGAAGGATGTGATGTTTCCCTTCAGGTTCATTCAAATTAGTGGAGGTCGTTAGAGTTAATGAAAGCTCTGAGAGCACACTCGCCGAAAGGGACTGTGTTAAAAGGAGCAGTTAGACCGGGCATTCTTTGGAAGAGAATACATTCCTTTTGTGGCTTGCAGGTGGTTTGGTTAGGTTCTCATAATCATCTTAAAGATGAAGAAACTGGAAATCTTGGAGGTTAAATATCTTGCCCAAAGGCACATGGATAGGAGGTGGCAGGATTGTAGTTCAAAGGAAGGTCTGTTTCTGAAGCTCAAGTTCTTTTTTCCAGACTAGCCTGCTCTGAGGAGCATCAGGCATCATGAGATGCTGCTGGGGGGCCGAGATTGGATACACAGGGGACATTTGCCATTGTCCCTGCTCACAAGATGGAAAAAGATATGTGCAAACCACTAGCGCCCACACTACAATGAAGACCATACTCATGGTACGTGGCATGTGGCCCAGGGAACACAGAGGGCACTGGGGAGACTTCTCAAGCAGGGGTCTGGGTTGAGTTGTGTCCTCCAAGAAGATACGTTGAGTCTCTGCAGATGTAATGAAGATGTAATTTGAGTAGCTACTGAAGGAGGATTGGCCCTTGATCCAATGAGTAGCGTCCTTACAAGAAGAGGAGCAGCAGCACAGGGAGAGGCCCACAGAGGGGACACTGGGGTGATGTAGCCACAAGTCAAGGATTGCTAAGAATTGCTGACAACCTTGATTTTGGACTTCCAGCCTCCAGAACTCTGAGAGAATAAATTTCTGTGCGTTAAGTCTCCCAAACTTGTGTTAATTTGTCACAGCAGCCCTAGGAAGCTGTATAAGTAGATATCACCTCAATGGACCTTGGGGCATGAGGTGTGGCAAGAGAGACTACAGCACCCAAAGGCATGGAGACAGCTTCCCTATCATGCATTGGGTGTGCCGGCAGGAGATTGTAGGCCATGAGGTTGGTGTGCTAGATTGGGACTGAATTTTGAAGTGTGGGGTTTGTCAGGTAAGCTTGTAGCTAGACGGGGCTGTGTAATTGTCCTGGACAATGGGATGTGAGTAGAAAGGAAGGGTGTCCTCATCCCCTAGTTTTCTCCCTGTCTCAGACACCTGGTCCAGGTGTGAGGCTGGGTCCCTGGACCACGGGGTGAAAGAAATCTGCCCTGGAGAAGGGCTCACTCACAACACACTTGGTGCCAACAAAATAATGAACCTGTAGGTGGTAGCAACTGACTTTCTGTTGCTGTAACAGACTAGCAAATATATATTTCAGATGTTTGGGGGCACAACATCAGAATTCCACGTAGGTCCCACCTCTCTGAAAGACCCTGAAACACGTCGGTCATTCCTCCTGAACTACCCCTGAGACCTCTGATTACACAAAGACGTTTCCTTACCATATCCATAGCTGCTGTGCTCTCCTGAGGATGTGAATCTACTGGGAAAGCTTTCACTATCTACTGCTGCTTAGATGTAGGTGACCATGTAATAAGTAGTAAATTTTAGAGTGACAGGGGGCACAACTCATCATTACTCTGGGAAAACAGTGCAGACTTGGCTTGTTTTAGGCAAATTGAGACACGTGGTGATCCAGCTCAGAGGTGGTTTTGGTGCAAAGCAGGTGATACGACGGGTTGAAGTTCAGGGTTGAGGAGTCCAGGAGCTAGTGTCTGTGGTCTGGCTCTATTAATTATCGACTCCGTGAACGTGAACAAATCCCTTCAATTCCTGAGGTTCCCGCTGCTCATCTGTATATTGGGAAGCATGGTTACTCCTTACATGACTTTGTGAAAATGTATGTGAAAGTGGCATGTGGAGTGTAAGAAGCTATAATGCTTACTTCATTGTTATCATCCTTGCTGTTGACATTGGTGTTGGTATTGATGGGTGTTCCTGGTGAGTTACAGCTGGGGTTCTCTACTTGTCTGCTTGCTAGAATCATCTGGGAAGATTTAGCAAATAAATGCTGGATTAGTGTATGGGAACTGCTATAA
>NW_006299715.1:176512-177727 GCF_000327345.1 Myotis davidii
TCAATACAGTGACATTCTGAGGTGTGGGGGTTAGCACTCCAACATATGAATTTTGAGGTGGTGGTGACACTGTTTAGACCATAATAGATGCTTTCCCCACCCACAGGAATGCTGGTATATCTCAAGGCCAAACCCTGTTACACTGAAGAAATTTCTAGAATGCTCTTGCTCTGGTGCGTACAGCCAGTTCTGGCCAATGCAAAACAGCCCAGCAGCAGATTCCCACACCAGTCACACGCTGTATGTCTGAAATGGATATCACACTGCATGTCAACTGTAATTGGAAAGTAAACAGTTTTTTGAAAAGAGGCATTTCCTGAGCACCAGTGAGCCACGCTTACACACAGAACCCAGGCTCTTTTTTTGTGCTACCGAGTGAGGCTGCTCGAACGGACTGGATGGCTCAGAGCCTCACTGCCAGCCCCTCCTCCCACCCTGTCCTTCCCGCATCCCCCCCACCCCCCCACCCTCGCTCATGACGGTGACGGGAAATGGCTTGGACAGGTGCTGCAGCGCTGACACATGAATCACACTTTGTCAGTGGCTTTGGCTCATGGTTCAGAGCACTTCCCCTGCTTGGCAGTGCCCGCCTCCCCTTCAGGTGTGCCTGGGCCCTGCAGGCCGGGTGGGTGGGGCTGCCTCTCACTCCCTAGGTGAAGCTTCCCAGCTCGGGAGCCAGCTGACCCTATATGTGCCCTGGGAGATGTAGCAGGATCCGCTCTGAGACTCAGTGTACTCATCAATGAAATGAGAAAAGACGTTCTGCATCATGTACCTCAACGCTGTCATGGAGAACACACGAGACCATGAATGTCTAGGTTCTGGAGCCTCTCTGTCCAACACAACAGTCGCAGACTCCCGGGGCAGCTTAAATTATAATAAATTAAAAGCAAAAGATTCGGTTTCTCAGTTGCACTGAGAAACCTCCACATGGGAAGGTTTCAGTCCCCGCACCGGGTGGAGGGCTGCCGTACTGGGTGGTCCAGGTCGAGAGCACTTCCTCTATCACAGAAGGTCCTCCCGGATGGGCCCCCGGGGGCTTTCCCTGTCTCCTCTCACGAAGGACGAAGGACGGAAGGATGTTGTTATCACTTCCCAGGTGCAGCAGGTGGGGTGCAGCAATGACAAGCTACTTCTCCCACGTCCCATATAAAGTTCAATAACTGAGACCCAACTCCAGAACCGCCCAATTCCTGAAACCCAGGTTCTGTTTCC
>NW_006299715.1:177769-184905 GCF_000327345.1 Myotis davidii
GGTTATTTTCTTCAGTCGTCAGAGTCCGCAGCTCTGGCATCTACAAGGCGATGAGGAAGCTCTTGGCTTCTGAAAGCTCTGCCACGTGGTTGTCCAGGGCACAGGCATGGGTAGAGGCCACACTGGAATTCTTAGAGGAGGCCTGAAAGGTCTCTGAGTCTCCATCTTTCTGTTACACACACATTCACCCCCTCATGCATCACAATCCCTCCCCTACTGCTCACTGCTGTGCACCCTAAACAAGCGGCATAAACATCACCTGCTTCCACTCCCTCATCCGATAGGAACCCTATTGCTCTGCGGTCAGTTCCTGTCAGGAGACTCCACAGCGGTCCCAGCAGGAGCTGTTACTATTGTTCTATTCTCCCTCCTCACCACGCTGCCCCTCCCCAGCGCAGCGGGCTCCTGCTTTCCCAGAACTGTCCTTGTAGCAAGAACTATAAACAGCAACGCGAAACCCACTTACAGGCAGATGAAAAGCAGATGCGTGAAGCCAGCAGGAAGCGCTCACCTGGGAACCTGTGATTCCAGCTTCAGAGGCAGACCTTTGCTACAGCGAGAAGCGGGGTGGGGGTGGGGGCATAGCAGCTGCCCCTGGAAGCGTGCCCACCCACTCCCCCAACTCTGAGCATGTCAGGGCTACTTTTCATGTGGAAAATGAAATCAAGTAGTAGATCAAAATGCATGTTTGCCTGGGGTGTCTTAAGCTCCAGGGGGATAAGATTGCGCATTCAAACCTGCTTTAGACTCCTAAGTAGAGAGGAATTGGCCTCCTGGCTGGGTGGGAAGCTGGCAGCTTTGCTGGGGTCCTGTGGCAGGGAGCTCACAGTGGGGGTTCACAGGGCCCTGGAGGTGGAGGTCAGGCATGGGGACATGAGCAGCTGCAGTGATATTACTGATGTCATGCCAGTCAGAGCAGAAGACTTGGGGGAGGCACAGATGACCCGATGGGTCCTGACGTCGAGATCACTGACTCAATCTGGGTCTGCACCGAGGGCTCAGCAGACATCAGCAGAAACAAGAGTTCCCGAGGATGGAAGGTGAACTTCCTGCAGATATCATCCCTGGATCCCCAGGGACCTTGGGACAGAGTCCAGACCCTGCCATGGCTGTGGATGAGGGTGTGTGATGAATAACATTCTCTTGTATGTGAATAATATTCTGTTACCACATTTCCCTTATCCAGTCATCCATCAATGGACATTGAGGTGGTTTCCACATCCTCACTATTGTGACTAGTGCTGCAAGACCTGGGTCATGAAGGGGAGTGGGTGAATGGTGAAACAAAACTCTCCAAACATACCCCCTGCCCTCCTCCTCGCATCTGCTCCAGCCTGAGGGAGGCGTCTCCTCCCCCATCCAGGCACACTGTGCTGTCCCCTGTCATGGCACCTAACAGCTAACAATGGGCATGAAGACACATTGAAGGGATGAGGGACAGTGTGTTTGTGTCACCGACTCCAGTGTCTAGCTGGGGCCCGGCCTGTAATAGAATCACCAGATGAATTATGCAAATGAATAATGTGCCACCAGGGGACTTTAATGCCATTGTTCTCATTCCGCATGCCTCTTGAAATGCCAGTTCCTCTGCTTTCTGAGGATGGAACCTCATAAATCAGCAAGGTTAAGTGCAAGCGACACAAGTGTGGAAGTCAGATGTAATTGAGTTTACATACTTAACAGCCTCACTTTGGAGACAACACTATATTTAAGCCTCATTTAATCCTTAGGATGATCTTATCACAGAATGGTGGTGGCAGGACATATTGGGCACTTTCAAAATGGCACACAGGTGGACACTCACACATGCCCATGCAAGCCCCCCACATATTATAGCTCATGTATAGATATCCGTTTTTAAAATTTCACATTCTTATTGCATTTCTGTTAACCTAAATGCTTTTTTTTTCTGGTAGAACTTAACTTTTATTTGACATCCCCTTCTGGGGATATGTCCGCAACCCAGGTACATGCCCTTGACCGGAATCGAACCCGGGCCGACGCTCTATCCACTGAGCCAAACCGGTTTCGGCGATATCCGTTTTTAAAATTTCACATTCTTATTGCATTTCTGTTAACCTAAATGCTTTTTTTTTCTGGTAGAATTTAACTTTTATTTGATGTTTAATTCTTTTAAAAAATTGTATCTTTATTTTTGAAAGTATTACAGATGTGAATGCTTTCTTTCTTTTTTTTTGAAAATAGATTTTGATTGATTTCAGAAAGGGAGAGAGAGAGAGAGAGAGAGAGAGAGAGTGAGAAACATCCATGATGAGAAAGAATCATTGATCAGTCACCTCCTGCACATCCCACACTGGAGATCAAACCTGCAACCTAGGCACGTGCCCCGACTGAGAATCAAACCATGACCTCCTCGTTCATAGGTCAATGCTCAACCACTGAGCCACACCTACCGGGCAAATACTTTCTTAAAGTAGAACACAACTTAAAGCAAATTGGAGGTTGAACTCTGCAAGGTTAAGGTTCACTTTTAAAACCAGAGAGCATTAGAAGAAGAGACAGTCTGTGCACTTATGTGTCAGTTCGGCAAATAGACTTGAGGTGCAAAGTGCAATGGTCTCTGGGACACATCATCCGCTGTAGAGCAGATGTGCCCAAGCAAATTATTAGGTCAAGAAGGTTGTTCACTGACAATGAACCGGGATGGTGGAAGACAGAGTGGAGGAGGCAGAACCAGGCTGTGTGCTTCTGGGCAGCAGCATGATTCCCATGCACATGCAAAATCAGGATGAAGAGGGCCTGTCTCTTTTGAGCCATGCTGTGCTGGAGAAAGGTTGCCTCCTCTCACCTGCTTCTTCCTATTTCCTGTGCATAAAACGTCGAGTATTTTCATGGGCAAATGAAACTCTCTATGACTCACAGGGACCCAAACAGCCATCATTCAAAACACATTTTCTATTTATTGCCCAGTAGAATCAACTTTATGTAGGTGTTCCTTTCTCCTATCTGACTATTTTATATATGGCATCTGAGCTGGCAGATTAGGAATTTGAATTTTTTTTTAGGGCTGGGAAATCGCTAGACAACTGTTCCTTTTGTAACTTGAGTGTTATTATTAGAAACTGTTTTTTTTTCTTTTGTTTGTTATGAATTCCAGTGAGGAAAAAGGGGAGGTGGAGGAGGAGGAAGAAGAGAAAGAGGAGGAGAAGTAGTAAGAGAAGAAGGTGAAGGTGGAGGAGAAGGAAGACAAAGAGAAAGAGGAGGGGAAAGAAGGGAGGTTGAGAAAGAGGAGGACGAAAAGGAGGAGGAGCAGGAGGAGGAGGAAGAGGGGAGGGCAATTTAAGACAGAGCCTTTTGGAAGTTGGGAGGCCACTTAGTTTATGGTGGGACTCCTAGGAAAGGCCATGTTAAATTCACGTACAATACAGAGGTGAGTCTGTTATCAGCAGTGTAGGGAGAGAAGTACTCTATAGCAAGAACCTACAATGTGCTAGGGGATGTCTTCCCAATAATTCTGAAGGATAGTTCTAATCACCATGCCACAGAGCAGGTGGTTAGCGATAAAAAAGTACTTCATATATGCATTCAGCTGATTCACACGAGACACATTCTAGGTGCCAGCAATGCAACGCAGATACATTATGAACACAGACCTGCTAACTGCCCTGAAGCCCACAGGTGCTCCTGCTGTGATCCTTGGAAGGCCAGCACGATCAGATTCCAAATGCAAACCTGGGGTTCCAGATTCTAAGGCAGCGCTCAATTCACTGCATCCAGTTGTGCCAAGTCCACTTGTTCTGCTGTGATCTCTCTCTGATGCTGTCATGTTCTGTATCTCACTTGCTCCTCACCTTGTCACTGATCTCAGCAATACATCTCATCGTACAAATTACCATATAATGAGATGCCACATCCTTTTGGTCTCATTAAACTGATTAAAACTTCTCCTACATATTACCTCCAGGGACTTCCTGGGGCCACAATCTAGTGAGGATTATAGATGAGGACCCTGAGCGATTTGTCCGAGTCCCAAATGTCACTAAATGCTACAGCTCTTACTGTCTTACGTCTCCAAGTTCAAAGAACTAACACTGAAGGGGCACTTGATGCGAGGCATTTCCCACTTACTTTACACACATTATATCACGGAATCCTTATCTAGCAAGTTGATTGACTAAGAGGGAGAAGGGGTCTACATGGATGATTTTTACATACATTATCTCCCTTAATGCCTTATTCCATGAGGTGGTGTTTTATTTTCTCCTTATTTGAGAAACAGTGGCACAGAGAGATGACAGTCTTCTAATCTCATTTTGGAGCCCCATCTCCATATCATTCCATAGCAGCTCATGAGGCTGTTCGTGTACTTTAGATTTATTCATTGACAGGTTTATTTATGTTACTGCTCATTCATGCATATAAAGATTAATTGGCAGTACATATATGGATCTATTAATATTGCTGGGCACACGACGAGCAGCAATAGCTCTTCACAGACTGCTGAATGATACTGTTTTTTTTTTCATTTTAATGTATAGGCTGGCCCTTGAATCCTTTATTTCTGAAGATTAAATCTAATAAAGTAATGTATATAAATATGAATAGTACAAAGTCTGGCGTATAGTAAGAGCTTAATTCATGTTCATTGAATGAGCATTTGCAAAACTTCGATGAGTCACATTAAGTGAAATTCACACCAATCATAGGGATGCGTTAATTTTCTTTTTGTAAAAATAAGAACATCACTCATGAAACTGACAACCTGGAGAATTTTTTATCCTATTTCTCATTAAAATTTTCTCAAAGTACAATTTAAAAAATTCATTCCATAGGGAGAATGTCTTCCATTTCTTGCAGCTGATGAACTGGATATCCTGGCTGAAACTTTCATAGGAAACAGTTCTAAGATTTTGCCATCATTGCTGATGAGTAAGGACTGCTCAGAGAGCCCCAAATTTAAATAAAGGTGAGAACCCAGGGACAAAGGTTGATCACTGAAGTTTGCTTTCCCGTTGGTGGCACTGGTACAACAGGGAAAAATGGTCTTTGCTTATCCTAGCTTTAGAGAACACAGTGGACTTGAAAAATAGCTCAAATATTCTAAAGTCTGAAGTTTAGTGGGAGACCCTGACCCGTATAAAACTGGGCTCTAAGTGCTGTAGTGGAAGAGTGAACTGGAGCTCAGCCTGCCTTCCTCACTCAAGCACTGGTGCAGAAAAGGGGGCAATATTTTTTCTCTGAGAATTTATAAATACACGTGGGTTCTCAGCTTTGGTTGTCTAAAAACCTTTAACTTGAGAATTCAGAGTAAATAAATCCTGTTTTTCTTTTTTTTTTAAAAATTAAGTTTTAGGAAGGGAGGAAGGGAGAGGGAGAGAGAGAGAAATATCTATGTGAGAGTGAATCATTAATCAACCAGCTTCCTCCTACATACCCCCTACTGCATGTGCCCTGACCAAGAATTGAACCAGTAACCTTTCGGAGCACAGGATGATACCCAAACAACTGATCCACACCAGTTCAGTAGGAGGTCAGTGAGTCCTCTTTTCCATTCAAGCACCTGAGAGAAGCAAACATGATCCCGCCTGGAGGAGCTCATCTTCAATCCAGGCCTCAAAAATTTACACAGATTAATTTCTATGGAAATGAGCATACCCATAAAATCAGAAAGCCATTAAAATAACAAAGCACCAAAGTAATAGATGAAAGAAATAATAGACAACAGAATCAGCTGTTCAGTCTTTATATTTATCAGGAAAAATATATAAACCAAGTATATACGTTTAAATTTAAAAAAGGAGGCTTCCCATCAGCAGATGAGTGGATTAAAAAACTGTGGTACATCTACAGCATGGAATGCTATGCTGCTGTAAATAAGAAAGAACTCTTACCATTTGCAACAGCATCGATGCACATAGAGAGCATTATGCTAAGCAAAATAAGCCAGTCAGAGAAAGAGAAGTATCACATGATCTCACTCATTTGTGGAATATAATGAACAACATAAACTGATGAACAAAAATAGATCCAGAGTCAGAGAAGCATTGAACAGACCAGATTGTCAAACCTCAGAGGGAAAACAGGGTATGGTATGAGGGGAGGTAAGAAATCAATGAAAGAACTGGTATGTATATAAGCATAACCAATGAACACAGACAATAGTGGAGTGAGGGCCTGGGCTGGGGGTGGGGGCAGGCTGGGAAAGGTCAATGGGGGAAAAAGGGGCATATATAATACTTTCAACAATAAAGAATTAATAAAAAAAGGAGGCTTTAAGATAAAAGTTTTTCAGAAACAGTGAAAACATCAAAACAGAGAATGAGGATGTCCAATGCAGGATAAATACAAAGAAATCCACACCTCGGCACATCTCAGTGAAACTGCAGAAAACCAGAGACAAAGAGAAGATGCTATAGACATGCAGATAGAAAAGGACTATGACCTTCAAAAGAATGTCAAGCAGATTGATCATTGATTTTTTCAACAACAGTAGGAGTTAGCAAAAGAGTGTAGAAAGGTAATTCTATGCTTCAGAGAGAAAATAATGCTCAACCTGGAAGTGTATATCGCAAGAGAGGTTAAAATAAGAAGAGAATATTAGTGAATCAACAAATACTTAGAAAAAGTATACAACAACAAGAATTACTCATGTAGGAATAGTAAAAATGAATACCTTTCTATAACCAAAAATGATACTGAATCAATGATTGTAAACCTTTCCCTAAGGAAATACCAGTGTAAGACAGTATTATTGGTAAAGGAACAGATTATTCCCCATTACACAATCTCTTGTTGAGAATAGAAAATTGGGAAGTACTCTCTAGCTCATTTGATGAGGCTAATGCATTCCTGATGCCAATACCCCACGAGGAGAGCAGGAGAAAAAAATTATAGGGCCTTCTCACTAATATTACTTCATGACTCATTGTATCAATATACTAAAAATTAATATGTCATGACCAAGTAGTATTTATCCCAGAAGTTCAACTTTTGTTTAGTGTTAGAAAATCCATTGATATATCATTTCATTAGAAGGGGAAGGAAAACATATATATATATATAATCATCTCAATACAGAAAAAATATTGATTACATTTAATGCATGTTTTTAATAAAAAAAAAGACTCTTGGTAACCTAGGGTCTCAGCCTACCAAAATCAGAAAACAAGTCTCTC
>NW_006299715.1:184953-226151 GCF_000327345.1 Myotis davidii
ATACCGAAAGCCCCTTTAAGATGAGGAACAAGGCTCCTTGCTATCACCACCCTAATTCATCAGTGTTTTCAGGTTCCTATCTAGTGGCAGTAGGCAAGAAAAATATACAAAATGGAAAGTAAGAAATAAAATTCAATTATTTACAGATGGCATTATTATCTGCATACTAAACCCAAAAGAATAAACTGACAACTCATTAGAACTGGTAAAGCATTTAACAGGTTTGCTGAATACATCATGCTTAAAAACATCTACACCAACAGCAAACATGAAAAAATAAAACTTAGATGTTTTAACATTGACAATGTCCTTAAAATATGTAAAATGCTTAAAAAAAATCTCTCAAAGTATGTTAATGTCCAGTCCTTTGGGGAGAAAAATGACAAAACATTATGGGATTATGTTGAAGGTTTTTTTTTTTTCCCTCTCTCTCGATATAGAATATTTTCAGGAACTGGAAAACTCAATATAAAGATGCCATTTCTCTACAAACTTATCTATATATTCAAAGTAATTTCAATAAAATCCCCAGCCAAAACCGGTTTGGCTCAGTGGATAGAGCGTAGGCCTGCGGACTGAAGAGTCCTGGGTTCGATTCCGGTCAAGGGCATATACCTTGGTTGCGGGCATATCCCCAGTGGGAGATGTGCAGGAGGCAGCTGATCGATGTTTCTAACTCTCTATCTCTCTCCCTTCCTCTCTGTAAAAAATCAATAAAATATATTAAAAAAAATCCCCAAAGGTGGTGTGTGTGTGTGTGTGTGTGTGTGTGTGTGTGTGTGTGTGTGATCCTATTATTTACATTAGAGACTAAACATTTAAGAGCCAATTTATTGATGAAGCACAAGATGAGGAGTGTAAGTTTTCATATATCATGAATTACTATGAAGTTATACTAATTAGGGCTTGTGTAATTAACTTGGGGTAGATACTGTAATCATGGCACAGAAGAGAAAGCTCAGAGCATGATCCTCCTGGGTAGGAAAACTCAGTTTGTGACTGAGCTGACCCTGCAGATCAGTGGAGAAGGGATAGACTTTTTGATTTATGGAATTGAATAAATTGTTTATCTGTATAAAATAATTGATCCTCCCTACTTGATATCATACACAAATTAATCAACACCAGACTGATTAAAGGCCTAATAGTCAAAGGCAAGTTTTATGCTGTCTGGAATTTAATAGAGGAAGCTATCTTAACGATCTCAGGGTACGAAGGAAGGCTTCTTTCAACAATACACAAAATCAACAAATCATAAAGAAAAGTTGGATATGCTCAACTGCCTCAAACTTGTGATCACCCAAGAAAACAACAAAAGAGAATGAAAACAAAAGTCACAAACTGAGAAAAGTGTCAGGAATAAATGTATAACTCACGCACATCACTGTGAAAAACACAAAAATCCTGACAGAAAAGTGGGCAAAAGATTTAAACAAGCACGGTGTGCAGATGAAAAAAAATGTAATGACTAATAAATATCTGAAAAGATGCTGAAGCACATCCAGAGTCAACAAAATGTATATTAAAACCACCCATCAGTTTGGTAAAGATTAAAGCTGCCAGCACCGAGGGTTAGTGAGGTCATGAAGCAACTGGGTCACTTACACACACATGTGGAAACATGAAAGGACCTGGTAGCTCTGGCAACTGTGACATTGCCTAGTAAAGTTGGAGGCGGACACACTGTGCCCCCAGGAAGGTCAATCCAGAGAATATATCTGTCTACATAGATGCTCGTGAATATATCCTCCAAGACACAAACTAGAATTCTCCCACCAGCACTGGGCTAAGCACAATCTGGAAAACAACCCAAATGTCTGTTGACTGACAGTGGAGAAATAAATAGTATATTATATGCACCTACAGCTATATTACTTAGCCATGAAATTGAATGAATTATGGCAATCCACAATATCATGGGTTATCTTTGGGAAGTAAATTGGGGCGGTCATTAAACAGATAGTAGAATCTTAATGGCTAATAATCAGAGCCCACACTACGTCCGAGGAACTGTTCTAAATGTCTTGTGAGATTACCGAGTCTTTACAGAACACCACAAAATAGGCATTGTTATGATTTCTGTCCTGCCGTTGAGAAGACAGGCACACTGGTGCTAACTAACTTGTGAAGATCTCCCAGCTCATTCCTGGTGGAACAAGTTGTCAAAACCCAGGTTGTCTGGGCACAAACTATACCCCTCAGCATGATTCTTTTGGCCTAAAGTTCAGAAACAAGCAAAGCCACACATATTATTTTAAATGATACCAACAGATGTGGTAAAATAAAAAATAAAAGTGGGCGAATGGTTAACAGGATTCAGGACAGTTGCTCCCTGTGGGCGTGAGAAGCTTTGAGCACAGAAGGATGGAGGAGAACTTCAAAAGTAATGGTCATTCTGAAAACCCGACAACAAGCCCACATATCCAAATGGTTTTGTTGTTCTTTACACCTTATGCATATTTTATGATGATTCTTTTATTTCAAATCAATATTCAAAGCAATTGAAGAAAATAAAGGGAAAAAATAAAACATTGCCGGAGATGGCAGAGAGAGACTATGTTCCCCCCCACCCCCCAATAACACTTCTTGAATCTTTGCTGATAGAACCCTTAGAAAACTCCACAGAAGCTGACCTGGGTGTAGAATTCAGGAAACTTTTTTTCAAACAACAGTGACAACAAATGCCCCTAATTGCCACCTATCCAAAAGACAGCGTTGCAGGGCAGCCAAAGCATCCTGTCAACACTAGATTTGAAACATCACAGCCCGAATTCAGGCTCATACTCTTTTTGGTTATGAATTGCAGCTCCTTCTCTTCCCTGTCCATGAAGAGGTATGGGCAATAGTCCCCCACTCATCATAAGTTGTCTTAGAATCAATTTTTAAGCAACAAAATCCAAGTTGTCAGTCAATTTGATGTTGCCTTTTATATAAGTCCTGACGGAGTCTTTCCAGTTGCAGTAATTATGTAAGAAAGTCTATACTTGCTCTCTCCTTCGTTTGTTGCTTGGTAACATCTCATTGGTAACATCTACACCAGGCTCAGATCAGCTGTCACCTCCTCTGTGAAGCTGTCTCTTCTAAGACCACCACACCATTCTCCAAGATTTGTCCCCAAAGAGACTAACCACTCACTCCTCTCTGTCCCCTTAGCAGTTTGCACACACTTGGAACACAGACCCTACTTGCCCACTATTAGTCCTTTATTTATTCATTGCCATTCTCATCTAGAATGAATGTTCTTCAAGGTGGAATATCAAGTCATATGAATCTCTAACTTGCATCCTAACTATTTAGCTGCAAAGGTCCTGCAGGAAGGAATAACTGAGATGATAATGAAAACTGCAGACAGTATCTGTCCCTGTCATCGCTGGCTGAAACACACCCCCTCCAGAGCAGTGGCTTAGGAACACCATTTATGTTGCTCTCTCCTGATCCTCAGCTGGATGGGTCCCTCTCAGGTTCTCTCCTGCTATTGTGTTCAGGTGGTCATCTCCAAGCTGGACGGGCTGAAGGCCCGGCTGGCTCTCAACTCACGTCTGGTGCCCATTGCCCCTCGGCTTTCCTGTCTCTCCACCAGGAAATGGTCTCCTGGGTTTCTGCACATGGCCTGGTCTTCTCACAGCATGGCGGTCACAGCCCAAGATGGGGGAAACTGGCTTCCAAGGGCAGGAAGCAGAGCTGCCTGGGTGCTGAAGTCTCCACCAAGACACAACACAGTGTCCCTTCTGTCCTGTTCCATTGCTCAGTACCGCCACGGGCCCAGCAAGGTAAAAGAGGTGGAAAAATAGATCCACCTCCGAGTGGGAGCATCCAGGTCCCATGGCACTGAGCATGTGGGGTGGGATATTGTACCATCCTTAGAGAGTGCGCTCTGTGGCAACATCTGTACAGAGCTACCTCTGTGCCGGACGCAGAGCTAGAGCTAAAGACACTGCTGTCATTGTCCCTAATCTCAGCAAGTCTTTGCAACAATTACTATTACTATTTCCATTTTGTAGATAGAGGGAATGAAGCCGAGAGAGGCTAAATAAGGGCCTAAAACATCACAGCTGGTGTGTGGCAGAGCTGGTATTCTTATTCGATCACCCCAGAGCTCACACTCGTTATCACCAAACATTTGGCCTCCTCACCAAGGGAGCTAAATAAATGTTCGATTGAAATACCTCCTACCTTGGGTTAACTCAACACAATCCTTTTTAAGCTCTTAAAATATGTGTCTTCAAAAATGTCCCCTCCACCCAAATAATGCAGAAGGTGGAAGGCAAGAATGGAGAACCATACAGGAGACACTCGTAAGTTTGGTGCTTAATATTTAGCCTGTGATCACATCTCCTAGGCTCTCGATTGTGACCTTGTCTCCTGTCACCAGGAATTCTGAAATTCCAGGCAGATAGGCTTCCAGGAAATCCCCTTTCCTCTTTCTGATGAATATATTTTCCAGGACTTCCTGATTCTGGCTCCAAGTCATATCCATCCCAAAAGTTTTAGAAACCTTTTCACCTTTTGGTATCTGGTGCATTTGGACATGACCAAAGGTTTTCCTGACATCAACTTTGCTCTTTTCCTTCTCTTATCTGTGGGGGCGAGTGGGGTCCACGGAAGGTAGAACAGCCTCCGTGGGATCCCCAACCATACATGCTGGACTCATTTCCACTTTCTCCACACAGGTACAGCTTCAAATACTGCGTGATCATTATAAACTGTCATTGTGGGTCGGGTTCTCCAAACGCTGGCCTGGCTTATAAGAAAGAGTCCCTGGGGTGGTTGGTTTTGCTTCTTACCAGGTAATAAAACAGCATCCTAACATTTAGACATGATTATATTAATAGAACTTGTCAAATTATTCCATGAGTTGTGTTGTATCCTAGCAGTGGAAGAACATAAAACACGAGACGCCTAAATGATGGGAGATTGCATGGCTATAAAAATGACTTGAGGAACATTGGAAGATACTGATGATATATTACAGTTCGGAGACCAAATGGGATGCATGGTTGTAAGAGGAAGTCTCCGAGGATGCATCCCACGATGCTGACGGCTTTTCAGCACTTTGAGTAGTGGCAACTTTTCTTCGTATATATTTTTTAAATTTCTATAGTGAAGGGCATTATTTATATGATAACAAACTCAAACATTGAAGTAAGTCACAGCCTTCTTTATGCTTTGTGACATTTTGAAAGGCCATAATTAGGAGAAGGCCAACCTTGTGGACAGCTGGCAGGAGACACCTGTTTTTAGAGGGAAGTTTCCCAAGTAGTGGAGAGAGGGAAGCCAGTGAGTTCCCTCCCCAGTGGGCAGTGTTGCTGTTGAGCTAGGAGGGGATCTTCCAATCCTCCCCACCCTCATCACTGCCCCTCTTCCTGAGGTCGGGGCTGAACACACCCGCTGCTCCTGCAAAGGTCCCTGGGCCATGTCGGCAGCCCCTGGCAGACTCTTGCCCATGTCTCGACTCAGCTCTCTCTCAGGTTGGCGCTTTTTAATTGCCAGCCAACCACGGAGCTGAATCCTAGGAATGTGCTTTGATAGCAGCAGAGGATGGGCCTGGTTGGACTGAGAGATGGTTCGTAATGACCTCTGGGTGACTAGCAAGGTGGCCACACTGACTACTCTGCCGGGGGCCAGCCTCTGATCTCAGGATGCTGAAATCGGGGCGCTTCATTTCCCCAAGCGTCTGTGGGATTTACACTTACTAATTGCTGCAAATTGAAATGCAGTCACTCCTGAGGTCAAAGGCAGGGGTTGTTCACATTCATCCTGAAGGGAAATAATGACCTGAGTTTATGAGGAGTCTTGCCATGCAGATACAGTGAGGGGAGTGTTTATTGGGCATTGAGTTGGACATTGAGCTGGGCCCTTTAAAAAGTTGTCTTTATTGTTGAAGAGTTGGACATTTTTGAGAAGAACTGACACCCATCCCCACTGAGTGACTGAGTGACTTTGGTTGTGAAAGGTCTCAAAGAAGAAATAAGCCTCTCAAAGCAAAACAGCCATTCAGTTTGGGGAGGCATCACTGATGAGAGGTAGACCAGGGGGATGTTCCTGATCATCGTGAAGCAGTTCCATGAGGCACAAGACCATGGCTTTGGGAGTCAGAGAGAAGTGGCTCTGAGTTGGGGACAGTGTTATCCAGAGGAGGGGTCTGATGCGGTGACCTGGGAGGGGTGTGGGCGCTGAGTGGTGAGCCTGCAGAGTGCCTGGCCTGGGGGATACTGTGTCCTCTCTCCTCTTTCATTCTCACTAGACACAGCAGTCATGTGGGGTAGTGTTGCTGGGAAGTGACGTTATTATTTGCTGAGCAAAATGCATGGGGTCAATGTTAACACTGCCCGAGGCTGGCTTTCCAGATGTCAATACAGACAGGAACTTACACTCTCCTAACCCACTGTCTCAGAAGGTCGCCAGCCCTTTGTCAGGTGTTCAAGAAGGGTCTCAATTCTCTCTCATAAAGCTGTTAAAACCATATGCAGGATCTTGAACTCCACACCTCTGAGGCTTTCCTGGTGTTCACACACTATTATGTTTTCTTTATCATCAAAACTCTTTCCAAATAAATAAATAGAGAAGATCAGTTCCCTGGTGCAAGACAAGAAATACCAGGCTCCTGTCAGAGACTTTGATTGAACCCGTGTTCCTAGGTAATGACAGACTCTCACAACGTGATTGTGTCACATGTGACAGCACACACGGCATCGCCATTGCGTGCAGGGACCGTAGTGCCATAGCCCACTCCACCACTTCTAGGGCACAGAGTATTAAGTTTAATCTTGGCAGTAAAAGCGCCTCATAAAACTTTATAGGTCACAACTGAAATGGCCAATGCCAAGGTCAAGATAAAATGAACCACCGGATAAAATGCAGGTCCACCCTCCTTTATCCAAATTCCACAGGCCCCGGGATTCAGAATGTTTTGGGTTTTGGAAAAGTAATACTGTGCATGTGCTGAATATTCTGGACTATCCCCAGGAAGGTCTGAGCAACACCCGGTCAAAACACACGCATATTTCCACAGTGAAACTTGTGGACGTTCCCGCTAAGTGGGAGAAATAAAGAACGCATGTAACTTCCCCTCCTTGCAGGTCCAGTTTTGCTGTCATAGTTACAAAAATCTTTCAGCACTTTGAAGTCTTTTGACTTTCAGAATTATAGGTACGGGATCATGAACTGTATATAAGTCCAGCCTTTAAACACTGGGATTTTGAAGAAGATTTAATAATATATCATTCATAATATGAAACAGTACCCTTGAATGAGTGACTGGAAATGATACGAGTTTCAAAAGTAGGTTTCCTGAACTTTTAATACATGACACAAAGATATAGAAAGATGACAATTAATCTGCATGGTTTACTCTTGGGCCCCTTGCGGGTGCTTATGCTGCCATCCATCCCCAATAGGGGTTTGTGAGAGCATCTTCCTGAGTCCTCAAAGCAGCACTGGCCAGGCCCAGGGCCACCACTCTCATGACCTCCATCTTTGCCAGAGCACTCAGAGCTGAGCTCAGAGCTAAGTGACACACTGCTTATCAGTGCTGCCCTGAGTGACGAAGAGGTCCCTACTGGTGAGGTCCCTAGTGATGAAGAGGTCCCTAGTGATGAAGAGGTCCCAGAAACCGGGCCGCACTCCCTTCCCCAGCCCTGTGGTCAATGGGGCTGGGCAGTCTATCTGCTCTGCTCCAACACCCCCACTGCTGGGAGGAGCTGGGAGGAATGTGGCGTGGTAGTTGTGAGGCCGGTGGATCTTTAGGGAAGCAGTGGGCTTTGTTACAGGAAGAGTTCATGCGAGATGGCCTACCAATTTCAGGGGCAACTTAGAATCCATGACATCGGATTCCATAGCATTTGGGGAGCTTTTCGGTCACTTTTTACATAATGCTAAAATGACTCGCTTAATGCATGTTGTGTTCTTGAAGGGGAGACTAGATCTCATTCCTCTTTACTTTTCACTTTTAAAATATTTTTTTATTGATTTCAGAGAGGAAGGAAGAGAGAAAGAGAGAGAGAGATAGAAACATCACTGATGAGAGAATCATTGATGGGCTGCCTCCTGCACCAACCCCCCCACCTACAATGGGGATCAAGCCTGGAATCTGGGCATGTGCCCTGACCTCCTGGTTCATAGGTCGACACTCAACCACCGAGCCACACCCGCCAGCTCTCATTCCTCTTTATAATGGAGGCACCGAGCTCAGTGCTGAGCCTGATGCTGGGGCTGCTGCCTCCCAGTCACTCTGGACACTCACCCTGTGCCCAGTGCCCACCCAGGAGACCTGAGCATTGCCTGGTTACCCTGTAACAGGGTCCTTCTGGGCCTGGGAATCCATCCAGAAACCCGCAGCCTTCCTCCCTGGGTGAGACTCTGCTTCCCAGAGGGAGGGTAAAGCAACTTCTCCAACACCTGCAGGGGTAGCTGCCTTCCCCAGCACCGGCCGCTCTACAGTAAGATGAAGCGCTGGAACTTAGATGCCCCTCTGCACCCGCTGCTTCTCTTTCCGCAGAAGAGAGTGACAGCACTGCCCTTCCATTGGCAAAACAAAGCAAATGCATAGACCACAGATCGAGTTTAAAATTAGGACCCCAGACTTTCTCCATTTAACCCCCCCCACTGTAAATATTTATTACAACTTGGAGGCCTACAATTTTTGTTTGTTTGTTTGTTTTACTATATTTATACGCAACAGGAGTGGATAGATTTTGGCCAGGTCAGGAACACATTGGAAATCCTATACTGAATGCACACCCACTCTGAGGGTTCACTCTGAGGCCCCCTCCCCGCCCCAGGCAGCCAGATCCAGGTTCTCTGCTGTGGGAACATGTGTGCTGACCTCTGTTCCTTTAGTTCTTCCCTCACACGGGGTAGGAAGTGATGGGTGATATTTCTAGTGCCCTTGGGGCATGCTGGTGCTGGGGACCTTGTCCCTGCCCCAAGCACACACCTGTGCCGGGGGACAAGTGGCCTGCCCACCAAAAGCACGCTGGGACTGGGAAAGGTATCACTGACTCCCATGTGTGCATCCTTGACCCTGGCCTCTCAGGCTCGACCTTGACCTTGGAAATGCCCTTCCCACGGGTGGGGGGCGTGCATTAGCCTCCTTCCTTAGTTTGAGTCCAGGATCTGACTCCGGTCCCCACTAGGAGGTTGGGGTGCACAGCGATACAGAGGTACTTACTGTCTGTTCATAGCTCGTGGCACCGGGCGAAGGAGAGGGACCCTCAGCTCAGCCTGTGGAAAGAACGGCAAACCGTTAGTGGGCCTCACACGTCATGTTCTAATTCTGGCGAACATGCTCCTGTCGCTTCTTGTTAAGATGGGATACAGGTGCCTGCTCAGAGGAGACGACGGAGAGCGAATCCAGCCAGGTTGAAAATTGGTTTATTTCTGGAGCGGGTGGGGGTGGGGGCTTCCTCCCTGACAGGCTGTCCTCTTTCTGTCAGCCGGCATCGCATCTGCCCGCATCTGCCCCGGGGAGTGGGAGCGGGGAGACCCATCCCAGCCTGGGTGTCCCTGGCAGGCAATTGTGCGCCTCCCCCAGGCATGCGGGCTCTGCTCTGGGGTGCATGTAGGGAAGGGGTGCATTTCCTCTTCCAGTGTAGCTTTGCCATGAAATATTTATCGGCGTCACATTCACACTGTTTCACACAGGATGCTGCATTTCATTCGGGGCTGGTGTCCGCCCACATAGGAGAGAGCATGAGCCCGTTCACCCTACAAGTCAGCAGCAGCGACCCTCCTGGCGAGGAGCCAACAGAGCTTTATATCATCTACACTAAGACCTGTTGTTACCACCCCTGCGCCCGGCGGGGGGAGGGGAGCCAGTGGGACCCAGAGACAGGGCTGATGGAAGGAGAACGGGGTGTCTTCAGCCCAGGGACCCGCAGGGAAGGAGCTGCGGTGGTGGGTGGAACAAGAATCCCCATCTCATTCCCCACCCCTCCTCCTGAATCCCCTGCTACTGCCCTCCTTGGGCCAAACTCAGCAGGAGCTAGTATTGAGGCGGCATCGGAATGGGTGATGTATGTCTGTGCTCATGGAAGGGGTGGACCGGTCCCCTCCGAGAATTTCTGCCTTGGGCCAGGGGCCTGGGCAGGTGGCCAGGGGAGCTGTGTTCTGCCTGCCCCGCCATCCACCCTGCAGCCTTGAATGAGGCATTGGGACGCTCAGGGCCTTGGTTTTTTCCACCTGGAAAATGAGCCGGTTGGTCCCTCTAGGTCTCTTCCGGCTCAAAGTTTCCATAAAAAACTTTATTTAAGAAACTGCAGTCCTTTCATACTTGGCGACAAAAAAATGGTTTTAAAAATTTGGAAATATGCTCTTCTGTTTCTGTCTTACATTTTACTGTCTTTTCTTATTTCCTTACAGAGCACAACTGTGGAGAGTCTGCCCAAGGCGGGCACACAGGCCGGCAGGAGGACAGGGGTGGGGGTGGGGGTATGTGTGTGTGTGTGTGGGAGGCGCTCGGTGGCAGGCGTCCTGAACAGAAACCTTTGTGAACCGTCTGACCTGGAACCTCAGCGCTTATGAGGCTTGTGCTCTGAAATTTTAATAAAAGCTCAAAACTGATATCTTACCATATAAAAATAATTTTAAAATCTCACCAAGAGAGCCAAGCTTTTCTGGCATTTACCGAGCAGAATTTGGGGTCTTAGTGACCCGCATAGAGTGTGAGCAGCCAGGTGATGTCCCCAGCCGGACAGAATGAGTGGCACCGTCCAAGGTAAGCGGCTCTGCTCAGCACAGACTGACCTGCAGAGAGCCCCGCAGCCCTTCTCACCTGACCTTAGTCCCTTTGTAAAGGGTGTGGCGAGACTGAGATGTGGTGAGTCAGGCAGGGTTTCATGTCTATAGGTTTCATGAAAGTAACAGACCACCGAAAAGACAAGGCCCTTCTCTTCCTGACGTGTGTTATTTCCACAGAAAATGGAATGAACCTGAATGCCTGTCATGTGTCCCCTGCCCCTGCCACAGGAACCTCATAGGATCCCTGCTGCCATTCTTATTTCATACAAAACCAAAGTGACCTTAAGTAACTGGCTCCGCATCTCATGTAGAATAAGCTGGTGCAGCAAACCATTGGCCCGGACATGATTTTGTTATGTGTTTGGACAACTCTACCCACTCTGAGCCTCAGTTTACTTATCTGTAAAATGGGCACAACACAACAGCTAAGGAGAACATAAGAACATAAGCTATCTGAGATGCGGAGCAATGGTGATTAACATTCACTTGAACTTGAAGATGAGTGAGGTGCCCTATGTCACTTTCAGGTTTCAGTCTCAGGAAATGATAAGCCCTAACCTGCTGTTCAGAACCACCGGTGGGGAAAGCATGGGCTCTCACATCTGTCTGCCCTTCGGAATGACCTGTGGAGCTTTACAAAGTACTGGAGTCCCAGGAAGGTTGACTTTGTTGTTCTGGGGAGGAGCCCAGGTAGTAATACTTCTCTAACGTCCCAGGTATTCTAACAGGCAGTGGGTCAGACGGAAGCGGACATGAGAGCGTCAGTCCTGTCCATCTGTCTGTCCAGTTCCACCCACTGACGTCTTCTCATTCTTGGGGAAAGCACCAAATAACCACACTTTCATTTGCTGTTGGGTGCCAAGCTCACCCTAAGAAATCCAGGAAATGCCATTGCAAATAAAAAATCCTCCATGCATTTAGATTTATTTCTGAGCAAATTTTTAATGAAATGTTTCAAGAAAACGTACCTTGTTCAAACATTTATGACCTAGACGACAGTGGGAACATCTGATCTCACCGAACAGCCATTTCTGTCCATTTTGTCTACAGGCCACCAGTGAGGAGACCCAGGCTCCCGCGCCTGTCCTCAGGTGGAATTTGTTCGTATATTCTGCAAACATTTATTGAGGATCTACTACGTACCAGGCACTGCCTAGATATTAGGATGCAGCGACCACAGAGCAATGCTCTGCCCTCATGTCCCTTGAGTGTTTTCCCCATAGCGCTGTAAATGATTGTAATGAGTTAGACTAAACATGTAACTGTAAATAATAGTGGAACTAAAGGTGTTACAGGCATGCAGTCTTATAGGGAGGTTCCTACCCCAACCACCCCCAGAGGGGACCCAGTCATCTTCCTGTGGGATCAGTAGAGGAGGTTCCTTCCAGCTCCTCTACCAAGTGCTTCACAAGTAACCGACCACTAGCTGGGCTCTGGTCATGGAAGGGGGGTGGGATTCCAGGCCGAGGAGCCCCCAGGCCTGTAGGTCTTCCTCCAAGGGCTTTGGGATCTGGAGACTGAGGTCAAAGCGCACTGTCAGGCAAAGCGCACTGTCGGGCACTTGCTGTGGTTGCCTTGACTCAGGGACCCGGTGAGGCTGCAGAGCCCCAGCCACGGGGTTATCTCATGGTATTTTCACATTCGCTTTCTAGAGGAACCTGGGCATTGTCCCAGCTTCCCTTCCTAATTACCCGCAGCCCTGAAGCCTAAGCTTGGCTTTTACTGTGGATGTGACACTCAGGTGCCATCTGTCAGTCACAGCAGGGCACTTGGTACAAACGGTACTGTTCTGCCCAGCATGGCTCTGCGTGGGGACACTGGTACAAGCCCTCAGGGGCCTCATGAAGAGACAAAGCTGCCTGCAGGGGCCAATGGTCAGGGAGAGTCTGGGCCAGAGGAACCCTGGGAATCCACAGGGTGAGGCCACCCCTTGGTATGATGCCTGTTTATTTCTCCAGCAAGGGACAATGCCAACTGTATTGCAGCTTAGACACCAAATGCATGTTGAATCATAAATGCCAACCTGGGCAGAAAAATTGCCGAACTGTACACCAGGTTCTATAGTACGGGCAGAAAAGGCAGGATATGTTCATAATTCATTTTGTTTGACTTAGAAATCCATCCTTTCATTTTAATAATAGAGTTCCCATGGGACTTACAGACTCCAAAGAAGCTGCAGCTTGTTGGGCTTCCAAAATGAACCCTAGTTTGAGAAACACTGCTCTGTCTTCTGTTGCCTCCCTATAAGGCTCGGCACTGCCCTCCTGGTAGAAAGGGGTGGTGGGTGGGGTGCCTGTGAAAGAGGTGCACAGCACGGCTGGAGGCCCGGCAATAAAGGGGTTCCTGCCCCAATCATCCATGCCAGATAACTGATTATGTTTGATTAGCTCACGAAAGTTCTTTGGGATTGAACGGCATTTTGGAAAGACAATGGATTTGATGGTTAAAACATAAATATTTCAGAAAACTAAACTAAAGGAAACAAGGTGCTACAGATGAGGCGCGTCCTTACGATTTCCAAAGAGCGTGAACCCGCCTGGGGTCTCAGTGCCCGTGTCAGGAGGAAAAGACGTGTTTTATCAATAGATCAGATTTGGGTGTGGGTCTCAATCCGGGACTAATGATACCCTTATAGCATCATAAGCTCACCAAACAAATGGGGCTGCTAAAGCAATGCATCATGTGGTTTCCTCCTGGTCCTGGGAAGTCCTGTTCTCCCCTGGGAGATCCCTGGTGCTCAAGTGAGTGTGCAAAGAGACATTTGTTCATAGATACTTCTCCCGCATCCCACCTGATCCAAAATTAGTATTTCATGAAGGAAAAACAGTGCTTTTACAGTAAAGAAATGTTTTGGCTCTCAAACATTTCTCATGTATTCCTTGAAGATAAAGCTTATAAAAATGTTAGCCTCTATGTCAGAGCTTAGGCACCATCCTTCCAGTTACGAGGACAAAATGGAATAGAGACGTGGAATGACTGGGAGCGAACTATTGGTTGCTGGAGAGAGTATGAAAGGCAGCCCGGAAGGTCAGGGGCAGCTGTGCTGTTTAAACTGGGTGAAGGCTGGAGGAGAAGGCCTGAGTGAGGACTGGCGCTTTTCCTCATTAAAACAGAAAAACAAGGAAAAGGCTGAATATAAAATACATCCAGCATGCATCTGATTATCTCTGCTCAATCACATCCAGTATTCTGAAAGTGATGGGTGTTATTTGGAGTTGAGGGAGCAATGTGTGCATATTTGGGGATAAGGGTTGGGGAGGAGTGTGGGGGAGAGAGAATGAGAGAGAATGAGAGAGAGAGAGAGAGAGAGAGAGAGAGAGAGAGAGAGAGAGAAAGACCAGCTATGCATGAACTTTGACTAAACCAAGATTTCTCAGATGCAGCTGTTTATTAATTGGCTCACAATCTTAGGGAAATTTTCTTCCATTTTCATATCAAAAATGAGAAAGTTACATTTTAGAGATGCTCCTACTTAGAAAAAGATATATGCTGATTGGATTTCTAATACTATACCCTGGTCAAGGCAATCAGCTAAATTGAATTAAATGTAACATTTAATTTTATTGGATTTCCAATGAATGGAGGCATTTAAAGTCAAATGGATTGCTATAGATTTTTTTTTTTTTTGAGGAATAAGGGAGACTGCTCCCCTCACTTTCCTGCTCTTATGTATAGGCATTTTTTTTTAAAAATAAAAAAAGATTTTGCAACTGTATTAGTAACAAGTTCCCTTAAATATCTCAGGGCAAAGCACATTCACTTTTTATTTTGAAGAACCCTCATGAACCAACAAATCTAGTTTTGGAATTGATTTCGTTGCGGCTCTTTGTTTCCAAAAGCCTTCTCGGTTTCTCTTTCACAGACAGGGTTCCCTTCCTTCTGTGGTAAGATTTTTTTCTCTCCCCCCTAATTCCATTTTGTAGTGAAGAGTCTCTTTATCCTACTTTCCTCATTCACTCTTTGTTTTCTCATCTTCCTTCCTCCACTCTGCCCTCCCTCCTTTCCTTTCTCTTTCCTTTCTCCCTTCTTCCTGTTCTCTTACCATTAAAGTTGCATTATTGTTCAGATAAAATGAGACCTTAACAAAAAAAGAGAGTTTATCAAGAGCCTCATTAGACATTTCCTTGTTTTTTTTAATTTAAAATTTTTTCTTAAGTTTAGCTCTTGACCTTGCCCCTCCTTTCATTTGTGGGCTGGGCACGGACAGGCCTAGGACATAGCATCCCCAGCTGTGATGGCCTCTGTCTCCATTGACTGACTCATGCCTTGGTGCAATACTGAGGCACAGTTTGGGAAAAGAAAGATCCTATATAATAAAAGCTCAGTGACTGAATGGCGGAGCGACCAGAATGACCAGTTGACCAGTCACTATGATGCACACCAACCACCAGGGGCAGACACTCAATGCAGGAGCTGCCCCCTGGTGGTCAGTGTGCTCCCACAGTGGGAGCGCTGCTCAGCCAGAAGCTGCGCTCATGGCTGGTGAGCTCAGAGGCAGTGGCAGTAGCCTCTCCTGCCTCTATGGCAGCCTAAGCCATCAGTTGGACATCCCTCAAGGGCTCCAGGACTGTGAGAGGGCACAGGCTGGGGTGAGGGACTCCCCCACCAAGTGCACAAATCTCATGCACCAGGCCTCTACTATAAAGATATAAGCAAACAAACTGAGATTCAGGGATATATATATATATATATATATATGCCACAACTTACAGGCCAGCCCTACCTCTCAAACACCATAGGACCAATTATGAATGCACTGTTGTTCTTCAAACATTTACTAAGCACTTGCTGTATTCTAGTCATTTTCTAAGGAGCTATTTCATGATAAGAAAGGTCTCAAAGAAGTTTGAGAGACACTTAAAATCCAAAGACAGGGGATGAGAAGTCAGGTAATCTAACCAAGACTGGACTAAGACTGGGCTAAGAGCAATACTTAATGGTAATAATAACAACAATAATAATCATGCCATTTACCGAATGCCAGAAGCTATGTAGGACATCCTGTTTAATTTTATTTCACTGTAAGGCAACAATCCAAGTGACTCAGATTTTTTAGTATTAAACAATTTCCTCATTTTGTTCAGTGAGAGTCCCTAGAGCCAAGTTTGTCTGGTGAACAAATGCACAGTATGTTTTCAGATGAGATCATCACCTAATTTGTAGCTTCAAGTGCATTTAGAATTTAATTTCTGAATTGAACTTGCCCTAATAATTAACTCTTTCTTTGCCCTTTCTATTATTCTTTTAACACTCCCCTAGATGTGCGGGAAGCAGGCCTTTAGGCCCAGGAAGGCTGCTGCATGGTACAACTTGAGTATCTCTAGTCTGAAAATGGGGACACAGGCATTTTCCCTTGAAGACTAAACTGTTATGCAAATATATATATATATATATATAAAATAGAGAAATATGCTAATTAACCAGGATGCTGTAACAGGTTGACTGGACAAGAGGAGGTTGCAGAAACAGCATCAGGGGCAGGGCAACAGGCAGGGGCCTCTGCGCACCTGCACTGGACGAGGGCCTGATCAGCAGCGGCCACAGCTGCTTCAAGGACTGGAGAGGGAGGCAGGGCCAGACCAGCAGCGGCCGTGGCTGCTGTGGGGCCCGGGGAGCGAGGCAGGACTGGACCCGAGTGTGGCTGACACTGCGTGATTTCGAATAGCACGCTGGGCTCCTAGTAGTTCAATAAGTAGTTATTGAACAATTCCTACATGTCAGTACCACGAAGGACACTGAGGATATAAAATTGGTGAGGAAAGCATTCTAAAGAAATTTTTTTATCATTTTTCATTAAATCTGAGTATTTTCAGAGATTGGTACAACTGGGGAGTTGTAGGATACTACCAAGGCTTTGATAGATACACAATTAAAATAAATACAAAAATGATGAAATTAGATTTCTGTAGAATCACCCCAAAATAGGACTTCTTGAGGTCAACATTTTTAGAAAGGGACAAAAAAACCAAAGAAACGAATGATGGTTTGTTTGAAGGTGAAAGAAATTCATGATAATTGAGCTAAAAATGATAAGATAGATACTATCATTTATGTTGCACTTAACAATTGCCTGACACTTGACTATGCAGTATAATAGGCATCTGATTTCTCACCACAAATCCAGAAAGTAAGCATTGCAAGTCCATTTTATAAAGTATAGCTTGAGGTTCCGAAAGGTTAAACAACTTGCCTAAAAATATCCAACAGTCTGAATTCTAACCCAGGTGTCTATTTCTCAGACCAGGTGTAAAGGTGTAGTAGAAAGAGCTTGGGAACGGAAGTATAGTTTGGGGTAAGGAGAGTATGGAGGTGCTCTCAGGGAATGTCCAGGGAGCTGGAGCTGGTCAGCCAGCACACCCCTAGACTTGCCCAGGAGTCAGGAGGAGCTGATGTAGGCATGTCCATCAATAAGCAGTCATGGGGCAGACTGGTTCCCAGGTGCTTATCAAGACATCAGACCATGGGCAGCTTGGCGAATTCAGCTATTGTAACCACATAGCTCTGACAGTGCTCACCACGCTATATTTGTGTTCCTGCATTGATTTTCCCCCTTGGCAGGCACTTGCAACTTGAGAATATACATTTAATACTTAAACAGAGTCACAGAACATGGGTATATGGGTCAGAATGCCAGAGTGAGACAGCACCCCGGGGTCCCATCCATGCTGAGTGCCTGGGATGAAATTAGCCTTCAGAATCTGCAAAGCTGATGACTGAATGTGGGCCCTTGAGGTTGAGGTTGAGCTGAGCTATTTGCTACTTTTCATCTTTATCTGACACCAAATTTAACTGAGACCCACCACAAGGCAAGGTTGTGCCCTCAAACACATGGATATTCAGTTTCCATATTGTTTTTAGGCCTTTTGGTCATCTTAGTTTTTATGGCAAATGTTTATACAAAGTGCCTCTTAAGGACGGATCATTTCTCATGCTTAGGTGTTTGGGAAACTGTGTTTTAATTCACATCACCAATGAGCTACAAAATCCAAACTCACAGACATGTTGCTTTTGGTGTATCTGGGAGTCCTAGAATGCTGGTTAGTTTAAAAGAAAGTGATACTATATGATTGTGATTCTGAACCCATCCAGCAAGGAACTGCAATGAGCAGAAACTTGGGATTTTGTAGATGTGGGTCTTCTTTCTGGATTTCCCTCTCATTCACTGTGTGAAATGGACAATGCATAGAGTCTCTCTGACCCTCAGTATCCTCTTCTATAGAGTAAGAATAAGTATGCCTACTTAAAAAATGAGAGGCAATGAGTATGCATTGTCCGGCGTATATCAGGCACTCAAATGACAACCTACCTGTCATTGCTATTTGGAGGACTTGATTAAACTTAAACTGAGTCATCATGGTGATGATTCTCAATGTATTCTGTCCACAGAAATACAAACCAAAACCAACCAAACAAACAAAAACAACCCAAAACCAACAAAAATATTTCCATGATGGTTGCTGTCCACAATGTTTTTTAAATTATTATTAAGTACTTATACTTGACCAATATAACCTGATGTGTCTCAGTCTTATTGATAACTTAACTTTGCAAGATCACTAGATTTTGGCTCAATCTGTTAAAAAATCTTAAATCTAATTTAGATTCAAATACCTATCTCTGCTTAATAACTTAATCCCTCTGACCATTCTGTCTCTTCGATGCCAGAAGGGGTAGGCATAGCCTGGAGCAGTTCTCCAGAACTCAGGTTGCGGTAGACCTTGGTGGGTGCCAGTGCTGGTGGATATGACTGCTTTATGTGGCAATGTTCCAAAAGAGAATCTTCTAGGTCCAGCTTAGCTGCTCACTGTGTGACCTTGGCAACAACACCGCATAGCTACCATTCCTCCATTTCCTGTGTCTCCTCCTTGTCAGACACTCCATGTGCACAAAGACACTGTATTCACTCCCAACCCACCACATGGGTCATTCTACCCAGTTCCAAGTTATAGGACCTTCCCCCCACCCCCCTGCTCCCCCAACACCAGCCGAAGCTCATAGAGGTTTCAGCCACTTCACCAGACACACAATTAAGTCATACACTACATCCATATTCAGTTTTGACTGGTCTCAAAGCCTCCTCTCTTTCCATTTCTCCATGATGTCTTACCATCCTCAACTTGTCTGAGCCTCAATTTCAACATCTTCTAAATGACCTGATACTGCCCTGCCAACTTCATTAAGTTGTTAAGATCATCAAATAAGAAACTGTGTCCAAAGGCTCTGTAGATTCTACAAGGCTGCATAACTGTGGTATATGACTACTTTCTAATGAGATTATGAAAATAAAATATTCATACATTTACCTATATTAAAAAATTCCATGCAGAGTACGGGCATATAAAATATAGATACTTTGATGACACACCTTCTCTTTTCTATCTCACTCTAGTTTACCATCTCTAAGAAACACCTGGCAGAGAGGCCTCCTGGCACCCTTGGAGGTGGGCATGTTACCCCAACTTTACTCACACTCGGGCTCCTCATCCCTGTGGGTGGGAGCACGCTCTGGCCCATTCTAAAGTCACACCAAAGCAGGAAGAAAATCATTTCAATTTAGAAAAGTTAAAAAATCCCCATATATCCATAGGAGCTCCTTGAGTCAACATCTACTTTGACCTACTTTGAGTTGAGGCTGCCTTTCTGGGGGTCTGTCCTAATAGAGGTCAGCTGAGAAAGTCAGCCACCAGCCTGGCCTTCAGGCTTTTGTAGCAAACAGTCAGGGGTCCCAGCTCCAGAAGGAGAAGATTGAAAACATTTAGTCTTTTAATGTTTTATGGGGAGATATCTTGAATCTTCTAACAAGATGAAGGCATTTCTAAAAACTGAGTAAAGAGAGCTGGCCTTTTTAATGCTGTTCGACGCTTTATGGAAGGCACAGCGTTCCCCGCTAGAAAAACCCCTTTGCTTGGTGTCAGCTCTTTCCTAATGATCACATACGACAGGAGGTGACCACTCGGATGGAGCTGGCCTACTTAGTTTACCTGAGCAGCGCGGGGAGTGTGAAAGGCTCCAGGCTGAGATGTCGGTCTCCTGAGTGGGGGGCTGAGGGGACATCTCGGAGTCTGCAGGAGCTGGTGATCCGTGAGGCCGTGGGTGGAATTATTCTCAATGATAAAGCCGTGTCCTTCAGCGGGATGCTCCTCCCTGGTCTGTTTTAGGCTTCGTTTCCTGTGAAATTCAGCCACAGACCTTCAGCGGTGTGACCTATGCTCGGTGGGACTTCCTCTTCTCGAGCTGAAAGGCAGTAAATGAAGCCATAGGAGGCCAAGGGCTCCCAATTCAAGGGGTGTCCTTAAAGACACACAGCATCCTTATGGGGCACTTCACAATTTCTAGAACACACTAAAACAGACTGCTGAGTAACATTCATACAGAAAGGTGGGTTTCGCTGGACTCATTTCACATGCACACATAATGCTAATATCTTGGGACTTGATGTTGCCAATGGTTTCCTGGGACCCCCCCCCCGCCCCCCCACCCTGCCGGCCTTCCGGCAAGACACATGGACCAGATTCATCAGGTATTATGAGGAGGACCGGGGGTTCCTGTTGTATTAAGTCTTAGTTATGTGATCTTGGGCACGTTTTGATTTCTTTTTCAACTAGTTTCCATTCCATGATCAAGAGATAGTCATATTTATATTTTAGAAATATTCTAAGAAATGAACAACACAATGTAAATAAAGACATGTTGCAATGTTTGGGGCATGTATTAGGTGCTCAGTGCATTTTAATTTCTCTCTGCCTTCTCCCTGGTTCATTTAAGCTGGAGCAAGTCCTTGCAGGTGCTTGCTGTTCTCTCTGGTCCTCGCCACTTGCCACCCTAGTTTTACATAAATTGATGCTGAATTCCTTAACACACCCAACTTAACTGATTCATTTTTCACCTTCACAAAGGAGGGTGACGCTGCTAACCTCATAGCATTTTTCAGTGCATGAAATGCTAAAATGGTCTGCAAACACAGATAGATAAGAAGATATGGGTGTAACCACAGGTTAACTACCTGGAACCCACTCAAACAGGTCTTCAAATATTTTTTTCAACTTCTATGAATTTAATGCACAGAAGGAGAAACTGAAGTTTTTATCCATCCTTTAAAAATTATTTTCTTATTTTTAAACTTTTTTATTTTGAAATAATTATAGACTCACAAGAAATGGCCAAAATAGTCTAGAGAGGTTCCCCAGAGAAAGTGATGTCTCATGAATAAACTTTCTAGGCAGAAACAGATTTATTTTTAATTCAATTCCTTTCTCTAAAACTGAGACAATGTGTTGGGGGTGGAGAGGGAGAGAGAGGGAGAGAGAGAGAGAGAGAGAGAGAGAGAGAGAGAGAGAGAGAGGAAAAAAAAGAGAGATGGCAAAACCTGATCCAACTTCACCACTTTCCTGATATTCTTGTATTTTCTTCAGTTTTCTTTTGCAATTTTTTGAACAAAATAGATGTAGGTAATAAAATTGCTGCTCTTAGGAAGCATTGTGACAGGGTGTGGTGTCTGTATTCATCCTTTCAGTGGGTGGTGATGGCCAAGTTCAGGCTCCCACTGCACAGCTGGTCTTGGGATGGTGTCAAGACCTGGGGTTGCACTGGTCAACTTACACATGTTCACACCCTCAAACACAAGCAATACTGTCCACCATCCTAGTAGTTGTGCCATCTGTTTTAGCAACAGCATTTCTGATTTATTATAGTTTAGCACCTGTTCCTATTGATGCCTAGGGCAGAGTGATTCCAGCCCCTGAGAGGGGCTCACCTTACACTAATTGCCTTTTCCTTCTCCTTTTGTCTCATATCTCCTCCAGGAAACACATCTGAGCCGCCCAGTCAGCTGTGGTCTCCTGCATCATCCCAGCACCTTTCCTTCTGAAAGGGGAATCTTGGCATGAGTTGAAGTTGCATCCTCTGCTGGATTTCAGCTGTGCTCGGTTTCAGCTGGGCGCCTGCTGTACCTTGGACACATTCATGCCTGCTGAGAAGTAGCCTCCGGAGAAATCTAACATAAACACAGCGGACATTCCCACACACCTGGTCACATATGGGGAACAATAGCAGGTGGGGCTGTTCTATAGAGGTCCATTCTCTCAGGAAGGACCTTCAAGGGCCTCTCACTCCCTGACCCAACTCCCCTACTATACCCTACAGCAAGCCCGACCCCAACACAGGTGAGCCCAGGACTCAGTGTACAGCTCACAGGGCAGAGGTGAGGGGCCATCCTGAGCCTAGCATGGCTCCTGATTGTGGGCATATGTCCTGGCTGAGCTTTGCTGCGTTCATGCTAAGTTCTTTGGGAATCACAGAGGTGGAGGTGATAGGTAAATGCAGGCAGAGCTTTCCCCTACGATTTCTGCTCAGCATCCTGGGACTCCTTTAATTCTTTATTCACTGAAATGAGAGCTGGTTTACCAATGAATGCACATCCCTTAAACACGAGTTCATTGCTTTGCTCACACTTTTCCTCCAGAAGGGGCTTGGAGATGAACATTAATTAAGTTCTCAGTGTATGCAAGGCATTATTCTAGGCGCTTTGCATGAACACATGATCTAATCACCACATAGGGCTTCCAAGCTGGTGTCATTATTACTATTGCCCACTGGAGAAAGCAGAGTCTCAGAGTCACCAGGATCTCACCACACTGGTGATGGATGAGAAGGACCCATCCAGGTGCTACGTCTGGAGGAAGGGGATGCTGGGTAGAGGTATTCCCATGAGAGGGTCCTGAGAAAGGGATGGACTTTGGGGGCATATAGACCTTAATAAAGTCCAGATTCCTTGAGGGTGGCTGGAGTTATTTCTCATTTTGGAATTCATTGAGATCCCAAGAACATGTGGTGCCACACCCAGCAATAGGCAGGCTGCACTGGCTGCGGCCTAAAGTGAAGTGAGCGACCACCATGCTGAGTTGGGGGAAGGACCAAGACTGTGGCCCAAGTTCCAGGCTCTTAGCCAGATCTCTTCCAGACCAGCATGGCTGCATCTCTGGATTCTGTTTAAATGGCAGCTGTTGGTAGCCATTTTTCTTGAGTGGAGCCTTGTTTAGACAAATCTGGCCAGAAATGTGACATCATACACACACACACACACACACACACACACACACACACACACACAAATTTGGTATCAGTTGTTTGCCAACCATTTTCCCCAGAGGTTAAGAACACTGTGTAATATTTTTAAACCATGCGGGCAAAATCACTCCCTCTCCATGCAGGGGCTGAATCCTTGCCAGGGTTGCTAAATTGGCAGGGCAAAGGGCCCCGTGCCATCTGTCCTCGCGTGGGTGGAATGTAGGTCTTGAAGTAAAAATCAGATTAAGAAAAAACACACCCAGCACCCACGGCACTAAGAATTCCCTGATTAACATAATCGGTGAGGAAGACAGCGGGGCAGACAGGACTCGGCGTAGAAGAGAGAGGAAGAAAACCAAGTTTAGCACCTAAAGTGGAACAGGGCCTTGCTTTTTAACTTCTCTCTTTCATTCCCTCTTTCTCTTTCTCTTTTTAATTTTTAATTTTCTAGGAGGAAGAAGGAAACCAAAATGACTTCCCCCCCATTTAAGGCAAATAGGAATAATAATAGTATAGGTAGAGCCACTTAACAATTTTCAGACTCTTTTTCTGAACTTTGTTTTTCTTCATTTGCTCTGAGTCTGTAATGTACCAACCTCTCAGCATAATTGTTGAGACTCATACAAGTCAAGTTTCAAGTCTTGTCTGAATCCGCAGCTGATGGATCACTGAGCAAGAACACACTCAGATCTCTACTCTTCAGGTGCCTGCCCTGGCCAATTGGTTCTTTATCCTTCAAATGCTCTCCTGTTCCCCAGGCCTTTAGACTCATTTGGAATGAAACATTGACTCTCTGGGTCTCCTTATACCTGACAGATGACTTTGGGACTTTTCTTAGCCTTCCTAATCATGTGAGCTAATTCCTTATCTTCTTTCCTTCCTTCCTTCCTTCCTTCCTTCTTCCTCCCTCCCTCCCTCTCTCCCTCCCTCCCTCTGTTCCTCCCTTCTTTGGTATGTAATAAATGTTTCAAAAATTTCATAACTTAGTTTTTACAATATCCTGTTAAACATAATCTATATATATATAAAAGCCCAGTGACTGAAGGGCAGAACGACCAGTCAACCAGTTGCTATGATGCACACTGACCACGAGGGGGCAGATGCTCAATGAAGGTGTTGCCCCCTGGTGGTCAGTGTGCTCCCACAGTGGGAGTGCTGCTAGGCTGACCCGGATGAGCAGCTGCTCATACAGCTGGAGCAGTTGCTAGTAGGCCCAGGGTGAGGATGAGTCTCTGCACCTATCTAATACCTGAGACAATCCAGGCTCTGGAGTGACCCCACCAGCTGATGCAGGCCCTCTAAGTTATGCTTTAGAAAGAGCGTGGGGAGCTGGCATAGGCAGATGGCAAGAGGGGACATGACTGTGGACCCCCCAGGGAGGCTGTCTTGATGGCTGAGGATCCTGGAGTATGGCTGTCCTGAAGATCCCCGATGGTGTCACCGACCTGGCATCACACATCAAGGACATTCACCGAGTGGCTTTGGGGTGCAAAGCTCTCTGCCAGGTTCCTCCAGGACACAGAACACACCTGTACCCAAGACATTACTCCGAAATATCAGCTCAGACTAATTTCCTCATTCAGCAGCCACTCACAGGGTGGGTCAACAGCCACTCGACTGACTGGGATGAGCAGTGCTCCCACAGTGGGCTGATCCCCACAGGCCACACCCCCACCAGTGCACAAATCCATGCACCGGGCCTCTAGTTATTAATAACAAACTACAATGTTCGCTAATGATTGATTACTATAATCATGTCGCATTCATTTCTCTTACACGCTTTATGCACAGGCGCATCATTTCTCTCCACTAATACTAGCAGTGAATATTTTAGCAGCCGATGCCACGTCATTAGTCTTGTACTGACTTGTTTGGTGTGTGCAACAGGAAATATTTTGCTTTCGGAGAACAAAAAAAATAGGTTTATTTGCATTACGCTTATTAATTTTTGCAGTTATTCAGTGTCTGGTAAGTTAATGTTCAAGAAAAAAATATTAATTTTCATTAAAATATCCTATTATTTTATGTTAATGATTACTTATTTATTTCAGCCCTCTGTATTCAGCATGTCTCTATCGAAATAAACCTACATTTCTATGAAAATTGAAGCTTTTGTTTCTTTGCAGCCCACATACACGTACACCTTATTTATTTGGCCTGTGTTAGCCTTTGAGTTGGACATGCAAGACATAAAAGATAGAAAATGATCCATTATATTTGGAACCCATCTCAAGGATGAGAGTGACCTATGTTCTGCAGGATTATTAGTGATAACAGTCCAAGTTTTTATCTTCTGTGATCTGTGGCATTTAGCTTTGCACCAGTAGCCACAGGCACTGACTGCACCACTAGCTCATATATCAGAAGTGGCTATTTTCCGTTATAGTAAGTGTTTCAATAATAATTTATTGAGCACCTACTCTGTATCCAACACTGGGTCAATGAATGGGGACATACATAAAGTGACAATAGGGTGAACAAAACAGATGATGACTGGTGGGAGATAGGTGTGCTCGGGTGTTTGCTTAATGTCTAAGCACAATTTGCTTGCACACCTGCTATGTGCGCCCATAGTTCCTGCCTCAAGGCTGCTCGCTTTCTGGAATTCTTCATTTCTGAGTGTAATGGGTTGAGAGAGTCACACAGAAACTATCTGACTCCCCCTATTAGACGGTAAGTTCCCAGTCAGGAGGGTCTACACTTCATTGTGTCCTTAGTGCTTGGTACATGAACACATATAGAATAATTAGTACAGTTCAGGAAGTACAAAGAAGAAGCAGTACAATATTTTTTGACAATGTATAATAGGGGATCTCATTTCAAATGAGGGATGCCCTGGTCAGGTAGCTCAGTTGGTTAGAGAGTTGTCTCAATACATCAAGATTGTGGGTTCAATCCCTGGTCAGGATGCATACAAGATGTAATGAATGCATAAATAAGTGGAACCAAAAATTTATATTTCTCTCTCTCTCTCTCCCACCCCCCTGTAAATCAATACAAAATATGAGGGAGTGGCCAGAGAAACACCTCTCTGAGGAAGTAACAGTTTGAATAAGATTTGCAGGAAGAGCAGGGGGATAGCTAGAGGAGAGGGAGGGAGGATGTTCTGGAGGTGTCAGGGAGACCTCAACTGTTAGCTGCACCATCTTTCTCACGTCAGACAACGGTTTCCTTTAAGCTTCTGTAGCATGCCATTTCAGGAAGTCCTGTTTCAACTATGTAAAATGACTCACGTAAAAACTCTATTTTGTTTTTATTGCCACTAAAAATAAATTCAGAATAAAATAACTTGGAATCATTTTTATTTTCATGCTTGATTTTTTGATGTGAAATGATAGAACTGCAAGTTTGCTTTTTCTTAGGCCATTTTAAAAGTGAATTTTTCTTGCTGGCTGATGTCAGCTGCCTACCCTGAGACACTCGGGGTGGTGCTGCCTTCATTCCTCTCCCTCCCTCCCCCCTTAATCAACCATATGCAGGAGGAGGGACATGCCCCCTCCCAGGTGTGGCCAGGGGTCCTGCAAGGATAGCACACCAGCCCCTGACTCTAGGACGTGACATCTTTGCCCAGGGCAGCTGGTCAGGAGGAGCCTCTGTGCCATGGGGTTGAGCCTCCCTGTGCCTGACGGCCCAGCAGGCATGCTGCCTCTTGGCTGTGTGATTGTGAGGGTGTTATTCCCTGAAGCTCAGAGCCTCAAACTGGGAAAAATAAATGATACAATGATCTAAAAATGTCTGGCACAATGCCTGGCACATAGTAGGTCTGCAGTTCATATAAATTAGAGCCGACCTGGTCCATGCCAGCTTTGTCTCTTACTTTTCTTCAATTTAGCTCTAAATGTTTCCCTCTACATCTGAGACGCCCTTAGACCCATGCAGAATGGCAGGCACTTCTAGTAAACCCTCCAGAGGGAAGTGGGGACCAGGCACACAGGCTTGATTTGTGGAAACGTTTCTTCAGGAAGCAGAGCGACTTGAGTCTCTTGCAGGCTGGGGGAGTAGCTTAGGGAGGACAACCTTCCCCTTGGGTGCACCACAGGCTCCAGTGCCTCAGTGGGACCAACGAGGTCAGTGTGGCATCTACGTGCACAGAGGGCAGGGTGGTTTGGCCCAGGTGCAGAGAGTGGGCACAAGGCAAGTGCCATCATGGAGCAAAGAAGTCAGGGTGGCCTTGGTGTAGACATCAGTAAAGGGAAGAAGACAGTAAGAAGAATTTGGCTGGGCCTTGTAATAAGCATTTCCATATCAGCTATGGGAAACACTCCCTGGAACCCCAGTAGTTATGGGGTAGAAGGAATGTAGTCTGGAGGAGGGGAGAAAGAATGAATGAGACACACAAACAGTGTACTTTACTAGTACACTGTTAGGACCCATTTGCCCTTCCTCAGTTGGCGTGACCTTGGGAAATATTAATTACACTTAGACCCCTGCATTACTTTCTCTCTGCTGTTATAACAAATTGCTAGAAAAATCTGTGGCTTAAAGAACACCATTTTTTTATCTTAGATTTCTGTGGTCAGAAGTCCAAAACGAGTTTCACTGGGTTCAAGTTCAAGTGTGGGCAGGGCTGCATTCCCTTCAGAGGTCCTGGGGGAAAATTCATTTCCTTGCCTTTTCTAGAGGTTGCCCACACTTCCTGACTCATGGCCCCTTCCTCCACCTTCACATTCAGCAACACTGAATCTCAGATCCTCTCTCCTGCCTCCCTCTTCCATGTAGGGACCCCTATGAGAACATTAGGCCCCCAGATAATCTCCCTCTTTTAAGGTCAACTGCTTTCTGCTTTAATTCCATCTGCAACCTCACTGTCCCTTGCCAAGACCCTAACACATTTATGGGCTCCAGAATTGGGACAAAAACATCTCAAGGCTGTTTTTCTGCCCTCTGTTGGCATCGTCACACAGCATCCAGTGTGCTGTTTTAAGTATAAGGCCCTGGATGAGTTTCAGAAGCCACGGCTCTGGTTCCAGCATCGTTGGTCATGAGCTGTATGATTGGATGTTTTATTTGATGGTTCCCTGTGGACTCGCAGCCCTGTCTGGAGACAGAGTGACCATGGGAAGAGGAGGAAGTAGGAATGGGTGGGTCTGGAACTGCCTTTTCTGTCTCTAGCTGGGGTAACATGTTTGCACATTGACAAAGATGTTTCAGACATTATACTCCAAAAAGGATGACGTTGGGAGGCAGGTATAGTTTAAAGCCCATTGTCTCTGAACCTCAGAGCTCCAGGCCAAGTGTTTCTTTGGACAAATCACTCCCGTCTCCTCATGTAGGTCTGAACCCCTGGACATTCAAGGCTAAGAGGGCCCATTTGGAGGGACAGCATAGAGATAGGGAAGGGATGAGAATATAATTCAACATGGTTCAAGATGGAGAAAAGTTCAGGGTATTTTGAGACCCAACGAAGTCACCTGAGCCAGTGTGGAGTGGGTTAGAAGTTTTCCAGGGAGAAAATGATGCTTGTGCTAAATGCTGAGGCAAAGTAGGCCTTCATTGTTCCAAAATGGGACCCAGGGTTTCTAGGCGATAGGACAGAGTAGAGAGAAGCCTGGCACATTCAGAGAAGCGAAAGTGGGTCCCTCGGAGGACAGGGGGTAGCAGGAGGCACAGTGGACAACGTTCAATGCTGATGTCAGAGAGACAAGGGCTCAAATTCCATCTGTGCTACTTACTGCCACTGTTTAACCTTTCTGTGCACCAGGCTTTTATATCTGCAAGTGGAAATATGATTCTACATCATTTTATGATGGTTACATTGGATAATAGTAAGATAGCTAACATAATATTCATTTTTTCCAAACACTATCTAAGTGCTTTATGCTGTTAATTTTTAATCTTCTCAAGTCTTTGTTTTAGACACCACCCCCTATTCTATAGATGAGAAACCTAACACAGAAAAACAAGTAGCTTTCTCAGGTCACAATCTAATTAGCATTAGAGCTTGAATTCAGACCCTGCCACATTCTTAACCATGTGTGTAGGTAGTGTATATGGGGCACCCACACATGATGAGCACTGTGGCGGATGTGTTGGGCAATAGACTTGAGAAGAGGTCAGAGTGTGAAGGCCTCTGCTTGTCTATTATCCCACAGGCCATAATGAGCCCAAGGAAGGTTGGGCATGACATGGTCGGATGTTCATTTTAGGATGATGGCTCTGGTGGCCCTGTGCAGGAAGGCCTGGAGTGGGATAAGAGACAAACAGTGGTGTCTTTTTAGGGTATTGGAGGACCTTTTAAGTTTATTGAAAGAGATGCAAGAGACTTCTTTCTTAGTCTTTACACTGTCACAGAAAGAGATCAGATTGTGAAGGAAGATAGAGCAAGATTCCACTTGGAACTTCCCAAAGCCATTGAGATGACCTCTGTGCTTATGTAATAGAGCTGTCTTTCTAGGGCTTCTCTATAAAATGGACAGCGCTGCTACAGCTGGTTTTGCTCAGTGGCTAGAGCATCGGCCTGCGAACTGAAGTGTCCTGGGTTTGATTCTGGCCAAGGGCACATACCTTCGTTCGTTGCAGGCTCTTGGCCCTGGCAACCAATCGATGCGTTTCTCTTACATTGGTATTTCTCTCTCCCTCCCCCTCTCCCTTCACTCTCTCTAAAAATCAATGGAAAAAATATCCTCGGGTGAGGATTAAAAAAATACAAAATGGACAGGGTTATTGAAGAGCCTGGCCTAACACATGAATTTGAATGACCATACAAAGCAGCACTGAGTAAGGATACTCACTTCACAGTTTCAGTAATTGATAACCAGTGTAATAACCAACCATCTGACGTGTAATTTACACTAGAAGAGTTCTGAAAGGGGAAGGGGCTCTATTAATAAGTACACCAAGCAAATAAGCAAAGAAGAGCTACCCCAGGTTTCCCTCCATCTGGGAATTATAGCTCAGGAAAGGATCTAGGCTCTGGGCAGTAATATGGCCTGTGGACTTCTGAGCAGAGGAGTAAGAAATTGAGAGTGGTTGGTTCTCTGTGCTCATCTGTCTGAGGTGATGAGTGACCATGAAGGACAGGAGTCAGGGAGACTGGCCGGAGCTGGGGTGATCATCCAGCTTCCTAGGAGGAGGGTGTATGTGAGGCTGATCACAATGAAAATGTAGAGGGAATAGAGTGAGCTAAGGAAATACTCATAAAGGAATGAATGGGCACCAGCCTTTTCTGTGGATTTATTCTTTGACACGTTTCCTATCATAGTCCTTTCTAATAATAAGAGCTAATGTTTGTCAGGCACTGACTGTGTGCCTGGCACTAACTGTGTCCGGCGCTGTTCTAGCTAATCTGAAAGGACGAACTGGAGGCCCTTGGTGTCCTTGTCCCCATTGCAGGGTCACAGCCTCTTTGTGATGTGTTCACTCCCAAAGTCAGAGTCCTTGTCTCTCTCCTGAGCCTCCTCGGTGCCTCCCAGATACTTAGGGTAATTACAGTGAGAGGGGCCTGCTGCTACTCTTGGTTATGTCTGTGCCACACAATAAACTCAAAAGCTGCCTTATTAACTTTGTGTGTGGTCCTCTTCACATAGTCCCTTCTCGATCAAAGCCAAATGAATGAGTCAACGAGAGAGCCGCAGAGGATAGACAGGTAGGAGAGCCTATTGCTTTGAACGTGAAGCCAGATGCTGTGAGAATGTCTCCCCCTGGATTTGAGGTCTTTGACCCTGAGTATAGGATGAGTGACGCTTATAGCCCAAGGGCCTGAGTTGGCCTCAGGGGTGGTTTTCCCACTCAAGGTCTTAGGCTTTTATCAGAGAGAAAGTTCAAAACCTGTGGGCAACATACCCTTCTTTCTCTAAAGGTGTGGACTAGTGGCCAAAACTGTATCTTGAGTACTAAAGCATCCCTGTTCTTCACTGCTTTGTGGCCTGGACCTGGGCCTTAGGGGCAGAGAGGGCACTGAGCTGCTTCTTTAGGATAGTTTGAGACCTGGAACCCAACACAAGCATGAGCCATTGGTTTCTCTTGGCAAAAACAAGTGCTCTCTGACTCGGGTCTGAAATCTCACAGACCTTTCAGCCTATGACTGCTGAGCCCCAGGGCATTCTTTCTCAAAGAAGAGCTGCCAAAGCATTTGAAATATAAAAAGTATATATTAACCCATAAAACTCAACGTCTCAGAGAATATTGGAACAGAGGGAGTGGGAAACACATACTGCTTGGATTTTCATCACCAAGTCTTTTTGTTTGAAAGGATGGTTTAGTTTCACTTAGAAAAGGAAAGATATTTTTATTCTCATTAGACTTTTTTAAAAAAAATTACATATTGAAATGTTTGTCTCTGCCCTGGCCCTTGAACAGCCAAGGAGCCTGGCAGTCAGGCCACTGGCTTCGGGCCAGCTCTCCCACTCAGATGAGACTTCTTAGGCCCAGATCATCTCTACTAAGAGAAAAAACTGAAATGGCCTATTTCTGAAGCCCTTTCCATGCCAGCTTTTTGTGTTTACAAGTGCATTCCAAACTAGTCCTGTGATCTCCATGAAAGGAAGATCTGAAGTTGGATGCAATTTCAGAAACTGGGGGATCCGGGAGGTCCATGAGCATATTTAACAGCACACTGGCCCAGGCACCAGGAGACAATGGGCGTCCAGGTTTAAAGGAGCTGCTGGATCACATGCAGAAAGTTCAAAGTAGGTGATAAAAGCTAGTTAGATGTCTTGCCTGCAGTCCGGGTATCAAATGGGTCAGCAGAGTAGAGCGAGAGGAGAATTTTTTTGAACATGTATTTTTGGAAAATATATTGCTGGGCTGTGAGACCCTTACACCTCCCAAAGAGGGAGGAGAGGAGGAGCCTGCCTCCCACCTCCCATTGTGTTGGGTCCGGGTGGTCCCAGTGCTCTGGAATCTGAGTCTTCTCTGACAGATGGAAAGAGTACAGATGTGCTGATCAGCTGCTGGGTGAAGGGGTGAGAGAGGGTGTCAGCTGGGTTGGATGTCCTGCACTCCAAGAGAAAGGTGGGTGAGTGAGTGTTTCCCATGGGAAATGAGTGCCCATCAGGGTGAAAGAGAAGGTGGAGAAGGGCTGAAGGAGAAGGACATCTCCCACATCAGAGAGCTGCAGGGGAAGACAACAAAGGGGCAGGGGGAGGCAGAGTCTCTGCGGTTGACCCTCTTTTGGATATTTCGTGGCCCTTTTTATAACATCAGACCCAGACTCCCAGCTCACATATCATAGGTTGAACAAGAACTTTCCTGCCCCCTCTCTTTTTCTTCTTCCCCCACCTGCTCTAGACTGGGGTGTGGTGGGTGCTAGTGCCAGGGAGGGGAAAGGCTAAAGGCCACTAGAGCCTGTCCTGGACTGGGGGTCCACAAACTGTGAGAGAGGAAGAGCTGAGACTCAGGGTTGAAAATTTAAATAAATGCAAACTTTTAAAATAGTAAAGCAAGATTGTGAGTTAAGAATAAGGAAAACAGTCAAATGGTTGAAGAGGGCTAGGTAGTTAGGGATGGGACCATGGGAGGGAAAGTAGAATAAAGAGCTGAGCTCAGCCCCAGAAACAAACAAAGTGACCTAGAACCAAATCCAACCACAGAACAAAGTGACCTAGAGATGAACCCAGTTGAGCAGGAAAAGACCGTGAGGTCACTTCAGACCTGACATGGCAGTCCTCAATCAGGCCCATCCTGCCAGAGAGAACTTGAGCTTTAAAATGTATGGATGTTGCTAGGGCAGGCAGCTTGCACATAAACAATCACAAGGCAGTGTTGTGTATGAAATAACCAAACCCAAGGATTATCCTGAAGCAGAATTCTTTGAAAGAACTAATCAGAAGCCAGCAGGACATAGATCTACCCCTAGACAGCGAGCTTCCTCAGAAACCCACTTGGGTGCCCTTCCTGCACCCAACGTCTGTTATCTCTCAATAAACTTTGCTTTCGCTTAAAAAAAAAAGATTGTGAGTTAAACTGACTGCCACATTTTGTGTTAAGGGAGACTAGAGGCAGGACCAAGGAAAATAGAATCACTTGGAGTACACTTATGTATGTGTTGTTCAAACAGCTAAATATTTTCTTTTAGATCACTATGCAGAGGACTACTGTTTATACAAATTACAGATTCAGAAATCAGGATAGCAGTGGGTACATAAATAAACATCCGTGGGTCCTTAGATCTCTTTTACTCTGAACTAGTTTAGATAACATGTGCACAGTTGAGCCTGTGTGGGGTTTATTGTCATATTTATTCCATGATTTTAACAGTGAGATATTCCAGATCTCAATGGAAAAGTCACCTAAATTAACAAAAGACTAATTTTATTTTTTAATCCTTTGTCAAACCATCAAATCTTATATTCTGACTTTTGATATAGGAAATATGGCCAATGCAGCTAAATAATATTAAAACTACTAGTTATAAGTAGTTTTTCTTTTTATATTCATCTTCCTTTTGATTTATTTGTGAATTAAATTATCTCCCCCCTGCCTTAAAGCAACATTTCCATTTGGTTTTATTATCAGTAATGAAGCAGCCAAGTAACTTTTATGACTATATTACATTTTTAAAAAGAAAATACAACAACGAGTTGTCTGAAATACCTTCAATGGAAGATCAAGTTCATATTTCTCCTTGTACATATTATCAAAATGGATCTTCTTTTAGATTCTTTTAAATAAATCTTTATTGTTGAAAGTATTACATAAGTCCCCCTTTGCTCTCATTGACCTCTTCTAGCTTGCCCCCACTTCCACCACCCAGACCCTCACCACCCCATTGTCTCTGTCCACAGGTATGCATATATGCACACAAGCTCATTGGTTGATCTCTTCCCATCCATCCTTCCCGGCCTTTCCTCTGAGGTTCTATAGTCTGTACCATGCTTCTATGTCTCTGGGTCTATTTTTGTTCATCAGTTAATGTAGTTGATGGACCAGTAATATCAGAAAAATGAGGGGCCTGGTTAGAAATACAGAACCACAGCCCTTTCTCAGATCTACTGACTTGGCAGTGTGTGACCAGCAGGAATTGAGGAGAGCTCTTAGATGGCCATGCCACTGCAGCATGAGGTTTCTTGTCTGTATGCTTCCCTAGACCGTGTGGCCCTGCGTGCCTACAGCACCCGAATGCAAAGAAGAGCAGACCAAGTAGAATCCAACTTTAGGGCTTGCAGTGTGTGTTGCCTCAGGCAATGCACTTAGCTTCCCAGCTCAGGCCTCTCATTTTAAAACTGTGGATCATATTCTTTACCCCGACTCTGCAAAGTAGGACATATTCAAAATGATGCTAGTTATAATGAATCCAGTGCACGGTCGGGTTCATACCAATGCTTCACAAATTGATTTCCAACAAGGTAACGGTATACCCAACATTGCCAAGTAGCATTTAATTCCTCTTTCTTTTCTTCTTTCATCTTTTTTCTTCTTCTTTAACTTCTACTTGTTTGGCAATGTCAGCCACCCAGAGTGTAACTAAGAATACTACATTACGTTTACGTTACTTTACTGACACTAAAATTATTGTCAAGACCACTGTGGGTCAAATTTCTTGCCTGCTGCATGGTAGGCCATCCTCCATGTCCTCAGCACAAGCATCTGCTCACTCTACCACTGCTGGGCTAGGCATGCTGATCTATCTCCTTTTCAACCTCCAGACAGGAGGAGCAGGAATAGAGGATGGGGAGAGGCAGTGTGAAGAGCTCGAAGTTGCCATTCGGAGAGAGAGCTGCCCCAGAACCTTAGCATTAGGGTCTGAGTCATCAAGAAGAAGTGAATCCTTTTTCTGAGTCTCTACTTACTGTTTGAAAAAGTAGGGAGGTTTTTAATGGTGTCTAACCAAAAGTTGAGCATGCAAGATTATTTTTAAATTAGGGATTTTGAGTGAGTGCTGTAGAATCGAGGTTTCAGCAACATTAAAAATAAGCAGTTTCTATCTGAATTCATTCTCAGGAGATTTAGTTTTTATCGGTGGTTGCATTAACACTCTCTTGCTCAGGTAAATTTTTATGATTTTTGTTTTCTTCCCTTTTTTTCCACTTTTTTTTTTTTTTTGCTTTGAGATTTAGAATTCTGGTAAAGTCAAATAAATAGGTTAATAAAAACACTGCAATATCTCAGTTGAGGTTGAGAGTGCGAGCAATTTACTATTTCTACAGGAGAATCACACAGAACACCTTGAGAATTCTGCTTCAGGGAAAATGGAGTTGATTCACCGTGATCTATTTTTTCCACTATGTCCAGCTACATACCCTAGACATTACATCTAGAAAAACATAAGGAAACTTCAATGTGGAAAGAATATGGCAGATCCAAGGAACAATAAGGTAATACATTCCCTGAGTTTATTTTTTCTGCTTTATATGTCTCAAACTTGGAGCTGAAGAAGCCAACCACACAGAAATGCCTTCAGGCACCAATAAAAATGCCCCTACAAACACCCACCCTCTTTGCCTAACAGGGAGGGAAAGTCTAGTAGGACAGAAATTTCTAGAAAAGAAGTGCTTTATTGCAGCCAAACACCACAGAAGCTGTGGTCCACCCATGCCAGCAAAGGCTGAGTGGAGAGCCTAAACTTTCACCCTCCCAGGTATGACATGGGTCCCCAACCCCCTGCTGGATTGGGTCAGAGGAGGTGGAGCAGTAAGCTGGAACTTTTATCCATGCCAGGCAGTAATGAGCTCCTCCCCTCACAGACTTCCAACCCCACTGGACAGTAATGAGGTGTTTCTCCCCACCCACACAGGTTATTTAGAGATCCTGTGACAGGAGGCTTACTGGGGAGTTGCAATGAGACACTCTTACCTTCTCCCAAACAGGGAAGTATGAGTGAGGCTCAGTGGGGAGGAGAACTCCCATCTCTGCCTACAATAACAAGAAGCACACCCCACTGAGTACCATGGAGGCCGAGTAAGGAATGTAGTCACCTACACCCACTACCCTGGGAGTATTGAGGTAGCATCTCTCTTACCTTTGTCAGATGGGTCAGAGGAAGCCAGTTAAAACACCAGGTTGATGTAAGATCCAGAGTATTCTAATACCCAGAATGTAAATTTTAAATTTAAAAATCACTCATCATACCAGGAAGCAGGAAGTTCTTATCAATGAGGAAAGGACAATCAATGAATGCCAACAGCAAGATAACTGAGATATTAGAATCACCCGACAAAGAATTTAAAGAGCCATCACAAAAATGCTTCAGTGTGCAATTAAGGAGATGCTTGAAAGAAAGGAAAATGATATGAATCTTAGCAAAGAAATGCAAAGTTTTAATAAAGAAATGGACAATGTTGAAGAAAAAGAACCAACTAAAAATTTTAGAACTGAAAATACAATAACCGTAATAAAAACCTGAGCAGGTGGGCTGAATATCAGAGTAGAAGGGGAAGAGTCAGTGAACTGGGAGCAGATAAAATAAATTACCCAATCTGAACAACATGAAGAAAATAAACTAAAATAAAACAAGCAAAAAACAAACAAAGGGTGTTTCAGAGACCTGGGAGACTATAACAAAAGATATAAGTCTCAGGTCAGAGAGTCCCCAGAAAGAGAGTAAACAGAGGGCAGGGCTGAAAAAAATAGTAAAAAAATTTTTTTTTCTGACAACCTCTCAATTATGTAAAAAACATATATCTACATACTCAAGAAGTATGTAGATTAAATCACAAATAGGGTAAGCCCAAAGAAAGACACACAAGACACAACGTAATCAAACTTTTGAAAACTAAAAGTAAAGAAAATATATAGACAGTAGCAAGAGAGAAATTATTAGTTTATTTATGGGGGAAGAATAATTTGAATGGCAGTGGATTACTTATCAGAAATCATAGTGACCATGAAGAAATTGGCATATTTTTCAATTGCTGAAAAAGAATGAAAAAGAACTATAAAACCAAAATACTATATATAGTAAAAATACCCTTTAGGAATGCACAGGAAATCAAGACATCTTAAGGGGAAGAAAAACAGATTTTTCCCTAGTATACCTCCCATAACAAATGGCTAAAACAATTTTTTTTTAACAGAAAGGAAATGTTAAAAGAAGCAACCTTGGAACACCATGAAGGACAATAAGCTAAAATGCACATAAGCAAAATAGACTTCCCTTTTCCTCTTCAGTTTTCTAAATTACATTTGATAGTTGAAGCAAAAATGGTAGCACTCTGTTCTACATGTATGTGGGGGAAATATTTCAGAACGTTACAAATGAGGTTGGGCTGAGAAATGAAAAAGAAGGAATGGTTTCCTCACTTTACTTAAACTGGTAAAATGACACCAGTGGACTACAGTGAGTTTTATACACATAATGTTAACACCAGAGCAACCACTAAAAATACTATTCAAAAGGTCACTCAGATGCACTGTAATTCTAAGAAAATGTTCAAATAACACACAAGAAGGTAGGAAAAAGAAAACAGAAATGCAAATAGAACAAACAGAAAACAAAAAATAAAAGCCCCAATGTACCAATAATCTCTATATATAAAAGCCTAAGCAACCCTTAAGACTGAACGACCAGAACGACTGGAACGACCAGTCAACCAGTCACTATGATGTGTACTGACCCCCAAGGGGCAGACACTCGATGCAGGAGCTGCCCCTGGTGGTCAGTGCGCTCCCACAACCAACCTCCTGTGGCCCCTCCCCCCACACCAGGCAGCCAACCTCCCATGGTACCTTCCCCCAGGGCCCTGATTGGGGGGAGTGGCCTGCCAGCCTCCTGAGTTCCCTCCCCCGAGCCTGCCAACCTCTCACCATCCACCCCTGTGCCGGCTGCCCCCCCCCATATGCCCCAATTGGGGGGCCAACTGGCCAACCTCCAAGGGCCCCTCCCCCCAGCTGGCCGGCCCCTCAGTAGGCCTCGATATCCAGCCAGACCGAGGGACCCCACCTGTGCACAAATTCATGCACCGGGCCTCTAGTTACATTATATAAATGGTCAAATTTACATTTTGAAAAAATATCTTTATTGTTAAAAGTATTACAGATGTTCCCTTTCCCCCACCCCATTGACTCCTTCTAGTCTCCCTCCACCCCCTACCCTAGGCTTTCACCACACTGTTGTCTGTGTCTATTAGTTATGCATATATGCATAAAGCTCTTTGGTCAAATTTACATTTAACATAGACAGACATTAGCAGGGCAGATGGCAAAGCTAATTTCATAAATATGGCTCAACTACATACTGTCCACAAGAAACTCACTTCAAATATAATGAGATAGGCAAATTGAAAGTAAAATGATGGAGAAAATATTAACTTTAAAGTTTTAATTAATTTGCAAATATTAAACAAAGGAGAGTAGAAGTGACTATATAACTATCAGATAAACAATATTACCAGACAGAAAGGAACATAGATAAGAGGGCCAACCCACCAAGAAGACATAGTGATGTACCAAGTGTGTATGCACCAAAAATCAGAGCTGCCAACTATGTGAGGCGCAGTGAAAGAACTGAGGGAGGAGACAGGGAAATCCATAATTATAGTTGGAAACTTCAACATCCTCTCTTGACAGCTAAAACAACAACCAGACAGGAAATCATCAAGGATATAGAAGAACTTGACAACACCATCAATTAAAAGGATTGAATCAACATTTATAAAATACTCCACTCAGCAGTAGCAGAATGTACATTCTTTTCAAGTGCCCATGAAACATATATCAAAATAGACCACTTCCTGGGTCTTAAAACAAACCGTAACACATTTAAGAGTTTTAATCATATATCATATGTTCTCTGACCTTTTTGAAGTCAACTGGAAATTACTAACAAGATAACAGGAGTATTACCAAACCCTTGAAAAACTCAACAAGATACTTCTAAATAATCCATGCATCAAAGAAAATGTCTCAGGGGAAATAAAAGAAATGCATTGTATCGAATGAAATTGACAACATGCTATCTAAACTTTGTGGGACATTGCTAAAACAGTGCCGAGAGAGAAATTGCCAGCACTAACTACACGCATTAGAAAGGAACATTTCAAATCAATACCCTAAGCTCCAACCTTAAGGACCTAAAAAAAGTCCAAAATAAGCCCAATGGAAGCAGAAGGAAAGAAATAATAGAGAAAAACAGAAATCAATGAAATAAAAAAATAGTCACATTAACAATAATCAATGAAATAAAGAACTGTTTCTTTTAGAAGATTCAATAAAATTTACAAACTTCTAGAAAGAATGACAAAGAAAGAGAGAAGTAGTAAATTACCACTATCAAGAAGAAGAGAGGGAATATTATACAGAACCTGAAGACATCAAGTGGATAATTAAGCAATACTGTGTACAACTCTACACACATAGATTTCACAACCTATATAAAATGGACCACTTTCTCTAAAAGTACAAAACACCACCATTCACCCAATGTCACATAGATCATTTGAATTGCCCTGTAAGTATTAAAGAAATGGAAGAGAATTGACATCCTCACTATATTGAGTCTCCCAATCCATGGATAAAATATGTCTCTACATTTATTTTGATATTCTTTGATTTTTTCATCAGCATTTTGTGTTGTTTAGCATACACATTCTGTACACACTTTCTTAGATTTACACCAAAGGGCAACTTGTAGTAGTCAAACTATGGAAGCAACCCAAGTGCCCATAAATAGAGGAGTGGATTAAAAAACTATGGAAAAATATATATAATGAAATATAACTCAGCCATAATAGGAACAAAATCTTAACCATTTGGAACAGCATGGATGGATTAGAAGGTATTATGCTACATGAAATAAGTCAGTCAGAGAAAGACAGATACCATATAATTTCACTTATATGTGGAATCTAAAATACAATATAAATGAACAAATGAAACAGAAAGACTTACTACTACAGAGAATAGACTGATGGTTACCAGAGTAGGGGTGCTTGGGGGACTGGGTGAAAAAGGTGAAGGGATTAAGAAATACAAATTGGTAGTTACAAAATAGTCATGGGGATGTAAAGTACAGCATAGGAAGTACTATTGGCTGTAATATTATTGTTAATAATATTGTCATAACTATGTATGGTGCCAGGTGGGTTCTAGAAATATCCAGGGGAACACTCTGTAAAGTATATGATTGTCTAAACACTATGTTGTACACCTAAAACAAAATAATATTAAATGTAAATTGTAATTGAAAAAAATTTAAAAGACAAAACAAAAGAATAATTAATGAGGAGGAAATTGATAAATTGGACTTTCTCACAAAGAAAACCTTTACTCTGTGAGGACTCTGAAGAGGATGAAAGACAAACAATAGACTGGGAGGAAACACTTGCAAACAAAACCACATATCTGACAAAGCACTAATATCTAGACTATTTAAAGAACTCGCAAATCTCAATAGAAAAAGAAATCCAATAGAAAATGGGCAAACAACAGGAACAGGCATTTCACAGATGAGGATACACAGATGGCAAGTAAGTCTGTAGAAAGATGTTCAACAACATTAGCTAGTGGGAAAATGCAAGTCAAAACCTCAATATGACATAAGAAAGGCCAAGAGACATATGAAAACATGCTCAAAGTCACTAATCCTCTGAGAGATGCAAATCAAAACAACAATACGATACCATCTCACACCTGTCAGGATGGCTATCAACAAATCAACAAATGACAAGTGCTGGTGAGGATGTGGAGAAAAAGGAACCCTCGTGTACTGCTGGTGGGAATGCAGACTGGTGTAACCACTGTGGAGAACAGTATGGAGTTCTCAAAATCACATGATCTCACTCATTTATGGAATATAAGGAACAACATAAACTGATGAACAAAAACATCCAGAGACAGAGAAGCATCGCTCAGACCGTCAAACCTCAGAGGGAAGGTAGGGGAAGGTGGGGGTAAGAGGAAGAGATCAACAAAAGGACTTGTATGCATGCATATGAGCCTAACCAATGGACACAGACAACAAGGAGGTGAGGGCATGAGCGGTGGTGGGCAATGGGGGGATAAGGACACATATGTAAAACCTTAATAAATAAATAAATAAAGAAAATAAACACCTCAATACCATTTCACTACACACCTATTGGCAAGGCTCACCTACAATGTAGCGACCATACAGTGGACCTGTGAGATTCTACATTCCCACAGCAATGTGTGAGTGATCCGTTTCTCCATATCCTTACTGGCACTCATGCATGAGAACGTAAATGGTACTGGTGTTTGGCAAACAGTTTTTCAGTTTCTTAAACACTAACATCTAACAATTGCACTCCTGGGCATTTATCCCAGAGGAATAAAAACTGTTTACATGAAAATGTATACACAAATACAGGTTATCATTATTTGTAAAAGTAAAACAAAACAAAACTGGAAACAACACCAATGTCCTTCGATGGGTGACCGATGAAACCATCTGTAGTACCTCCATGCAAATACTACTCGGCAATAAAAAGGAACCTATTATTTTTTTAAATACATTTTATTGATTTTTTTCAGAGAGGAAGGGAGAGGAATAGAGTTAGAAA
>NW_006299715.1:226250-234970 GCF_000327345.1 Myotis davidii
ATTGATATGCACAACAAGTTGGATGAATCGCCAGAGAATAATGTTTAGTAAGAAAAAAAATTCCCAAAGTTTACTTACTGTATGATTCCAGTTACTTAACATTTTTGAAATGAGAAAAATGATAGAAAGGGAGAACTTGGAGGCAGTTGGCAGGGGTTAGGAGGACGGGGCTGGAGGGAGGGGGTGTCTCTATGAAAGGGCAATAGGAGGGATCCCTGCAGTGATGGGAATGTTCTCTGTCTTGACTCTGTCAATGTCCATGTCCTCATTGTGATGTTTTACTATAGTTTTCACAGATATTAGCACTGGCAGAAATTGAGTAGACGACACACTACAGCTCTTTTTTGTTTGTCTGTTTCTTGTTTTTAGAACTGCATGTGATTCTGCAATAATCTCAAATTAAAAAATTTAATTAAAAAATATAAAGAACACATTGCCATATTCTTCTCCCCAGGAATATGGGCTACTTCTGGATTGTGTTATGGGGGAAAGAGGCTGGAAGAAATGTAGAGAGAATATGGTAAGTGCAGTAAAAGTCTGCATTCCTGAAGGAAAAGGCACCGATAGGGTGAAAATAAACACATTTGTTTATTCATTCATTTGTCCATGCAGTCAATTCACCCACTCATTTATATGCTCATGCGTTCATTCCTTTATAAACATTTCATTCACTTGTCTATCTTACCTTGCATTCAAACTGTAATGATTGAGACCGACTGTAATTATCGTATATGAGGTGTGGTACTAAGCACCGGGGGAATGGAAGAATGAGCATGAAATGGCCACTGAATTTAGGGAGCTTATGGTAATTCATTATACATTCCATCAGCTGAATACACTACCAACTTAACCAACCAACCAACCAACCTAACCAACCAACCATCCGCGTTGATAAGTGCCGATTCTATCCCCAAGGCCTGCCATATTGCTTGGCATAAACATATAAATATATATTCCACTAATTTTATACCCATTCATTGATACATAAATGGAGCATGTTTCCAGAGCTGGGTGCCAAATTTTAGCCTTCTGACAACCCAGGAATAAAGGAAGATACAGAAAGGGGAAGGGGAGTAATTCACCACTTCTGTGTAGAGGGGGAGGAGGACCAAATACTTGGCAGGATAGAAGTTTGGTTAGCCCCAGAATAAAATCCAAGCCTCTACACAGGGATCCCTGGGCTCTCACCATGTGACCCCAACCCAGCCCTCCCGCCCGTGCCCTGCTGGCCCAGCTAAGGCCTGTACGTTTCCATTCTCCTGCATGTCTCCCCACTTGCAGACCTGATGCCTGCTGCTCTGTGGCTTTTGGTGCCTCCCAGTTAGTCCCTAGAAGGTGAGTGAACAGCTGCTCCCCTCTGTTCCCCAAGTGCTTATGTCTGTGGATTGTTACGGATTCAATCATATGCCGGAGGGTGTGTCAGGAGGCCCAGAGATTAAACACACAGAGCTTGAATGCCACCCTTCCCACTTACCGATCATTTCACCTCAGGGAAGCTTGTTAACCTCGCAGAATCTCTTTCTCCTGATGCCTTTATGGGTGCAAATAGGACCATATCTCAGAACCGAGACGGGGGTTCAGAGAAATAACACGTGGGAAGTGTGCAGAACTGCCTGGGATGTGTGTGGCGCCGAGGAAACGCCAGCTCGTTGTGTCTGATGGGAAATCTTTCGTGCATTTCTGTTCATTTCCTTTTTCACGCAGGGCAGGGTCTGTTTCTTGTTCATTTCACTATTCCCAGCTTTTGGACTTGTCTACAGTAACAATAGTGTTGCTAATAACCATGCCTGTCAGCAGTACATTACTTACTGTACATAGTAGACTATAAATGTTTGTTGAAACAGCTTGTTTGGAAATCACTAAATTCCCGGGCTTCTTGTGTTTCTTCCCGTTATATCCCATTAATTTACATTCACTGAAATTCTTGCACCCTCCGGAGGGGTCTGAGCACACCCAAGGGGCCAGGGAGAGAGAGAGGGAGGAGGGAAGCGGCTTTGGTTGTTGGTGTGCAGATAAGATGCATGCATTTACCCAGGAATGACTGAGTAGGAGAGATACGGTGTGAATTATTTCAGAACAGCAATGCAAGGGGCTGGGGATGCTTCCGCATAGCTACTTGTTATCAGGAAGGACACTATGTGAAGGTTCATGTCTGATATATACGCATTTCTCACCTAGGCCATATAGATAATCTCTCTCTCTCTTGTTTCCTCTGTAGAAAAAGTAAGTTCTGTCTTCACTTCCCCCACTGCCCACCCCCACTGCTGGCTGGAGAGACACCTAAACATACAGAAACTAGAATTTAAAAGAAGGGTCCTGCCACCTGGGCATGGAGAGTATATTGGGGTGTGTATTGGTTTTCCTGGGTTTGCCATATCAAAGCAGCACGAACTGGGGGTTCAGAACAGCAGGGATGCATCCTCTTGGAGACCAGGAGTCTGAAACCAAGGTGTGGGCAGCGAGGGTTACCTCTCAGAAGGCCTCCCCCAGCTCACACTGGTTAGCTGGTCGTCACTGGCATTTCCTTCCTTCTGCTGTATTGTCCCATGTGTGCGCCCATGTTCAAATTTCCTCTTTTTATAAGGACACCCTACTCCAGTATGACCTCATCCTAACTAGTTGCATCAGAAAAAAATCTTATTTCTAAGAAAGGCCACAGTCTGAGGTACCTGGCGGGAGGTTAGAATTTCAACGTATGAATCTGGGGGGATGCAATTCAACTTGTATGGGGTGCACCTAAGATTTCAATGGTAAAACCATGAAAGATGGAAAAGCAACAAGGCCTTCAACCTTCTCATTTTTTTCAGGAGAAAGCTGGAGCCCAGAGATGTTTCAGAGTAAAGGGGAGAGGACAGACTGGCCCATTTCAGCATATTAGTTCCAGCTCTTAGGAGCCATGTGACTGAGAATCACCCAGGGAGCTCTAGCCTCCACTTGGAAATGACATTATCAGGGCTGTCTAGCAGTGGGGGGAAGATTCAATGGGACCCCTGCCTTGAAGATGCTTTACCAACTCTAATAGACCTATAAGAGTAAAGGTCATGTGACAAGTCAACACGCCACATGTGTCTGTGGAGCGCCACATCATGTCTGGGTTCTTTCCTCAGCCAGCACAGTCCCTGCCACTGTGACCGAGGAGCTCAGGGAAGGAGTCTGAGGCTCTCCTGAGCAAGGCTGGGGAATGTGTCACAGCAGCTGACTTTCAGGCCATGAGACATTGGAACTTGACCGGGCTGAGAGGTCCACCCGGACCCTGTGGGGAGCTCCTAAAGAGCAGGTCCCTTTGCCCTTTGACTGGCAACATTCTCAATAAAATGATTGTTTTTTTAGGGGGCAGCTTTAGACAGTGAGGTCAGGGAGGGTGAAAAAGCACAGTTGGTGGCTGAGCTGAGTGACAAAAGTCAGTGTGAGAGCTGTGGACAAGTCTGTGGTGGAGCTCAAGCCGCTGCAAGGCTGCTTGGTGGGAAAGCAGCAGGGTGGAGCCAGAGCAGGGCTTACCCAGACGCCCTCACTAGCTGTGGTAATGGTGGGGGTGGGGGTCAGTTTAATTAACATCCTGTCTCATTGTTTCTCTTCTGTTAAATGGGGGGGAAAGCTACTTATGCACAGGGCTTGGGAGCATAGCCAGGCTCAGCCATTCCCCGGTGCAAAGCGCAGTATGGATTGTAATAGAGTGAGCATGCACCCCATGGGCTAGCAGTGCCATTTCCCTAGACCCAGGGGCTGCCACAGCCAGTGTGTGAGCAGAAAGACACAAGGACGGTGCTGACTCCAGCATTTTTTGGGGGGTGGGGGTGGGGGGGAGGTCAGAGGAATGGAGAAGACCAGGTTGACCATTGTTAGAAGAGTGAATGAGTAAAATTCTGAGGGTGCAAATAATGAAACATTAGGAAGCAGCTAGAATAACAGGACTAAACCAGAGGTTCTCACACTGTGGTATGAGGGCCAGAAGTGTAAGCATCACCTGTGAACTTGTAAACCATAAAAATCCATGGTCCTACCCTAGCTTTAATGAGCCAGAAAATCCGGGGGTGGGCCCAGCATTCTTTTTTTAAGAAGCCAGCTTTGAGATTGTGATGTTTGCTCAAGGTTGAGAACCACTGAAGTAGACCGGTATTAAAACATAGTCTCAGGTTCAAAAATAAGAGAAAAGGAGGTTGAGTGTTTAGTAGAATTTATTTAAATGAAAAGCATGCCCAAACACAAAAACCCATAATGCTAGAGACCTCATAATGCTATAGAAGAGAAATGTGAGGAGGGATGAGGGTTGAAAGGAAGCTTTGAGCCTTGGCTAAATGAACGCTGATATTGTACCATGATCCAGAAGTGGGCTTCACCTGGGATTCTATACAGGCCAAGAGACAGAATGGGAAAGATAACTAATCATAAGCCCAGAACTGATCACTACTGAAATAAATGTTTCCCAGTCTTCCAGCTCCTGCAGGTCTGAGGTAAAGCAACAATACCAACAACAAACAACCCAAAGTCTTATAAACTTCATGAAGTGGGAGTCTAGGGCCACTAGTATTTTCTTAAATTCCTAGCGTTACTTGGCTATGGTCACCTCTAGTCTTCAACTCCTAGATATGTCCAATCATTTCAGTTTATGAATGAGCTTGCTGTCACCCACGACTTGTAGTTTACACTCATGTGCACACACACACAGCATCCGAGCACAGAGATTTTACTAAGGGATAATGAGGGAAGAAAGCTAGAATCAAGAGTCCTTCATCTCACGTCCACAAAACCTCTGAATATAATATCAGATGCCTCTTTTCTTAAATACTTTCTGACCACCAGCCACAGGGGACTTCTCAGCTCCTAGTCCTCTGGTTATGACTGTCCCCTCCTGTCGCGCAGGGGTTTAGCCACATCCTTTGAGCCTTATTTCCTGCTAACGCCCAGTCCTCAGACATTCCTTTAATCTCAACAAGCCTTTCAATGCCACTTCGAGCAGTAGCAGTAGTTTCTTCCTAAGAGGAACACTCATTCATGTATGAAGACAATAAGTTATTATTATCCCTTAAACAAGGCTGAAGATTTCAACCCAGGTTATTTGAGTCCGAGATTCATCCTGCAGTTATTTATGAGAACTCCTGCGTTTAGATGTTAGGGGCATCATCACTGTGTGTGAAACCCAGCAAGAATCCTGCTCTCGAGGGCAGAACCCACGTAGCCAGCGGTGCCACTTGCTGCTGGTGTGTAAAAAGGAGAAGACTTTGCGAGACAGGAATTCAGTGCTGTGAAACTACTCCACCTATGAATCTGACCAACACTGGACCGGAAGAGGCAGCCACAGGAAGTGAGGATAGAGGTGATCTTCAAGCTGAGGTGTGTCTGAGTGGTCTGGGTTGAATTTGGTAAACACATAGGAAGAAAAGCATTCAAGCTCTGAATGGGGACCATATGCCCTTGAACTCCCTCTCAATTCTGAAATCCCATGACAGCCAAAGAAAGACTGAGGTTTCTAGGACAGATAGAAGAGGTGAGAACTGCTGAATTAGGGACCTGGAGATGATGTCTTGCACGTCAGAAATAGGTATTGAACTATGCCAGCAACTTGAGACCAGGAAAGCAAGGCATCTCTCTGAAGTAAAGAGCCACAGGAAGCAGAGCGAGTCAGGTGTTTCTCTCTCTCCCGCCCTCCTCATAGGTTTCTATTTCTGAAACATCACTTCCTCCAAGTGTCAGACAATTACTGGTGTATCTGCGGATACGTTTTTGCCGACATGATCCTAAAATGGATAATGTGAATTATTTATGCCATTCCCTCCTGGAAGTGAACAGGACAATGTTGTAGATGCCGCAACATTTCATTTTAGAAAATTCCTTGTGTGTGAGGTTTCAGAGAACACAACCCAAGACTCAGAAAACTGATGAATCACCTCAAATAGGAGAGGCAATAATCTGGCAGAGAGCCCCTTTTATGTGTGGTTGTGGTGATGGCATTGTCTGCTGTGACCCCCTCTGCCCTCTAGGGTTCAGCTGCGGCCTCCTGGCTCCATCGCTGCCCATCTCAGGGGCACCTCTACCAGCATGTGCTCGAATCCCCCTGTGGCAGGAGCTTTGAAGTTGGCACAGCCCTGTGTCTGCCCCTGGACGCTGTGCCACAGCTCACCATCCTCCAGGTACCATACCCTCAGGCCACTGCCACTCGACACTCCTGGCAACAGCCCACTTTGTCCCCTTGACTATCATTCAGAATAAGTCCCTGGCAGCCCTGGTTGGAGGTATTTAAGAAAAAGGGGCTTGGTGACACCAGGTTCTTGCTTTGCTGTGTGATGCTGAGTAAGTTAAGGAACCTCTCTGGGCCTCAGTCTTCTTATCTACAAAGTACAGATTAGAATGCTCCCCATTTTTTCCAGGTTAGGTTTTGGAGGAAATGCATGTATCCAAGTTCCTAGCATGATCAATAAATGACAACATATTAACCTGCTTGGAGTCTTTTAATCTATCCTGGCCAGAGTTTGTTTCTATTATTTGCAACCAAAGAGTCTTAAGAAGTCTTATATGAAGAGTGACCATGATTCATATATAGTTATTATTTTTAAAAATATCTGTAGATATTAGCAATTTATGTTAATTTTCAACTTTAGTTTGATAGTAATTTTTTTGCCCTTATGTAGTTTTCTCACTCAACAAATACTAAAAGCCCAAATAAAGTAAAAATGTGTTGGTGTTAATAAGGTGATTCCAATAGAGAAGAAGGCTGGGAACCACTGATCTAGAGCATCTGACAGAGCAACGGGCCTCTTTGTGAGGTAATGACAGGGAAACCTAACAGGTTGATGAGCATACATGTGGGGCAGGAATCACTTATTCTTTTTGTCTGCTGCCTGGACTCCCTTGTGTCTCTATGTTTTTGAAAGAGCCACCATTTTACTCATTTAGTTTGAGTGTCTGCTATGTGCCAGGCACTGTGGTGTCTACATTTCCTTGCTGGGGCTGAACATTATACGGACTATTTAGCCGAAGCCTGTTGTATTTGTTCAGAGATGCTCTCCTCACTTTTCAGAGAGAGGACATTCCGTGTGTCCACTGTATGCAGGCACCCTTCACCTAACTAGTCAGTTCTGGTCACATATCACCCATGTGTACTTCCTCCAAGTGCATTTGAAAGTGAGTCTGTAGCTCTTACTGCCAGCCTGATAGATAAACATACTCTTCTCCTGCTTTTCTTAGGAATGTGGATAAGAGGAGGCAGAGTGCTACGCCATAGCATCTACCATGTGCCTGCACTGCAGTGGGTTTTATAGGCATCAGCTCATTTCCTCCCCACAACAACCATGGAAGAGACATCCTTCCCCCGGTTTTGGGATTGAATTAGCTAAGGGGTTGGAGAAGTTAGGTCACTTGCCCTCAAAACCAGGACGTGCGATGACACCAAAGCCTGGCCATCACTCTGCATGCAATGCTACAAATCTACCAACCCTCCCTTAGGCCCAGCATTATCCCTCTCAGAACATTATAGCAAAAGCAATAGCATTGACCCATCAGGCCAGGGAATCCAATTCTCTCAGCCCAATCTTTCCCTCCTCTTTCTTCAGGTGACCTTTTATGGGGGCCCTTCGGCTGACAACATTGTCTTTGTCACAACGAGGAAAGCTTAACCAAAGAAAAGTTTGATTGACTCACCATTGATGACACTGCGGTTTAGCAGGAAATCTGGCTAAATGATTCACTCCGGCGTTCACCACAGGTCTTCTAGATTATGGCCCAATCCCAGCTTCGGTAACAAACCCAGCCCTCAGATCGCCTTCACTGCCCATGTGTTTTGTGTGAGTGACCACTCAGACAGCCCACCGCCTTCTAGCCTCCCTGCAGGGATCTTGTATGTAGGTGGGTGCAGGTTTCCAGGAGAACTGAACAAGGCTGGCATCCCTGCTGGCAACTCACAAGGATGGGAAGGTATTACCAGGAGGCTGGATCCACTGGCTCGGGGCCAGAGCAGGTGAGCAGAGCCTAGGCGGGGCCACAAGCCTGACTCACACCTGCTGTTGATGTCAAACAGTTCCACAGTCCCGTGGTGCGCTTTGCTTGTGTTCATCAAGGCTGAGCTCAGAGAATTGACTTCCAGCTTCACCCCGCTCTCCCCCCCCCACCCCACCCGGGGCAGGACTCTTCTTTCCCAGAGCGAAGGTAGCCAATGTGTGATTCCTTTTCTTCCTCTCATTGCCAGCATGCTCTGTAAGGTCTGGAGGCTAACCTTTGATTCTGTACATGGCCAATGTCTTCTCCCAGGATGAGGCTTGCCTTCCACTGTTTTCATGGCTCCTCTTCCATTTTATATTGATTGGTGCTGGTTGCCTGGAGCATTACTTTACAAAGGGTTCTGAGACCAGGGGCAGGCTCAGGAGGAAAAAGCACATGATCTATTAAGGATGTTTGACAACCACGAGGGCCCCCTGGACTGTCATTTCATAGCCCTGGAATAAGCTAGCAAAATTGGATGGGACTCTGGGGACAGGTGAAAGGAATGATTGAAAAGAGCAGGCATAGTACAGACTCTGTGCAGACAGTAGACACACACACATTCTCTCACTCTCAAGGAGGCAGGCAAGCTCTAACTGGTTTGGCTCAGTGGATAGAGCATCGGCTTGTGGACTGATGGGTCCCTGGTTCGATTCTGGTCAAGGGCATGTACATTGGTTGTGGGCACATCCCTAGTAGGTGGTGTGCAGGAGGCAGCTGATCTATGTTTCTCTCTCACTGATGTTTCT
>NW_006299715.1:235017-251166 GCF_000327345.1 Myotis davidii
AAAAATTCAATATATCTATATCTATATCTATATCTATATCTATATCTATATCTATCTGTCTATCTATCTATCTATCTATCTATCTATCTATCTATCTATATGGCAGGCAGATGCCACCAAAAATACTACTAGATTTAATAAATCAATTTGGCAATGTAGCAGGACACAAAACCAACACCCCAAAATGGATGGCTTTTTTATACAAAAATAATGAATTCTCAGAAAGAGAAACTAAACAAACAATCCCATTTACCATTGCAACAAAAAATTTAAGACACTTAGGAATAAACTTAACCAAGGAAGTAAAAGACTTGTACTCAGAAAACTACAGGACATTGAAGAAAGGTATAGAGGAAGATATCAACAAGTGGAAGAATATACCATGTTCATGGATTGGTAGAATTAACATAATTAAAATGCCCATACTACCCAAGGCAATCTACAGATTCAATGCAATCCCTATTAATCACAAACAGCATATTTCACAGACTTTTAAAAAATACGTTTTTATTGATTTTATATATAGAGAGGGAGAGGGATAGAGAGATAGAAACATCCATGAGAGAGAAACATCATTGATTGGCTGCCTCCTGCATGCCCCCTACCAGAGATTGGGCCCACACCCCAAGCATGTGCCCTGACTAGGAATTGAGCGGTGACCTCTTGGTTCATGGGTCAATGCTCAACCACTGAGCAACACTGGCCAGGTAGGTTGTATCTTATTTGAGGAGGTAATGTAAGCTCTAGATTTAAAGGATGACCAGGAGTTTACCAAGCAGAACGAAGAACATTTTGAGAATATTCTTCTCTGGGGTCTATTGTTTTCTCTTTCTCTTTGTCTCTGTAGAGCTCTTTAACATTTCATGTACAGAATTTCACTGTAATTTCCTGTTTATCTGTCTTGCCCTCCAGACAACGAACTCCTTGGAGGTGAGAACTATGGGTGTATTTTATCTTTGATACCTGGCATAAAAGAGGCAAAGTGAATCTTTGTGTTTGTGAAAAGAATACTGGTCTACTGTAGTGAACTCTCTATCATGGCATTTATAAACAGTCTTAAAGGATGCACAGGAAAACATAGCTTCTTGGAACAGGGGTAAACAGAAGAGTCAAACTGAGATTGTGTGTAGCAAAGAGACTCACACAATGCCTCATCAACGATATTGGTTGGGTGACTAAGAAACCTGCTAACCAACAATCCATGCACAGAAGACCAGGACAGGAGTGAAGAGATCTCTCAAGGAGTAATGGAGATGGCTGGAGAGGGCTAGAGAGGGCTGGAGAGATAAGTCCCCCCAAGACAGTTAGTGGGCCACATTATAACTGTCTTTGAGAAGAAGCTTAGATGAAAGAGAAGAATTTGTGCAATTAGAACATATTTTTTTGGGAGGTTCTTATCTGCTTCTCTGACAAGTTATTTTTGGTAAGTTTGAATTAAGATTCTAACAAAATGTCAGCTAAAGCAACTTTTAATAAATTGTGTTTAAAAGACCAAATCCAAAGAGGAAAGTGTGTGACATTGACATGTCAGTGTGGAAGCCAGATTCTTAACCCAAGTTAATAACTGAAATTCTCACCTGGGATAGCACCATAGTAAGTGGGGATGCAAACTCTCCAAGAGGTGATAAAGAAAACACACATGGGGTGACATCCTTCTTCTGTTTCCTTTTGTCTTCCATTCTTGCCCCACAGTTCCTCTCTGAACAGGTGCTTGTTTTCCAGGTAGTGTCTGATGACATCCCAGCTCACAAGTTTATGATTTAAACTAACAACCCACTCAAGTCCCTGTTGACAACCTGAATGTTTCACATGACATCAGCCTGCACCTATTTCTGGGAATATGAATTCAATCACATGCAGGTGTGGTCACAGGTGCTCTGGGCAGAGTTACAGTGACACTCATGGCTCCTTGAAGAACAACTTTAAAGTAGAACTGAAGATTTAAGCTGGTCCCACACGCACCTTTCCAGGTTGACCAGATTCTGACTTCTCTTGTATACCTCCACATCTCGGTGTGTTCTCTTCCTCCTCCTTCCTTGATGGTTTAATTCCTATCCATCCAATGAGCTTCTTCAGGAAACACCCTTCTGAGTCCCCAGAGAACCTATGCTGACTTCCTTTGTAGCAATTATTTTACTGAACGGCCATGACAGTCAGTTGTCAGACTCTCCCTATATAAGCTGTGAGTTAACTGAGGAGAGGTTTTCCCTTCATTGACTGTGATGCCCTTCTAATAGAGGGGTTGACTGATGCCATGGTGCCCACAGTAAAATAAAGAACAATTTAAAACATGGGGAGCCTGACTGGCATGGCTCAGTGGTTGAGCGTAGACCTATAAACTAGGAGGTCATGGTTCAATTCTCGATCAGGGTACACGCCCAAGTTACGAGGTGTGTGCAGGCAGCCAATCAATGATTCTCATCATTGATGTTTCTCTCTCTCCTTCCCTCTCCCTTCCTCTTTGAAATCAATAAAATATATTAAAAAATAAGAATGGAGAGATAGATGGATGGACACTTACTAGTTTATGGATAGATATGGATGATAGAGGATGGGCAGATGTTGATAGGGCAATGGATAGAGGGACAGACAGGCAGATGGATATGTAGGTGGATGACAGAGACGGGGGTAGAGGAGGCGTGATACAAAGATGCAGGCCAGCACTGCTCCCTTTCCTTATCAATGTTTCATTCTTCATGACCTTCCCTTTAATTCCAAGGGAAGCTCTAAGGCTTTTCCACCTAATTTTTACTGAATTTGTTTGTTTCCTTCTCTACTCCTTGCCTGAAAAGGTAGAAGGTAAAATAATTTTGTTATTGTTGAATTTGATCGATACTCAGGTTTGCAGTCATCTACAACTGATTTTTCCCTCTTTGAACTAGTTTAAAAAACAAAGTCCTTTTTGCCAATTATACCTGATAGGACACATATTAAGTGTTCAGAAGGTAGGAATTCACCCACTCTACACTTAAGATGAGCTGCATCAGAAAGAATCATTTTTAGTCACAGCAGGGATGAAAAGAGGGGGTGGCTGTTCCCTTGCCCCAATGTCTCTTCTGCTCAATGACATTAAACTGATGAATAAAAGATGTTGCCAAGAAGAAGTCTTCTGACACGCTGCTCCTGGCTTATCTACTGTATAATTAGTGTGAAGGACTCCTTGCTCTCATGTCTGATGTCTGTGGAGAAATCTGAGGTAGCCACATTTGATAGGAAAAATCTCCATCCCTTAAAGTTAAACAAAACACCAGGAAGGAAGTCCTGTTTTCTTTAGGAGTAAAATGTGGATTTTTGATGGAGGGCTGACATGGGAAGTCTGGTCTTTCTTTCATAGTGGCTGCACTGGTCATATGAGGGATTCAGAGATAGGCAGTGCAATAAATCCCAGGGCAGAAGAGCACCCAGGTTAATACAATTAAGACTCACCAGGTGGGGGACCTTGGGCAAGTCATGCTAACCCTGCCTGGAGAGTGAGAAACGAAGACTAAATCCTCACTGAGTTTACTTCTGAGTAATTATTTGGATGTTTATTAAGATCCTGTAAAGGAAACTATATATTTAAAATTTTTGTCTTATCTTAAAAACTCTAAATTTGACTTTATGACCAATTTTTATTAGTATTATTTGGGTTCCATATCACTAAGACTGGACTGAGGGATGCAGTCTCTTCAGTCTGTTTTCAATAGACCCACCATCCCTGCACTTCCTCTCCCAACCCCTTAACACAGGTTTTCAGTTTACACATTACAGAGAAATTATTAGTTTGTCCATCACAAACAATTTCTTAGGATTTGCTAGGAATTGTTAAAAAAAATCTTGGGTTAAGTAACTTAGCTGTAAATATTTATACTAGCATATGGCAATATTAAAAAAAAAACACTATAAAATTGTAGTAAGATTACTTCTAGACTTTACTTTTCTTGGCTGTGTGACTATGACTAAGTTATCCACCCTCTCCTGGTCTCAGGTTCCACATCTGTGAGCTCAAAACTCACCTGATTGTCTGAAGTCTTGAAAAGATTCAGTGAGATAATACAACAGAAGTGTGCTTTTGAGTGCCTAACATATAGGTAATGTTCAGAAGATGTCTGCTCTCATTAAACTAAAATTGTCTGGAAGGCATCTCACCTGCTCCAGAATTGGTGATGGCTAAATCCTTGTTAGTGTGGAGTTTCTTTGCAGTGCTCATGTTGTTCTCATGTCTGACATTTGAGACAGAAAATATGAGCAAAGAAGCAGGTATTTTGTATGCTATCCTCCTCTAACCCTTTGAAGGCCACAGGGTTAAAGCCCAAAGTTGCCAGCATGGCAACCAAGACCAGCTCCAACCTACTTTTTCCAGTTTCAGTTCTCATTGCTTCTGTACATGAATATTAATGTGAAGACTAGTGGCCCGGTGCACAAAATTCATGCACATTAAAAGGGAACTAATTAGAGGAAATATTTTAATATTGCTATTTGCCCTTTCTCTATAGTAGAAGTGTCAGAGATGAAAGAAAATATCCTCCAGCCTTGCTGTGCATGCAGCCCTGCCCACCCACACCTGCCATGCATGCAGCCTTGCCCACGTGCACCTGCCAAGCATGCAGTCTTTACGGTATGAGGGCGTCATGACCATTTGCATATTACCCTTTTATTAGTATAGATGATTACTCCTCCAATGTTTCTGGCTACCTGCTCATTTATTCCTTGATCCAAGGAGGCTTTGGCCAGAGGGATCTTTATGCATGTTGGTCCTTGAGTCAGATGGAAAGCAGTTGGAAAGTGTAGAGCAGAAGAAAATGCAAAGCCTTTGTATTGGTCTGCAAGACAATATGGAACCTGGCCCAGGTTACCTGCTGAGTCTGACTTCTCACCTCTCTCCTCTTCATTTGTTCCACTCCAGCCAGACTGGCCTCCTTAATTTCCTCCACCTCAGTAAGAACTCTCTACCTCAGGGTCTTGGGATTTTCTCTTCCTTATTCCTATAAAAACCTCCCCACCAGGTTTCCACATGGCTCTCTCCTCTTTTTCCTCTGGGTGTCTGGGGAAATGTTACCTTCTCAGATGGGTTGTTTCCTGCATGCACTGTATCTAATATCAACATCTCCATTGTCCATTTCTATCCCCTGCACTGTGTTGTTTAGCACATTTCACCACTGGATACCTCTTGATTTTTGAATTTATTCATTATATAAGGTCTATGAGAGTATGAAGTTTGTCCCATTTGATCTTCATTGCCCAGGGAGTGCGCTGGGCATTACTAAGCATTATTACTCAGAATAGCTGCGGCCCTCCCCTGCCTCCATGGTGTTGCTAATACTTCCCTTTTGTGTAGAGTTTGCTGCTTTTGTCTTTCCATTTGGCTCATATTTTTGCAGTCAAATTAAGGCTACCATCTCTTTGAGTCCTTCAATAAACATCTCAGCCTATAGTGGTCACCTGCTCCCCTAAATTACTGGAGAAATGAAAATTATACCTATTGGTGGTAATCAGTGCTCTTATATGTGCAGACGGGAGCATTGGGTTAAATCAGCAATTTTCAACCTTTTTCATTTCATGGCAAACATAAATGATTACTAAAATTCTATGGCATACAAAATATATTCTATTTTTTTGCCTATCTGACAAAAATATAGCTATAACTTTGATTCATTCACACTAGATCATTATTGTTGTATTGACTGTTGTCATTTTTTAAATTTCACAATCTAAGGGAAAAGAGATCAGTGTCCCTGACTAAATAGTCTGGTATTGCATGTTTTAAACATTCTAGCTGTGCACAGGTTGAAAATCACTGGGCTAAATGAATGTGTTCTGGACTGTAGTCAGATCTTGGCTTGGCCATTGATGCGTTAGGTGACCGCATGCAAGCTACTTACTGTGTGTCATCCCCTGACCTGTCGAAGAGGGCAATGCCCATGTCCACCTCATGAGTTTGCAAGGACTATATGAGTTACATTTATCAAAGCACCTTGCCTGGCACATTGTAAGTACTTGGTCATTGTTTGCACTTATTGTTGTCACCTACATAAATTGTGCCCCCGGCTAGAGCAAAAAAGCTCTTCTCTTTGTATGCCCCATGACATATGGTGGAGCAGGTGCTCCATAACTCTGTTGACTTTTGCAAAGTTATTTCCCAAAAGAAATGTCAGAAGAAAATTTATACCATGGCAGTTATATTTGTAAAGCCATTTGGGGACTCAGAAAGGATAACAGAGAATCTCAAAAGGAAGTAAGTTCCCTGTACACAAACTCAGAAAACATTTTCTAAGCTTTTATTGTGGGCCAGACATTGTGCTTGGTGCGCTAGGGATGCAGTGACGCAAAAGGCGGGCTCTTTTTCCTGAATGGTTTTGTGGGGACAGATGTGTGGACTGATGGCTATGACCCATATGCAAGGGGTTGCAAGGGAGGTGTGTGCAAAGTGTGAGAGTGTCACAGGGGTCCCTTACGGATGGGGACGTGGAGATAGTCATGTTTTCAGGCTGACTCAGGCAGCCTGTGTTTCTCTTTCTGTGTACGGCCCTAGTGATTTGGAAAATGAGAATGGTGTTAAAATTGAAAATGGAATACGATCCCTGGGGAACAGCAGCAGAAGTGGTTTGAGGAGAATCAGACTGAAACTGAGTAAAACAAGAAGCACAGATTGAATAAAAACACTGTCCCAAGGATGACACATCAAACAGGACACAGAATTTCCCCCTTATTGTCCTAGCACAGGGTTAACGAAGCAATGTGCTTCTATGCGCAATGATCGTTCAGGACAAAACTGTAAAAGTGCAAGCACTGCAGAGCGGGCAGAGCGGGCAGAGCGGGCAGGCTCTGGCCTCCTGTCTGGGGTCCTGTGGAGACTCTACCTGTCGCCTCCTCTGGCAATGCTTTTCAAAGACACAAAAGATGCAAAACCAGACATTGCGTTTCTATACACCAATAAGGAACAATTTAAAAAATGAAATGAAAAAAACAATGCCAATTATAATTAAGAAAATTCTAATGAAATTCCATTGAAATTAAGAAGCCAAACAATTATAGTAGCATCAAAAAATCAAAATAATTAGGAATAAATGTAATAAAAAGACTTGTTAAACTATATAACAATATTTAAAAAATGGAAGGTCTAAATGAATGGGGGGAGGGAAATCTATGTTCATGTGTCAGAAGGCTTAATACTGTTAGGTTGACAATACTTCCAAAATTTATCTGTGGATTCAACATAATCTCTGTCAAAGTCCCAGGGAATTTCTATAAAGAAGTTGATAAGCTGATAATGAACTCTAGATGGAAATGAAGAGACCCAGGTTAGCCAACACAGTCCTGCAACAGAGCAATAAAGTGGAAGAACTCACATGTTTTGATTTCATAGCTCCCTACAAATGTAGGACAATCAAGACAGCAAGGCACTGGCTTAAGAATGGACATACAGAACAATGGAAAAGAATCAGGAATACATACAAAAAAACCCCTCACATTTATCATCAATTGATTTTGACAAGACAATGACTAAAGAATGACCTTTTCAACAAATGTTCTGAAGCAACAGGATATACACACGAAAAAGAATGGTCTTGGATTCCCTACCTCACATCAGACATAAAAATTAACTGAGACTGGCCTAGACCTAAATGTAACAGCTAACACTGGAAAACTGAGTTCACAATGCACTTTTCAGTGGTATTCCGTATGAGCCCAATTATAAATTAAAGTGTATCTCCTATAATTGATAATTCTTTGTTTCTCCTTTATGTCACCTACACAGTCTAATCTCTCTCCTACCTAACAGCCCTTCTTTGAAAATGGTTTTCCTGTGTCTTTAAGTCTTCTCTTCCCCATAATAAGCATTTCAATGTGCATCAGTATTGTCTCAGGTTTTCAAGTTATGGTCCTGAGCACTTTCCCGCATCTGTCTTAAAGTGTGATGTGCGGAGGTCATGGAATAAGATGGAATAACTCCAAGCCACTCTCCTCTGGGCACCTTGAAAATAGGTTCTTACTTACCTTTCCCTGTTGGCCTTTAAAGCTATGCAGGATTTTGCAAATTTTACCAATGACAAAATTGAGCTCAGAGAGGGCAAGATCTTGTTCAAGGTCACACAGCTGTGAAGTGACAGACCCAGGATTTGAAACTATGTCCAGTTCTATTCATCATTACTGACCTGAATTAATGAATAGACTAGACATTTTTTATTTTCTCAACACTGGAGGCAAACAAGAATTGACTAGATGAGCGAGCCGGAAGGATGCCACTGAAGAACTCAAACTCTCCGAACAGCTGGAGGTTGTAAATCTTGGGGATGGATGTCCGTCTGAGGCCACACTTATTTGTTGTAATTAGAAGTCCTTCAGACTTCACAAGGGCCCTTTGTTTGTGAGCTGGCTACTCTCTCTCAAGAGCGAAAAGCAAACCGTTCATTTGATTTGATGTGATTCTGTTTTGCTTACCACAGTGAGGTAGTGTCTGGGTGAGAACATTCCTCCCCCTCCCGCTCCTTCTCCCAGAGCTCCCTTTTCACAGAACGCCTTTTAACGGTGACATTTTAAAAACTTGGCAGTTGTTTTGATCAGAGCATACGATTTGCCTTTTATGCTGGAAGAAATTTTTTCCAAAACCTCCCAGACAGAACATACTCTTTGGCAGGGGCTGAGTGAGGAAGGGGGATGTGGCTGGTCCTGGGTGGGGAGGCGGGTGCCCTCTGGCTGTGAATGCAGTCCTGGGCAGGGTGGCCAGCAGCCCCTTTCAGATGCCAGGCCACCGGCCATGGGAGTCACAGAGCCGCCTTTATGTAAGGGGGCAGCTGGGAACAGGGTGGACTCCAGTCCAGCTCTGGCAACAGGGGCCCATGGAGAACAGGGAACAAGTCTGAGCCCCAGTTCAAACACGTCCTGGTTCCCTAGAGGCAAGGCAGCCTGCCCTCTGGGCCAGAGACGTGACCCAGGAGGGCTGCCTGGAGGCCACTCCCAGTTCCCATTTTTACTTTCAGAATGAGAAGGGTGGAACCGGGCCCATGCAGAGTCCTGGAGGCAGGGGTAGCAGCATCTTGCTTCTCCACCAGGCAGCTACCTGCTGCAGTAGAAGCAAACCTGCCACCATGCCTTGGGAGGGCCAAGCTCTCACTCAGCCACTGCACACAGCACCTTGACCATGATAACCCCGAGGTAATCCACCACAGCCACATCTAAGTACAGCTATAACATGAACATTTTATATATGAACTACGAATATTGAATATATACACACACATATGGATATTCAAGTATTTTACCTATAGAAAGGTCAAATCCTCTTCATTCATAATAACCCTAAGTGGTAACTAATTGTAAGCACATTGTTGAAACCATGTCTACTTATATTCATTATTACTGACCTGAGTTAATTAATAGACTAGAACATAAATATATATGTTTGTATCGTTTTATGTGTATATATATTTATATATAAAATATTTGAATATATCCATGTGTGTATACATAAAAGACATGTAATATATAATTATATGTATACATGCAATAATGAATATGTAAAATATGTGTATATATATATGTATATTCAAATATTATCTATCTATACTTATAATAGGGTAATATGCAAATTGGTCAGGATGCCATCATGTAACGACCAATCAGCAGGCTGCACTCGCAGCAGGAGTGGGTGGGTGGGGACTTGCAGTGTCGAAGGGCGGGGACTTGCAGCATCGGGGACAGGGGCGGAGACTTGCGCTGCCAGGATGTGAGGCTGCCTCATTGGCTCCTCATGGGAAAGGTGAGCTCGGATCCTCATTCTTATTCCATGTAGTGGAAGGTGGGAATTGATTTATAGGATCCAGTCCCACTTGGAGAAATGTTACTGTAGTTTGAGAGTAGATGTAAAATGGGGATCATATTTATTCGCTCACAGGCTTGCTGTAGAACAGACAGAATCACCATCCTCACAGAATTCAGGAAGCCCCACATACAAACCTAGAATGAAAAATCAGCAACACTCCACATGGCCAAGAACTAGAAACTTCCCTTTGAAAGGAGCATATGCAACAGAACTGTGAGTCCCAGGAGGGCAAAAAGGAAAGCTTCAAAACTGGCATCAGAAAGTAGTGGCATAACACCGAGGCCATGCAGTCATGTGGCAACACTGAGACTGTGGGACCCTTGGGATGAGCAGTTTCTGATGCCATGGGAACCCACTGCCCCCACCCTGGCCTCTGGGTGTCATTACAGACAACCATGTGTACAGGGATGAGGGCTCTGGGCTTGTGGTGGCAGGCTTAGGGGACAGAGGACCTCCTCCCATAAAGTCTCCCTCAGTCTGTGCAGCATCAGGCTGTGTGGAGCTTGCCTGCTGATAGTGTCACCAGGTGACGTCACCTAGAGGAGTTGCTCAGGTGGTTTCCCTGAAGAGGGGTGTGTGCCCAGCTCAGAGGTGAGGAGGTACAGGCTTGGGTGCCATGCAACTCCATGCCACCCCTGCAGTGTGGCCATAGCTGAAGCTGCAGGTACATCTGGCTATCACGGTGCCTGGACAGTGCATTGGCCCCGGTCCTGGCAGCGAGTGTTGAGTGCCTGAATATGGGGAGCTGCCCAGACCCATGGGCCTTCCCAGCTAGACCGCTCCCTTCCTGCATCCCTCACCAAACCCAAGATGTAGCAAATATTTAGGCCCATGGGCTGGATGATTACATTTCCAGGAGTTTATCACACATAATAATCAAAAAGTTGGGCCAGATATCATCTACACTAATAAAAGACAAACATGCAAATTGACCATACCTTCACTATGCCTTAAGCCACGCCCACCAGCCAATCAGAGTGACTATATGCAAATTAACCCAACCAAGATGGCGGCCGGCAGCCACGGAGCTGGAGCAAGCAGGAGACTTGGTTGTCCCAATGATAGAGGAAGCCAAGCTTCCCACCTGCTGTGGCCCCAGCTCTGAGCTCCACTCAAAGCAACAAAGTTTCAATTATAGAAAGTAAATAAACCCCAGATACCTGCTTTCAGCCAGCCCTGGAGCTGGAGTGAGCAGGAGTGGGTTGCCCCTGGCGATGGAGGAAGCCAAGCTTTCCGCCCCACCCTGGCCAGCTCTGAGCTCCTCTTAAGGCTACAAAGTTTCAATTATAGAAGGTAAATAAATCCCAGAATAAAAAAAAAGGAGAGGCTGGGAGCTTCCGTTGCCAGGGGTCTTGGCCAGCCTGAAAACAGCTCTCAGCCCCTCACCCAGACTGGCCAGGCATCCAAGTGGGGACCCTCACCCTGAAGGGGGTGTGACCAGCCTGCAAACACCCATGCACCGGGCCTCTACTATATCTATAAAAAGGCCAAATATCAGACCTAGAGTTTGAGCTTGTGGCACTCCATGTATTTGCCACCCTGTCTCATTGTCTCACCACAGAATAGAAGAGAAGAGATATTTTTCTATGGTTCCATTAGACTTCTTATATCATGGACTTAAATAAACAGTTCACATTTTTACTAGGGGATTTTTTTTCTTTATCTTCCCAAACATCTCACCTGCTCAGTGTCTTTGCTTGACTCCATTCATTGGTTCACTTGACCCTTACTTCCTGAGCGCCCAGGGTGACTCCCTAGATGCTGGGCTATGGAGGCAATTATGGGAACAAGGCCCACGCACCCTGGTTCCTAGGAGGGAGGCAGCCATTTACGGAGACTCTACAACACATGGGAGTTGGAATCAGGTCCTTTGAAGGAAACACAGCAAGGTGAGGGCAATAGGGAGACAGTGTGGCTCCCTGAATGAGGGGTCAGGGGCTGTGGGCCTTGAGGCAGTGACAGCAGTGCAGAACCTGGGGGAAATGAATGTGTGTGCCACACAGTATCCCAGGGAACCGCTGGGCAGAGAGGCCCATTAGTGCTGTCCTGTGAGGGGAGATCTCTGGTTGAAGCATTGACAGCTGGGGGGTGGGGTGGGGGGTGCTCATAGGACGGAGCCCTACCTGCTGCTGGGGGACTCCTGTAACATTGGGTCTAAGTTTTCAGTAAAGAGCCACACAACAAATCATTAGTCTTTAAGGGGCCCTGGGGTCTCTCACAGTCACTCAGCGTTTCCATTGCAGCATGAGGGCAGCCATGAGAAGTGGGTTTGTTTGTGATCCAATATATCACTTTACTTACAAAACAGGCTGCAGGCTGGATTTGGTCAACCCCTCCTCGAGAGTGAATCCCACAGGGGGCCCTTTCTGGGTGGAAGTCACCCTCAGGAGAAAGCAGCCCCTGCCAGGCTGCCTGGCATCTGTCTGTCTGTCTTCCTCTCATTACTCTGCAACTTCCACCATCATTTCCTGAGGCAGCACCTTTTAAACCCCTAGCGGGCCACTTCCCTGTGTGGTGGCTGGTCTGTCATAATCAAACAGGTTAGAATCCTTTCTAAACAGGAAGTCAGCGGGCTCCAAGCCAGGAGAAATGAGTAGCAGGGCTAAGGGAAGACGAAGCCAGCCTACAGGCAGTTTGACTCTGCTTCAGAGCAGGAACTTTCAGAAAGGTATTTTGGAGGTGTTGGGAAGTTGTGTGCCATTTCTTGTGTTCCCAGCTATTCCAGGGAAGGTAAATGAGGCGAAACTATAGAATGAATCCCCAGCTAATTGGACTCTATTAACTAAAGCTTGTAAATAACTATGATGCCTTGTTTTTCTACACAGATTCTTCTTATCTATTTTGTTATTCCTCACCTGAGGATATTTTTTCCATTGTTTTTAGAGAGAGTGGAAGGGAGGAAGGATGTGAAGGTGGTGGTGGGGGGACACATCACTTGACCTGTCTCCCACACATATCATGACCTGTCTGGGAATTGAACCTGCAACCCAGGCACTTGCCCTTGACAGTTAGAGTGGGCTGATACTCTAACCTATTGATCCACACCTGCCAGAACTACACACATTATTTTTTATGAGAACAAGACAAATATTCATAACAAATGAGTTACTCCTATGACTTTGTTGACTTCTTAGTATATGGAGTTCTTTCCCCCATAATTTAGTGCTGTAAATTAATACAAGTGACATTGATGTCAAGATGACCCTTGGAATGGCAGGGTCTTGGGTGGCTCTTCATACTGGCCTTTGGTGTAACACAGGGGTGTCACTGGCCATCACAGTGCCAAAGCCCGAAGGGCACCATGCACAGCCCATTTGAACAAACACACAGCCTTGGAGGGAATGGTGACTGAACATCAAAACTGACTTTGGCAAAAAACATGGACTCTGAGTCTGTCTCATTATCTATAGCACTGAGAAGGTGACCTCTACCACGAAGGGATTTGGGGAAAAGTAGATAAAATGAAGCATGAAAACATGTCTTCCCACTGTGCCTAGTACTTCATAGGCACTTAATAAATAATATCTTCCTTCCATTAAAGGAGTGAACAGAGAAATGAAAGCATGCAAAGCAAGGAATCATAACAAAGAAATTATTTCCAGAAACTTTTATTTAAACCACAGAAAATTGGGGGAAAGTGAGTTTGAAATCATTTCCACTGTGAAGCTAGAAGCAACAGGGTCTTCTTATTTATTTCAGTGTCCCACAGGTTTTTGTTTCCAAATGTCCTCTGATGCCTTCGATCCTCATTTCCAGGATGGATCTTCTTTTTCTAGAGTATTCCTGTGGGCACTGCACTGCAGGCATTTTGAAGAATGACATCTTTCTCTCTACTCAAGTTATCCTATCTAATAAAGAGGGAATATGCTAATTGACCCTCACACTGTTGCAAAGATGGTGGTGCCCACAACCAATAAGGAGGGAATATGCTAATTGACTGCCATGCCCTCAAAGATGGCGGCACCCACAGCCACAAGATGGCCAGCAGGGGAGGGCAGCTGGGGGGCGATCAGGCTGGCAGGGGAGGGCAGTTGGGGGTGACTGGGCTGGCAGGGCAGGGTAGTTGGGGATGATCAGGCTGGCAGGGGAGGGCAAGCCTAATATGCTAAGTGTCTGGTCGACTGGTCAGCTGTTCAACCAATCAAAGCATAATATGCTGATGATATGCTAAGGCTGCTCAACCACTTGATGTGCACTGACCCCCAGAGGGGCAGACAGTTGACCAGTCAACCAGTCACTATGACGTGCACTGACCACCAGGGAGCAGATGCTCCAATTGGTAGGTTAGCTTGCTCCTGGGGTTTGGCCAATTGGGACTGAGAGAGATGGGCCAGACATGCCCTGCAGCCTTTCCACGGTCCCTCCCCAGCTGGCCAACCTCCCACATCCCTCCCTGGCCCCAATTGTGCATCAGTGGGGTTCCTTGGTCTGGCCTGTGCCCTCTTTCAATCCAGGACCCCTTGGGGGATGTCAGAGAGCTAATTTTGGCCTGATCCTGCAGGCCAGGTCGAAGGACCTCACTACTGCACAAATTCATGCACTGGGCCTCTAGTTTTTAGATAATGAGAACATACTGTCAATAAAGTCATGAGAAACTGCCATACAACTATCCATATAGATGGTATAAAACCACAAGGGTCAGTACTCTGAACGTCACATTTCTAAAACATAAACTTGGTCTTACTATGAAGTCCCTCTCTTGCCCAGACCCCATTGGCTACTTTCTATGGCTTTCAGGCCATGGTCCGTTCTGTCTCACAAAGCCTATCCCCACTTGTTTTACACAAAGTGCTCTTTGACTCCGCTCACCCACTGCCCCCAACAGAGTTGAGGGACACAGAACCTCAGATGTTGTTCTTCTTGTGACACCTGGATGGCTGCTTTATTACAGCATGAGGAAGTACAGGATTCCTAAACTCAGAGACTATGCCCCCACACTGAGCTGTTAGCTCTTGGGCAGTAGAAAGGGTGCCTCTATCTTAATTCATCTTTGAATCCAGAGTCCAGTACATTAGCTGGGACTCAGTAGACTGAGCACTGCTTGTTGAATGAATGTTTGATTGATATAAGATGATAGCTGTTCTGTGTGTCCTCATCACAAGGTGGTAACAGGGAGGTGGCAGTGCAGATGGGGAGAAATGGTTACATCCAGGATATATTTTGAACCTACAGATGGAACCTACAGGAATGTCTGATGGATTGCTTATAAGGTCGGAAAGGAAGAGAGGAGTCAACGATTCTTATATTCTTACCAAAATACTTGTTGACCCTTTTCACTGGGCCTGTCCCTCTGGGAGAATTCTCCTTGCACCCCGTGGGCATCAGGCTTGGATATGTGACTTTCTCTGGTGAGTGAATTAGGAGTGGAAGTGACATGCTCCTTTGAGCAGAATCTGTAAATGCTACCACCTGGGACCTCTTCTCTCCTTTTCCAGGAGAAAGGCAATGTCCTGGCAGGGGCAGATCTTTCAGCCTGCAACCCAGAGCAAAGCCCACTCTCTGCTGATAATGAGCAGGTAATAAAAATTGTTTGTAAATTGCAAAAAAGTGACAGAGTTATAAGTGGAGTCTTTGTTATCTTCTTTTAAATCTCAGCATCTTTGGACTTTTTCAGCTGCGAGGCAGTAATGAAGTCAGGTGAACTCTCAAAGCCTCAGTTTTCTCATAAATAAAACAAAGATTAACTGCTTTTGATATGAAGACAATGAAATTATGTTTATGTTATGCTATATATTGTGCCTTGTATATGATGGTATTCTGCAAATTATATTTACTAGTATTTTCAAAAACAATATGTGGCCTCATCACTACTCTACTGACCCCTGGTCTTATTCTGGGTATAAAACTTTAAATTTCTGGTAATTTACTTCCTTTGTTTCATTAAATTTACTTTTTTATTTTCTCTTATGTAGTTCAAATAAATGTGGTTGTTTGTTTTTTCAATTCACAGGAGATTATAAGATAAATCAGAACATGGCACTCCTTAGAATAGAAATATGAAGCATGGAAGTTCACTTTATTCCCTTTCAAGAGAGGATGGGGCTCTAGCCAGTTTGGCTCAGTGGATAGAGCATTGGCCCTCGGACTGAAGGGTCCCATGTTTGATTCTGGTCAAGGGCACGTACCTTGGTTGCAGGCTTCCTGGCCCTGGTAGGGGTGCATGCAGGAGGCAACCAATCAATGTGTGTCTCTCTCATATCGATGTTTCTCTCTATCTTTCCTTCACTCTCTAAAAATCATTGGAAAAATATCCTTGAGTGATTAACAACAACAACAAAAAGATATTCACAATAATAAACATTTTAGAAGATACCCATGATTATTTAGTCAATTAATTCCAATTTGAT
>NW_006299715.1:251391-298447 GCF_000327345.1 Myotis davidii
AGCCCTGTGTGTGGTTGTGCGCGCGTGTGTGTGTGTGTGTGTGTGTGTGTGTGTGTGTGTGTGTGTGACTCATGATGCTGTAAAAGAAAACATGGAGAAGAGGGAAAGTAAAACAGATGTTTCTGAGTCTAGGGAATACTTTTGACAGTGGATCTTATAAACTCCTATGTTTCCAAAAGCAATGGTTATGAAGGTTCTTGCTGGAATTTTGCTGCGGGAGCCAGCTTTAAGTATATTTGTTAAATTCCTGAGCGAAGCCCATTCAGACCACAATCTATGAACCTAGCTCTCCTTACACGTCTCTAAAGTACCCTTGGTCCTTGCTGTGCATGGCAGGTTGGTCCCAGGTACAATCAGAAGCCATAGAATAAAGCAAACTGTAGGCCTTTGCCCTTCATCAAAGTTCCCGCTTTAGATTCCTTCACAGAAAAAAAGTAGGAAAACTCCTGGTGCAGAAAGGATTCTGCAACATGGCTGGCAGTTTAATTAGACCATATCATTCTTATTTCATTTCAGTTCTTTCTATCAATGGTGTTCCTTAAAACAGAAAACTGTCAATTCCAAGCTATAAATCGATAGTGTTTCCCGCCCCTTCTTCCCGTTGGTATTTAATAACTGCCCCAAGTCAATCTCTAGCCCAGGATGGACTCCAACACATACTGTTGACGAATTGGAAGCATAATCTACTTGGCAGGTCAGAAGAGTCAGCTTTTGCTGTGTGCTTGCACCACTTGCATAGGAGCAGGGGCTGAGTTCAGGTTTCTGAGTCAGCATGATTTTTGAATGCTGTGCTAAGCCGGGGGATGGATACAGAAACAAATAATACCTTAAAAAGCTTTTAGTCTGGAAAGGGAGACAGGCGTTTATACTCAAATGCAAGCTTTTATTGTAAAACAAATGTTGTTGTTTGAAGGTTAGAAATGGTAAAAGGAGGGATTATAAATTCTGTCTAGGATTTCATTGAAAGTGTTGCTAAGAAGAGGATGCCTTTTGAATAATGTGTAGGAATTCTCCAGTTGCATAAGGATGTGGAGAGGGGATTGAAGCAGAGGGAATGAGGTGAGGAAGGGTGAGAAAGGGTGAGGGAAGGTGAGGAAGGGTGTGAGGAAGGGTGTGAGGATGAGGAAGGGTGAGGAAGGGTGAAGAAGGGTGAGGAAGGGTGTGAGGGAGGGTGAAGAAGGGTGAGGAAGAGTGTTAGGAAGGGTGAAGAAGGTGAGGAAGGGTGAGAGAGGGTGAAGAAGGGTGTGAGGGAGGGTAAAAGCATTGAGCAGTGCCACAGTTCAAGGAGCAATGGGAGGAAAGGTTGGGTGCTGGGTGGTTACACAAGAGATGAGATGGAGAAATGAGTTAAAGAACATTACTGAGGCCCTAGCTGGTTTGGCTCAGTGGATAGAGCATCGGCCTGTGGACTGAAGGGTCCCAGGTTCGATTTCAGCCAAGGGCATGTGTCCAGGTTGCGGGCTCAATCTCCAGAATGGGGAGTGCAGGAGGCAGCTGATCAATGATTCTCTCTCCTCATTGATGTTTCTATCTCTCCCTCTCCCTTCCTCTCTGAAATCAATACAAATATATTTTAAGAAAAGAACATTACTAAGGATAGAACCAGACACTATAAAACACTGGGATCCCTAAGACGCATATTAAACCGTGACTCACTAGACCATTACTTCAGAGTGATTTAACTAAATAACGTAGTAGAAGTTCTGAAAACATTTTTTAAATTAATTTCAGAAGGCACAGTGAATGCACTCCCAGATTCCCTATCCAGATATTAATTCCCACTTATTGTTGCTAAGTCCCAGAATAAACACAGAGACTTTAAATCCTGGGTTGCTGGAGTTAGCATTCTTTCCTAGGAGGAGAAGAAAAAGAAGTAAAAAGACTCAACACTATTAAATCCTACATCTAATTAAAATTAGGAGCGGATTTAAATTAATATCCAGAAATAAGCCAACAGCTTAAGGAAATGAATACAAATGTTAGGAAATGGTTAGGTTTTCCAGCAAATATCACTAATACTTTAAACACCTTTGCTTCAGAGTAGAGTCAATGAAGCAAGGCATGGCTCCTTTAGAGACTTAGGAAAGGACTAAATAAAGATACTTCAATTCTGGAACTATATTTAAAAATACCTACCTTCCAGGGCTCCCCAAATCAAGATAGAGGAAATGCGCACGGCCCCAGGTGTACCCCTAAAATTTCTCTCCAAGTGTGCAGAAGATCTCCTTTAAAAAACACTTAAGATACTCACCAATCCCACCGGAATTCCAGGGACAACAGTGACTTCTGCCACTCAGCTGCCTCATTAGCAAACTTTGAGACCACATGCTGCCCTGGGTTGACGAACTGGAATTGTATGCCAGGAGTCCTGAGTCTGCCTCTAGGGGAAGTCGTTTCTTCTGGTGGTGCCTCAGTCTTCTTGTCTGTACAATGGAAATAGTTTTGTCATGAACATTCCTGGAGGTGGCATCTATTGTCTGATGCCCATCATGCTGCCTGGAAGTGGATTGCCGCTGGTCCCTCCCAATTCCCTTGGACGCTTTTGTTACTTCCTTAGCTCCTCTTTCTCCCTCCGAGTAGCTCTACTCTGCCTCCATCCTGCTGCACTATTACTGTAAATAAATGACTTTATGTAACCGACCTGTGGTCAAAATTTTTCACTGGTTCCCTACTGATTGTAGAGTACACGTCACCTCTTTAGCTCTGCAGTCATGGTAGAACCCAGCATATCTTTCCAAAAACCAGCTTTCAGGTATTCTGTTTCCACCCTCCAGACCCTGCCAGCCTCTGTCCCTCCTCCCTGCCTTTGGGCAATCTCTACTGGCCTGATATTTCATTCTGGGACTTCTTACCCCTGCTGTGCACACAAACACACACACATACACACACACACACGCACATGCACACGCACACGCACACGCATACGCACACGCACATGCACACGCACACATGCATAGACCTCCCTCCTCAGGCAGTCAGGTGCCCTTCCCTTTCCTCCTACCTGTGACCCTCCGACCTTTGACAGTGGCTCCTTGAGAGAGGGCCCAGGCTCTATTAGTCCCTGTCTTCAGAGCTGAGCTTAGATCCTGTCGTGAAGTCTGCATTTGGCAAATTGTGGTTGGATTCCATTGCCTGCCCCGGCCAGATGTCACCCATCTGAGATACATAGGGTGTCCCTGAAAATGTGCATGCACTTTGATTAATTCCAATGGGTTAAATCTGAAAAGAAAGACACATCAATGGCGCTATCAGAGAAAAGTGTGTGTGCATTTTTTGGGGACACCCTGTATGGGTGGCCTCTCCTGGCAACTCTGAGCAACTTAACCGAGCACAGCAGGGGACCAGTTTCAAGATCCGCAGGCCTGTGACCGAGGGTGGCAAGACCGCAGTGGGTCAGAGAGAGTGCTGGGCCTCGGAGCAGGCCTGTGACCGAGGATGGCAGACCACAGTGGGTCAGGGAAAGTGCCTGGGCCTCAGAGCGTGAGGACACTCAGAGGCCTGCCCCACAGGCCCTGGGATCTTCTCCCCAGGAGCCCTGAGTCACTGTGGCAACTGCATTTCCCAAAGCTCCCTTTCAGGCAAAGAGACTATTTTCATTCTTGTGGCCCCTGGTCACGCTTCCAACATACCATTCCAAGGGCAAAGAGAAGTCAGGGCCTTCTCCTTCAGGCTTTCCCATCCTCCCTGGCTCCCTGCACTTTGTTGGGCTTCCCTGGCCCAGGAGGCGCTGGCCCAGGGACCTCTCCTTCCAACAACCCTGGTGCGCCAGTCCCTGAGGTAATGGGGTACAGGGCAAACCTCCTCACTCACACCACAGCGACTGTATTTCAGCTTCAGGTTACAGAACCTTCTCTCCCTCCTCCAATTTGCCACTCGCTTCTGCGAACGTGTTACCCTCACATGCTCCCGTGGCTCACCTGCAGCAGGAGCACCGAGAGAAGATGCACCGGCACCACAGTGAGTATGTACTGAGGCAGGAATGGTTAACCTGTAAGGCAGGGACACATGATCAGGTTTCACAAAAGAGGAAACAAGCTCAAGAGAAAGTAGTTTGCTCATTTCCCATGAGTCCTCAATGCACAGATCGGATCTGAACCTGGATCTCTCTTTCCCCCATGTTACAATACTTTTGGTCCTTTCCTTTTTTTTTTTGTTCTTTTATTTTATTAAGTGTGTGTGTGTGTGTGTGTGTGTGTGTGTGACATTGGTTAGTAAGATCATATAGGTTTCAAGTGTACATTTCTATAACACATGATCTGTATATTGCATTGTCAGATCATCACCAAAGTCAAATCATCTTCTGTCACCATATATTTGAGCCCCTTTACCCTTTACTGCCCCCCTTTTTTCCCTCTAAATTACCCCAAATAAACCCGCTTCAGGAAGACAGAGCCAATTACAAATGTAAGTCAAAGCCCAGAAGAAAAGAAAGAATTTGTGGCGAAGAAACAATTTCAGGCTCCGTGACAAGCAGTTTCCGCTGCCATTCCAATTTATCATGTTTTCAGCTTTTCTTGGCTTATTTCTGCTTAGTGAAACATCAATATCTTTATGCTCCACTCTTTTATTAAGTATATTAAACAGGGGAATTGAATTCACAAAGTGTGCTTTGAAAAGTACAAATGCTCTGCAAACAGAGGCAGTATTAGAATTATCCTCACGGTTTTATGAGTGTTTCTCTTGCTGCAGTTGGTGGGTTTGTTCTCCATCTACTCTGACTCCTGGATTGTGTGTATAGATTTGGTGGCGTCTGCTAATTGTTTCACCCGTTTTGCCTTCCTTTCTCATTAGTGGGAGTTGGGGTGTTTGTTCCAGGGCAGTGTTGTCTGCACTGCCCATTTTCCCTAGTGACTGGGAATGGCCACATGACACAATCTGGGACAACTTTAATGGGAGCAGACATTGTTGGCTGGAATCTTAGGGATGATCCTTAAAAAGTGGCCTTGGCTGCCCAGTATCTACTTTTCCACATTCCTTTACTTACTGGCTTATCTGCCACTTAGAGGAATAATGGTTGGGATAGAAGTACCTTGTGACCATGAGGACAATAGCAAGGAACCCATAGTGACTTCATCCCCAACATCCTTGAGCCAATAAACCAAAATCCAGAACATGTACTCTTGAATTTCTTGTTATGCAAGAAACACACACACACACACACACACACCCCAACCACCCCCAGCTTGTTTAAGCCTCCATTGTAGGGGCATTCTGTGGTGTGATGCTAAGTACAATCCCCAGGTGATGTGGTCGTCGAAAGGAAGCAGATTGTATTCCAGAAGCCCTGGACTAGAGGCTGAGATCTTGTAACTGGCCTTCAAGCTCCATTGTCTCTATCAAGTCTCCATATTTTAGCCAGTGTGTTTCCCCCACTGCCTTGTTAAAAATTTCTCAACAAGTTACTGCCCTGAAGGTAAAGTCCCTAACCCTTGTTGTAATTCAGAGTCTCTCCGAAGTCGGGACCCTGCCTACCTCCCCATCCTCATCACCCATCTCATTGCATTCTCTGTCCTAAAGCTACTCTGACCTCCTCGCTGGTCCAGTGCACCATGCAGTCCCCTGGTTTCACCTTCTGATATGCTGTTGCATACGCTGGCAGCCTTCTTCCCCATCATGACTCCCTCTTTATTTTTATTTTATTTTTCTATTTTAAATATATTTTTATTTATTTCAGAGAGGAACGGAGGGGGAGAGAGAGATAGAAACATCAATGATGAGAGAGAATCATTGGTTGGCTGCTTCCCACACGCCCACACTGGGGACGGAGGCTGCAACTCTGGCATGTGTCCTGACCAGGCATCAAACTGTGACCTCCTGGTTCATAGATCAATGCTCAACCTCTGATCCATGCCAGCCAGGCATGACACTCTTTAAATATCAATGGAACACCACTTAGTCCCTCTAGACTGGCTCCTTTCATGCCACTATGATAACTTGCCATTGCTTTCTCAATGCCTTGCCCACCAGACTATAAGCTCAATGAGAGTAGGGGCTCCATCTGTCTTGTTCAGTAGGATGTCCCCGACATGTAGGCTAATGCTTGGCCCAAAGTATGCACTCACCACATGGAATGAGTGTGAACTTGAGAGTTATCTGTCTCATCTAGGAGCTTGCTTCTGGGAGAAAGTGAAATTAAAGTTTCAATGCAAATAATTTATTTGGAAAGTGATCCCAGGAAAAACTAGGGGAGTGGGGAAGTAAAAGGGAGAAGGAGAGGAAGCTATGAAGGAGGGTGTTAACAGGTGCTGTTTCACAGTGGGCACAGAAGACAATAGTTTATTCCACTGCGGAGTTCTGAGAGACAGCATAGAGCACATCTCAGAGTTATCTTGCTTGAGAGTTCGAGGAGCTGGGACAAGAAGCCACAGCCCCCACCAGGGATTGTTTGAGAGAGTGATGGGGTGGGTGTAGAAGGGGTGGCAATCACCCACATTGATGACCTGCCTGGCATGCAGGTAGAGAGAACTTGTCTGCCAAAACAAAACAAAACCAAACACTGCCCCACTGGTGTGGCTGAGTGGTTGAGCACCAACCTGTAAACCAGGAGGTCACAGTTTGATTCCAGAATAGGGCACATGCCCAGGTGTGGACTCAATCCCCAGTGTGGGGCATGCAGGAGTCAGGCAATCAATGATTCTCTCTCAGCATTGATGTTTCTATCTCTTCCTCTCCTTTCCTCTCTGAAATCAATAAAAATATATTAAAAAACACACACAAATAGAAACAACAAAGCCTCCAGGGAGGGAGTGTGGATGCTGGCAACTAGAATAGAGGCTCATGGATGGCACATGCTGAGGGGGTAAGAATGGGCACCTATGGTTCTGCCGCATCAGCACACCCCCCTTAACAAAGGCACCTCTTCCATAGAACGGGCATGACAACCATTTGCAGATTGAAGGAATTATTGACTCTATTTGGAACACTACTCTTCAGATAAATCATTAATCAAAACAATATTGTTCTACATAGCTTTATTTCCCTTGAAGTGGGAGCATCTATTTCTTCTTAGGTTGAAATTGTAAAGTCCCTTTTTTTTTTTTAAATCATGAGCCAAGGACAGCCCTGCCAAATCGAAAGAGAAAACCTGATGGGAATGATAAGATAGACATCATCCTGGTTACCATCTTGTGGTTGTAACAAATGGGAAAAGTTCTGGCACAGGTGGGCACCGTGGACAGAGGTAGGGCTGCTGAGTCATGTAGCTCTAGTGTCTCTTCTGCCCAGATACAAACTTGGGGTGATCTGGTAATTGATCTCTTTTTATCTATAAAATAGGGATGATAATTCCTATCATGCATATTTGTTAATAAGACTTACATTGTAGGCAGTGAAGATGGAAGAACTGAGAAATGTGAGCTTGTATAGAAATAGGGATTTGGGGTCAGATTCTCTGGTTCCTATTCCAGCTACACCATATTTAGAGCATCTCTTAATCTATGCTTTAGTTTTCTCATCCTTAGTTTTAAGGATAAATGAAGTACGTAAAAAGTTCCTGGTATTGATAAAATACTCAATAAGAGTTAGTGGTAATTAATTTTATTAGTATACTAGAGGCCCAATGCACAAAATTCATTAGCCCAACTGCCGGCACTGGCTTCCCTCTGGCCACTGGCAGGCACTCAGGACCCGGGCTTCCCTCACAGCTCCAACTTCATCGGGAAGGACATCCAGTCTAATTAGCATATTGTGCTTTTATTATTATAATAGTGTTAACATTATTTTCTTTTCAAATAATTTCTGTATGCTTTTCATCCTCCTTGCAACTTTATTCTCATGATTTTCACACACACAAAATAAACACATCTTTTGATGGTAAACTTTGACTTGCAGTTTTTAATACTAAATTCTATTTGCGGGTCACCATTCATGTGGTTTTGAATCATCTGGGAAGTGAATGATTTAGAAGGGGCTTAGGACTTCAGATGATTCGTGTGGAGACAGTGAGTGAATATTTGATGTTCAACCTTAAGGCTTCTATCTTCTGTTAATCTCAGGTCTTCCTCCCCCACAGCCCTTACTATCTTGCTGATGGCTGGTTGGTTCTAAATGAAGTATTGCCATAAATTACATGGCTAACCCGGAGTCATCAGTCCTCTGTAGAGGGGCCAAGTCATTGGATGGTAAAAGTGATAATAGTCCTTGTTGGTGTCACCCAAATCACTTCTCCATCTTCAGTAAGTGTTGGTCTAGCACATTTATACATTACCCCGAGACACCTCTACGTTACTTTAGCCTTAGGGTGCAGAGCGGACATATTAACAAGAATGCCTTTTACATTTAGGCTCTCAGATGTCTCCTTTCAACCATGACATTAATGGCCGATTACAGATGGGAGTCAAGTTTGCAGGAAGCAGAACATTTAAGCATAAGGAGGGCCAGAAGTTCAATGCGTTTTCCAGGAGAGTGTTCCTTTTAAAGATCAAACTCCACTCAGATTTGTCGGCATTGGAGCACTTGAAGAGATCTGAGGGTCTTCTAGCTATAATTGCCTCCTTTTACAGATGAACATCAGGCTCCGAGAGGTTAATTAATTGCCCAAGGTCATGTATAGCAGAGCTTCTCAAACTTTAATGAGAATAAGAATCACCGGAGGGCATCTTGTTACAATGCGGAGTCTGACTCAGCAGGTGCAAGGTGGGGCTTGAGATTCTGCATTGCTATAAGCTTCAGGGGGATAGGCTGCTGTAGGTCTGCAGACCACTCTATGAAGAGCAAGGATGTTCCATGAGGGGAATATGAAGTCAGGATTTTTTAATACGCAATTTATTGTTTTATTTTACCACCAGGATTATCCTTTGTTGCTGCAAACCACAGAGGCTTAGAGTGATGATGGTCATTCATCACTTGGGAGGAGTGGTTTACTTTTTAATTAAGTAGAGTCTGAATTTGCAAAATATTCAAAAAAATTGTCAACAAATAGATTGATTAGTCAATTTGAATGTCATCAAAGTGCCCAAGTATTGTGTGGTGGATGCTGTGATGTGTCACACAGAATCACTTTTAGGAAGAAGAATGAAAGCCTACAATTACAAAAGTGTTGACAACAAACAGCCCTCTGCTTCTAATCCCCTATAGTAACACCTTCAGCTCAAGCAAGTCTTATTACCCAAAGTCATGCCTCTTTCTCAAGAAGGTTCTTCATTCAATGATTTATCCATGGGCACACCCACTTTTTCTGGTCCCCAAAGATATCATTGGAATAAATTTCTATTATGAGTTGAATGTATTCTCTCCAAATTCATGTGTTAGAGTCCTCACCTCCGGTATCTTAGAGGTAACTGTACTTGGAAATAGTTTTTCTAATGAAGTGATTAAGGTAAAATGAGGTTGTCAGGCTGTATCCTACTCCAGTGTGACCTGTGTTCTTACAGGAAGAGGAGATTAAGACACAGATACACACAGAGGGAAGATTCAAGAAGGAGATATCTCTCTACAAGCCAAGGAGAGAGAGGCCTCAGAAGAAATAACTCTGTCCATCTTGATCTCAGAGGTCTAGCCTCCAGAACTGGGAGAAAACACATTTCTATTGTTTAAGCCACAATGCCTGTGGTGCTTTGTTAAGGCAGCCTGAGTGAACTATCACAACGTTATCAGTAGTTGTCATGACTTCCACATTGATCCCTGGCCTCTGGGATAACAGCTTTTGTAATGGGGAATGCCAAATGAAAGTCTCTGGCACTACCTGTTCCCCAGCGGAAGCAGTGTATACACACCAATCTGCATACTTGGGGAGTAGCAGAAAGTAGCATCACCCCTAAATACTTAAAAGATAAAGGACAGTGTGGTTCCCATTTTTTTTACAATTCAATTGCCCACACTGGTTCCTGAAAACCCAGAAAGATTCTGGAGGGTGACAGTAGATTTCTGCTAACTCATCAAATAGTAACCCATTCCAGCTGTTGGGATAGATGCGGGATTTTTACAACAGCGGGTTGTTATGTCTTCAGGTATGTGGTATGTGGCCATCAATTTGGCAAATCCATCCTTATTTTTATCAGAAAGAGATGCATTCCACTGGACTGGACAACAGTATATATTTGCTGTCCTGCCCCAGGGCTTGGTGTACTCTCCCATCCTCTGTTCTAATATGTGGTAGTATGAAGATCCAGGACCAGCTGGCATTGTGCAGAACATTGCCCTGGTCCACAGTGTTGATGATGTTGTCCTAATTAGATTGAATGAGCAAGATGTGGCTAGTACATTGGCAACCTTGGTAAGATACATGTGCTTTAGTGGGCAGGAGACAGAATCCTCAATGATCCAAGCCCGCCACTCTTCAGATATTCCTCTTTAGTCAAAACACAGGGAAAGAAAGTTGGAACAATGCATTTAAGTCTAGAGGTCTTGGCCCCACAGACATTCTCCCATCGTAGAAAGAGAAAATGGCCTTATTTTATTTTAGTGTCTGTCTTCCCAGGATCCTTAAACCATATGAGAACCTGACCAACCATGACTAGGTTGGACACATGCATTTTCTAACCTGTCACGGGGACAAATGTTTATTTGTGAGGATAAAATGAATTAATACAGGTGAGACCCCTAGTAGCATGTGTTATGTAATAAATTCAACAAATATTAGCAGGCCCATTTGATGTTAGCTTTTATTGCTCTACAAATCCTTACTGAGTGTCCACTGCATCCCCAGCTCAGTTAAAGAAAGCCATTTTTTCATACCAGAGCTAACAAATACCCACACTGAATTCAAATAGCACTATTTTGAAGATAAAATGAGTTACTATAGATTAAATCTTTAGAACAACTGTTTTCTTTTTGGTCCAGGTGGTTTTGCAGATATTAGCTCATTTACTATCCTTAACTACCTGTCAAGGTAAGCAATCCTTTTCTTTTCTCTGTACACATGATAAGATTCTGAGGGTAAGTGACCTTCTCAAGGCCACATGGCTTGTAAGTCATGGAGCATAATTTGGACTCTCATTCCCTGACTTCAGAAAGCATGCTTTGTCCATTGCCCTGGGTTGCCTCCTTGAGGTACAGAAGTGAGTTCTGGGGGCAGGTGATGAATCTGACTCAAATTATTATCAATGCCGAACCTGAGTTGAAATCTTTAGCCTCATTTAAGGGATAATAATAATTTATTGTCTTCATACATGAATGAGTGTTCCTCTTAGGAAGAAACTACTGCTTGAAGTGACATTGAAAGACTTGTTGAGGTTAAAAGGAATGTCTGAAGACTGGGTGTTAGCAGGAAATAAGTCTCAAAGGATGTGGCTAAACCCCTGCCTGACAGGAGGGGACAGTCATAGCAACAGGCCAGAGGACTAGGGGCTGAGAAGTCCCCTGTGGTTGGTGGTCAGAAAGTATTTTAAAAAAGAGACATCTGACATTTTCAATCCCCATAAAAGGTTTTTCTGGGGGAAGGAGCCTCCTAACCAAATCTAACTGATGAGTAAGAAATAAATGGGAAAGGAGAGTGGGGGATGAGCTTTTCAGGTAGAGGAATAAGCCTGTGCTGAGTTCACTGGGGGAGGAAGTGTGGAGGGCACACACACAGGACTCACGAAAAGCTGATGGGCACCATGATGACCAGGCTCAAGGAGAGGGAGTTCAAGGGAAACTATCAGGATAAAGACAAATCATGTCTTTCTCATGGCCTGGAAGACCCACCACCTGCTTGTACCCATTTCATCTTCTAAGAGAAATGGGAAGCCACAAAGGATTCTAAGCAGAAGAGGACATCCCCAGGGATCAAGGCCTCAAACTAAGAAAAGTCACTGCAGCTGTTGGGTTCCAGGTAGTATCTTGCAGGAGGGAGCAATGTGAGATCCACAGAGCTCATTGAAATCTTACCTATTTCCAGATAGTTCTTCGTTACTAACATCTTCATGAAGACAGTGACACCTCGGCACAGACATTTTTGGAAGCTTGAGAGAAAGACAATTTAACTTTGCTCAGTGTCTTTCACATTCCACAAACGACCTTCAAGTCGACATGCTTTGCAGGTTACTTAATATGTGAGAGGCGCTGCAAATTATGAATTATGTCTTTGTCATCTTGATTTTTGTGCAATTAAGGCTCTTCATCTCATTTCTTCTAAGTAGTGCCAACATTAGGGGGCCTAGGGCAATAGACACATAACACTTAAGATTTGAATACAGTTGCTCCGTGAATTTGTCACTAAAGTTATTTCCTGGTATTTATGTTATTTCGGAGATGTGGTCATCTTAGCTTTCCAGATGATTCTAACAGTATTCTCAGAGTGAACACTGCATTTCAGCTAGATTTCTTTATTCTCTAGTCCCCAAAATAAACCTTCTAGTTCTTCATCTTTCTGCCTTTTCTCCTGCCATGGTCCCACCCACCATTCCTAGAATTGACAACCCACCCTTCAGGGTCCTAGTGTCTGCTTCTCTCAGTGGAGCTTTCCCTGACTGAGCCGAGATGCATGCCATGCTTCTTTCTTAGCTCTTTTGACATTACTGTGACAACGATGTGTGTTGCAGGGACTTGAGCTTTGAAGTTCATGTGTCCAGGATGGTCATTTAATAGCTTGCGGGGGGAGGCGGGAATAATCCAATTCCTCTGATGTTCATTTTGTACACTTCACAAATGGACAAGCAAAAGCAAAAATTAAGCTCTTTTTAAGAGGGAAAATGCACTTCAATAACCATTTGCCTATGGTTTGTTCTGCTTTCTTAGGAATTAGGAAAATATCTTTAGGGTTAGTTGGCTCCGTGCCAATATGCCAATTGGGTATGAATGATGAAGATCTCCTCTGCCCCGGGCAGAGTTGAGCGAAGAGAGCAAGGGCAAAAGAGGTGTATTCATCAAGGTTCTCCAGAGAAACAGAAATAATAGAACACACATATAAGCACACATACACAAAATATAGCGTGTCCCAAACAATGTGTATACACACTCTAAAAAATTAGAAAGGCATTATTTATTAAAATACATTTCACTTTCAAAATTGAGCTATCAGCTGTTAAAGTGTGTATACATTTTGGGGGGACACTTGTCTATATAAAGAGATTTCTTTTACAGAATTGGTGAATGTGATTGTTGTGATCAGCCAATCTAAAATCTTCAGAGAGGCAGCCTGAAAATTTTAGCAGGAGTTGATGTCACAGTCTTGATTCCAAAGGCAGTCTGGAGGCAAAATTCACTCCTCATTGGGAGATGCCAGTCTTAATGTCTTCAACTGATTGGATGAGGCCCACCCACATTATGGAGGGCCATTTGCTTCACTCAATACCTACTAAATTAAATGTTAATCACATCTAAAAAGTCCCTTCACAGCAACATTTAGACTGATGCCTGACCAAAGAATTAGACACTGTGGGCCAGACTAGTTGACATAAAATTAACTATGACCTCAAGAAGTGATTTGTTCTGCTAAGAACTTAATAGGAAATGGAGTCCCTGGGGGCAGCTTGAGAAGCTGAAAGTAGTAGTGGAAAAGATGTGATAGAGATATTTGAGATGCTCACTGGGGGGGGGGGGGTCCCTGTACAAGTTGATATAAAGTGCTCACTGGGGGGGGGGGTGTCCTGTACAAGTTGATATAAAGTAATCAGTGATGAGAAGAAGCCAATGAGGTTTCCCAATATTGTGCATGGTAAAGAGACTTTAAGAAAAGTATGTCAAATATTCTTTTAGAAATCTCATTCTATAGTGTGTCTACTTGTTAATCTTAACTCTTTAGTAAGCCCTGGAAAGTATTTACTTTGTGGTCACTTTGGAGAAACAAAAGAGAAGGGTCTGTCTTGATATTTGAGTTGTATGGGAATAAATAAACTGTGAGAGACGGGGCACAAGTGAGGGCCAGAATCCATCAGAGACAGGAAATTGGGGCAAAAATTGAATCAGAAGTGATGTCCTCATGATCTCTGGTAGTAGATGGTGAGTTTTGTACTTTATGAAGAATGAGGTATAAGCCAATTTAAATTTAAAAATTCAGGACAGGTGACCACAGAAGACAAGAGCATGTAAGGTTATTCAGACAAGGTACATGTGGGTTACAGTCTGTTGTAGAATTTCTGGATGGACACATTAGGCAGCATATCTCCAGACTTAGTATAATGCCTAGAACACAGTAGGGAGCAGAGGTGCCAGAGCACCAGCTCACTTATGCAGGTGCCTTTTCAAACCCCTGTTTGTATTATACCTTTTAAAAACATGCATTCATTATTTAAATTTATTGTTATTGTTTAAAGAATTATAGATTTTTCACATCTCATTGGCCAAAGCACATCACAGGGCTGGTCCAGATTCATACGGTGGTGGAACGAATTCTACATCTATGGTGAGGAACTTCACAGTCATATTCAAAGGTTGTGGATTCTTGGAGGATAAAGAATTATGACCACTGATGAAATGTTTACCTCGAGTAGGCAAAGTCAGTCTAATTTTTATGAGGAAACTGAGGCTTACACAGCCACTCCCCCAAATGGTGGTAGAGCTGAGTTTCAAAGCCAGTTCTCTCTATATCCACCTCACATTTATTTTAGCATTATCCACCTCGCATTTTAAGAAACACTGATACTCGTTAGGTCAAGAATACAAGCTCTTCACTCCATGCTGAAAATGGTGAGACAAAGAAATCTTTCTTTCTCTGGAAGAAACTGGAGAGATGGTGAAGAAAATGAATCTCTTCAGTGAAACACACTGGGTGCTATAAATGGAGGTGAAGAGCAAGGGGTGAGGGACCCCAGTGGAAAGAGACTGGTGAGTACTGAATGGAAGGGAGTAGAAAGTTTTCCCCAATTGCTGATGCCGAGGACTTGGAAAATGAGAGGCATTCACTGAGAAGAGTGGAAGCAAAATCTCAGCAGAGAAATCAGTACAAGTGTGTTTATAGAGGCAAAAAGTGGGATGAAGGGGGCTTTCAGAAGTTAGATGAATACTCAGTATTCCTACAGCACCGGTACTCAAAATTTAGTGGCATCAGAATAACCTGGAAGCCTCTTCATCAAAAGGCTTCTTCAGGGATTTACCTTTAGAGGCTCAGGGTCAGACTGTCTGGCCGAGAGTCCAGGATTCACCTTGTTATCAGCAGTTCAGTGATTCTGACGTAGACGTGCACGAAAACCCAGAGCAAGAGAAATCCTCTGTGCATGAGGTGAAATCAGAAGGCGGAAGATGGGAGATGATGTGGGCAAGTCATTAGGGGTTGGATTAAGAAAGGTCTAAAAAGGCCTTTCTAAGGTTCATTTCCCGACCTTTCAACAGGTCTTGAAAGTGACGATGAGGAGTTGGGGGTCCCTTCTGTATCCATGAGGACCTCTCATGCTGCTAAACCAGGGAAATGTCATCACCGCACTGAAAGGTTGATGGCCTTTGCATTGTGTTCAGGTTAAAACTGGGAGAGGTTTGAGTAACAGGCACCATTTAGGAGATGGTCATAATAGACCAGAGGAGTCACAGAGATTCAGGTGACTCTGGCATATCAAATAACTCATTTCCAGCTGTAGTTGTAAGTTGAATGTACTTAATAACTATGTGCCCAGTTACTGTGAGGTGAAAGTAGTAGAGAGATCAATATAACACATATTTTCAATTAAACAAATGTGACGTGTATGTATTTGGGGTGTGGAGAGAGACAGACTTTCCCAATATCGGCACTTATGAACTGGGTGGACCCTAATTTTGGTAAGCTTCATGTGCATGGTATTTATTCATTCAGAAATAAATCCCCTACCTGAATGTAACCTCCTTTCAATACAACCCTCATGGAGGGAACAGAGCTCCTTTATGGAAGGATCGTTACGCATATGCATCTCCTCCCAGGATTAATTAGGCGATCTCTCTGGGTCCATTCTATTAACCTGTAATTAGAATGTAAAGATACTCATGCTTCATGACACACATTTTAATTACATCTCACCATGTGCTGATATTACACACACCACTGGAAAATAAGGCAGGAGCAAGGAAATTGGCTGTAGAGAAAAATGTAGCTTTGACTCCAGGCCTGGTTCTTAGGCATGGGGTCCCTGGCTCCTCATATCCCTTTATCCAGAGCCTGCTGGTAGACCTCTCTGTGAAAGGTTGCAGGAGGGAAGAGCTATCTGTCTCGATAGTATACAAAACTAGAGGCCTGGTACACAAAATTCGTGCACTGGCGGGGTGCGGGGGGTGGTGGGGGAACGGGAAGGGGTGCACTCAGCCCAGCCTGAGCCCTTTTGCAGTATGGGAGCCCTTGGAGGATGTCTGACTGATGGCTTAGGCCTGCTCCATGCTGTCGGACATCCCTAGTGCTGCCACAGAGGCAGGAGGCTCCCACCACCGCCACTGCGCATGCCAGCCATGAGCCCGGCTTCTGGCTGAGTGGTGCTCCCCCTGTGGGAGCACACTGACCACCAGGGGCAGCTCCTGCGTTGAGCATCTGCCCCCTGATGGTCAGTGTACATCATAGTGACTGGCCGTTCCACAGTTTGGTCAATTTGCAAATTAGCCTTTTATCATATAGGATAATTTGGCTCAGATCCACCAAAAAGACTTATTTTTTCCTCCCCTAAGATATTCTTCATGCTCTCAGTATATTTCTGGCCAGAACCAATGACTTAGGATGCCTTCACCAATAGTAATAAGAAAGAAGTTCTGGGAATGGCAGGTCAGGAATTAGTTCCCCATTTAACAGATGAAACATTAGGACTTGGAAATAAGATTAAACTCTGACTCTTCTAATTTCTAGTCCAATTTTCATTTTAGAATGCTCTTGTCCACCTAAACCAGGCAGGTGAATGTGAATCTCAGACCATGCTCTTCGAAGCTGCATAATGGGGTTTAGTGCCTTCCCAACACTCCTCCATCTATGTATTTAAGAGGCATTTCAGAGCCACAATGCTAGATCTTTAAAGAGGCCCCAGTTTCTGTTCTCACTGAGTTTACAATCTAAAATTAATTACACTTTTGATGTGTGCTATAATTACAAATGAGTATAACATGCTGTGAATATTCTCACCTGTCAAAATATAAATGTCTCAGTTGGACTCCCTGTGTCTGCTCTAACAAAATGGGTGATGTGACATTCTTCATTGCAGAACAAGGGATTCAGAAAAAGGGTATGAGAAGTTTAGAGGGGAAGAAGAGAACTGTAGTGAGTTTAATGGTAGCCTCTTTGAAGTTGTAACTAAGGATCTTGAGGTAAGATCATCCTGGATTATCCCAGTGACCCCTAAATCTAATGACAAATGTTCTTATAAGAGACAGAAGAGGAGAGAGCCACAGAGAAGAAGGGGATGATCCTATGAAGATAGAGGCAGAGATTGGAGTACGGCAGCCATACTCCAATGAACAGCCAGAGCCACCAGAAGCTAGAAGCAAGAGGCGATTCTCCTCTAGAGCCTTTGGAGTGGTTGAGGTCCTTTAATACCTTGATTTTGAACTTATAGCTCCCAAATCTGTGAGCTAGAAGTTTGTGTTGTAAACCTCCCAGTTTGTGGTCATTTGTTATGGTTGACAGAGGAAACAAATGCAAGAGCCAAGAGATAGTGGGCAGGGCAGGCACTAGGGTGAGGCTGACAGGCGAGTAGGACCAACATTTAGGGAACCACAAACTCTCAGGGTCATACAAGCACAAGATCAGCCATTGTAGGAACCCAAGTGTGAGCCCCAGGCACCTAGCCTGACTCGATGCATGAATGGGCCTACACACAGTAGGTGGTCAGCAGATGTCCACAAAAATATTTTATTTTTTTTTCATTGATTCCCTTCAATGTTCTTGTCTCCTACCTGATTATTGGAGAGGCAGGAAAACCAGCAGTTATCAAGTGATCAACTTTTAACATGCCATTCCTCACCTCAAGTCTGCAAATAGCTTCCAGGCTAGGAGACATAATTGTTATTCTTTAGGTGGAAAATTGAGACTCAGTGTGAACAGGTGACTTCTCCATGTGTTGGAACTATGGCTAAAACCCAGGTGTGTGTGACTGCAGCCTAGACACACCACAGGAATTAGTGTTAGTCAGTCTTGACTCACCCATAAGCCTTGTATTCCTGCTTTGTTCAGATCACTGCTAATGAGCTCTTCACTCTCTGAATCTGAGGTAAGATATTCTACCTGCAGTGGCTCTTGGTCTAGTAAAGGGAGGATAACTAGATTAAACCATTGAATATAAAGAAAGGAAGAATATGATAAATTTAAACAGAAGAATGAACAATAACAAGGAATGCCAAAGCCCTGGGACCCTGCATCTTGGTGAACAGAAACATACACAAACACAATCTGAGTCCAAATTCTCATTTCTCCATGACTCCATTTTATTAACTCCTCGTCCCCATTAGTTGCTAGTGGGAGTGGACTTCTTGCCATACCTAAAAAAAGGAATTTTCTGAAACTTGCACAGGAGGATAGTATATTGTAGAGAGCTTTATTTCTGTGGAGTCAAACCCCTGAGTTTCCAAGGTCCCATTTCCCTTTGTCCTGCCAAGGAAGAATTCCCATTTTGCTCTCTGCAGGGCTGAGATCAAAGCCAGTGTCCAAAGTTTCAGGTCCATGTTTGGGCACAGTCCAATCCAGCATAAAACTAGCTTAGTTTGTGCTTCCTGCTGCAGCCCATCAACCTATTGTGTATGGGGTCTGCATGGCCATGAGCCATGTGGCTATGGAGGGAAAACAGGCAGTAGCAAAGTCAGAGAAACCAAAATGCCAAGAGAGAGAGGTTTGTTTGTTTGGGGGATTATGTAGTCCCAAATTTTGGAGAGACTTGCATTGGCTCCACCTCCTCTTAGCCAATGATCTCTGCTCCCACATTTGACTGACAGGCACCTTCTCCATGTCATCCTGATGTCCCTGTGCATGCATCTTCTCCCCTTTGTTGGAGCCCTTCCCCTAGTGATTTGCAAGCAATGGCCAGTGATTTCCTGGGGAATGGAAAGTTGCAGCTTCCTGGTGAAGCTGCCGGAATGACATGCCTATCATGTCTGGCCTTCCCTTTGCTCCTTTTCTATGATTAATAACTAGTTAATTACAGGGCATCAATTTGATCTGAGGCTACTTCTACATCAGTTGGACCAAGAAGCCGCTTGTAGCTCTTTTTCTGTTGAGTTTCTGTGTTTAAAATATCTCCAGAGCAAGCTAGGAAAAAACTTTCCATTTTGCCAATGTTTGCTTTTCAGTGTTTTGAATGAATCTTCTCAGCAAACTGCTAAGCTAATTGAAGCACCACCATTTCAGCTGAGAAAACACTGCGTTGCTTGTATACTCAGCGGCGCCAGTGAGGGGTCAGAGCTGGGGAAATCATTGTTTTCCGTCTAAACGCCAGGTGCAGGACAGAGAAGGGTTTTTTTGTTTGTTTGTTTTGTTTTCATTTGTTCTGTTTTGGGGACGGTTGGGGCTGACCTTTCAATGTCATATAGATATTATTTTTTTTGGTTCAGAAATGCAAAGAATAAGTAATTCAGTGAGGTTAGGTGACTTGTCCAAGGTATTAGAGACATGCAGAGAAGGTCCCCAGCCAAGTTGTCCCCATCCCAGCACTGCTTGCCATATTGGCGGAGGCCATAGGCTAATCTTCGCAACACTAAGAGAGCCCTAGCCAGTTTGGCTCAGTGGATAGAGCATCGGCCTGCAGACCAAAGGGTCCTGGGTTTGATTCCAGTCAAGGACACGTTCCTAGGTTGCAGGCTCCTCCATGGCCCAGGCCCTGGTCAGGGTTGGTGCAGGAGGCAACCAACTGATGTGTTTCTCTCACATCAATGTTTCTCTCTGCCTTTCCTTCTCTCTTCCACTCTCCCTAAAAATTAATGAAAAAATATCCCTGGGTGAGGATTAACAACAACAACACTAGGAGAATTGAATGTCCTCCCTAATACCCGTGATTTGATTCAATTAAAAGCTGGGATTTAAACTCAGATCTGTGGCTCCATACCCTTGTTTGTTTATGTCTTTGGTTCCAAACACGCCATTGAGCTCTCATGGATGTGAGGCACTTAAAATGTACTCTGGAAACGCTCTGACCAGATTTTCAATAGGAACATCAAAATTTTTCATGAGCAAAATTTATTTCAGCAAAATATTACCTACCCTTAAAAATTCAACGTATTTTCTTGATAGGTTTATAAAACTGGTTATTTAATCATACCACCAGGTACTATATGTGTGATGTGGTTCTGGAAGTGAGCTGAGAATAGCCATTTCTTCTCTCCAAAGTCAAAACATAACTTAGGGGCATGGGGTGGGGAGAGTGGCCACTGATGTTACAACCTAATGGGGAATAAGATGAGGTATAAGTCACTTCTGAAGTAAGATCAGCGAAGAGACACTTGGAAAAATTTTTTAAATCTCTTATAAAGGGAGAAATGGGATGCTGAACTGGAACTCACTTAAAAAAAATAGTTGACAATTTAAAATTATGTTCAGCCCCAGGGTTAACTTTTTAATGGTTGAAACTTACCTAGGTTTGGGCAAAGATCACCTGATATATTGAGGTGAAGTAATTTTTTCTGTAAACCACTATGTTTCAGAGACTCTACCTAAACAATCTTCAGTAAGGACCCCCTGATTCTAGGGGACCACTATGCTAATTCCATTTCACACAGGAGATTGCTTAGGCAGCCAGCGGGATAAGGCTTCTACTCAGAGTCTCAAAGTCAGTAAGTGACAAAGACTGGATTGAAGCAAGGGTTTTCTTGTGTGGGTGTCTCCAGAGCTGAGAGAGTTTTGATTTTTGTTTTACAAGCTATAAGCATGGGGATGTTTAATTTCTTGCACACTCATAGCCTATTCTAGGACAAGGGCTGTCCCCGTGACGGGCTGGGGGTCCTTTGCGCTTGGGCCATCCCTCTCTAGGTTTTGTCTTCCGTTTTCAAGAACTGACATCCTGTCTGTGCTGCTTTCCCATTCCCTTCTAGGGCTGGGGGTCTGTGGAATCCTGATTCTTTCCCTTTCTCTTATTTTCACATGTGGCAGCTCTGCGGTTCCCAGTGGGGAGGGCACGTGCAGATGCGCATGCACAGCGGTTGTTTGGGATAATCTCTGCTATTACTCAGAGCACTGGGGGGCCACCTCCCACTGACAGCTTTGTTCTCAAGCTGTCGTCTTTGGTTTGTGCGACTGTTTAGAGCCCTTGAGAAGTACTGTGTACCTGTCCTGTGTCAAAGGCCCCTGGTGGCTGGAAAAGAGAACTGAATAGACCAGGGCCCCGCCTGGAAGGGGATTGGGTGACCCCAGGAAGGAGTTGCTTATACTAGTGTATGTATGGGAGGCAACTGCATTCCAAGCAACCTTGTTTAGAGATACCTGGCATGTGGGTGTGCATTTCTCACCAACGAGCATCCTTTGATAGATGGCAGTTTCTTTGTGTTAGGAAAGAGGAGTGTATCCCCAACTGTGCTCCTCCTTCACTCTGGGCGTCACCCTGTCCCCTGGGTGTCAGTTGTGATCCTCTGACCTGCGAGGACCAGAGAGGGCCTGCTAGACTCTAAAGCCTCCCCCAAGGTTTCTGCAAATGCCAGGATGGGCTGTGGCTCAAGGTCACTCCAGGCTCCAAAGACTGCACCTCCTGGACAACCTGTGCTTCTCACTTTTGTTGATTTCAAGTGTGAAACTCAACTCTTCCTCACCTTCTACAAAAAACACAGCAGCAACACTGACAACAGGCTATTCATGAGCTTAACTGGAGGCAGGGCATTTTGATGCCTGGGTGATACCCCTCTGAGGCCTGGGCCTTGCTGTGCTTTATGAACACCCATGATGGCGCTGTCTAGTTACATTGATTTCAAGGTCATGGGGCTGGGGCTGAGATAGTGGCCATGATCTATGGGCTGCTGGGAATTGTCTGAGGCCCCCTGTAACAGGAGCTGTGCCAGGAGAGGTGAGTCCCTGTTCACCCACAATCAGAGAATCCAGGGTTCTGGTGGCAGGTGTGATTGGGTGTCGGGAAATAGGTATTATGGATATAGTCGTAAACTAGTTGTCAACCCAGAATGGAACCTAAGGGGGAGATTTCTATGTTGGAGCTACAAGCATTTAAAATTGCAAACTCATTTCAGGTTTGGCAACATCCTATTGAAGCCCACTCCCCCAGGGAAGTGCAGATGTTGGCTGGACTCCACACACCTTGTGCGAATGTGTTCCTTCCATGTTTCTCTTGCAGCTGAACAAAGTGGGGGAGGGGTGGAAGGTGACTAACTGTGGCTGGAAGGATCCCTGTGGACCAGGACTCAGAGACCATGAGAATGATGCATGTTTTCCGACCTGTCTTGTTGGCCATCAGCTGGCCATCGGTCTGGGACCTACTGAGCGATGCATGAGAGAGACGGAGCCTGGACCCACCACCTACTTGCTTCTGACTTTAAGTTACTTATACTTTTTTTTTTTTATTACAGGAAGTTGCAAAATGCTGGACCCTTAGTAAGGGCTCAGGGAATTCTAGTCCAGTTCCTGGTTTAGTCTGTGACTCCTATGATCAGCCTCAAGGTTGGAGGGGAGAGAATGGGGGGTTTCCCCAGCCCAGGAGAGCCTCTCTAGGCAGAGGAGGTGTTCAATCAAAGGCCATCAGATGGCTATCTGCTGGTGGCGAGAGGGATTGCCTGGCTCCTGGTGGCCCCGGGGGAGGAGAGGAAAAGGAGCAGCCTGGAAAGCAGAGGGCAGTGGAAAGGAGATGAAAACTGAAGCATCCGCTGGGAACTTTCCCAACCCAGTGTGGGGACAGGGAGAGAGGGCAAGGGAGGAGCAAAGGGGACGCAGAGGAGGGGAGGCGGGAAGAGGGCTGTGAGTCTGAGGATAACGAGGGGGCAATGCTTGGTTGAGACAGACAGCCCTGCACCCATTGCCTCAGCCACTTGGAGCCAGGCTTCCAAGCCCACAACCGGACCCTCTGCACTTTTTCTGAACCTCATGCGGAGCCACGTTGCCATTGAAAAGGGAAGGAGACAGACCAAGTTTGCATTCTTCAAACATAAGCCCGGGACTCCTGATAGGGCTGTGTTGGTCCATCCCTGAGCTCTGAGAGAACCTCTCATCTGAGCCAGAACAGGGGAGAGGGGACCCTGGATTCTTTCCACCAACTAAGAGCCAGGGTGTTTCTTTTTTTTTTTTTAGTGTACATCATACATTTATTACCAACAACCCTCTCAACTCCAAAGTTGGGCACAGGGATTAAAAATAAAAATTCATTGCACTAAGTATAGCATTACTAGTAACTTTCATAAAAAATGTACAAACTTTGTTAAAAATTTATCAAGCCTTCAAATGATTTGGTTACAGATATTTATAATACATACATTTAAAACTATGTTAACTGATACAGTGGAATATGATTTGAGGAAATGACTGAGCAAATGATTCCAAAAAACACCCCTGTAAGCTTTCATAATCTGAAACAAACAGCAAAATGAGGTAACCCAATGTACAGCAAGGGGAAAATAGGTTCCTAATGAAGGCTCTCTGACCCCCACCCAGGGTCTTCCATTGCCCATGAGCCCCAGCCTCAAACATGGTGCTTTTCACATTGTAAGAACTAGCACATCTTTGTGTGATGAAAGGACCTACACATTTCCTTCCTGTGAATTTGGAATCTGAATGCTACAATAATTACTGTTATTGTTTGGATATATGAAGGCCCACCTTTCAGGGACTATACAGTCATGATTTTATTTCATTTATCCTCACAACAAACACTGTGAGGTTACTAGGAAATCGGGGCTTGAACTCATAGTGGGTAGAATTGTGTTCTGCCAAAAGGTATTTTGAAGTCCTAAGGTACTTTGAAGTGGATGTGACCTTATTTTAAAAAAAAATAGGGTATTTGCAGAAGTAATCACATTATAATGAGATTGTACTGGAGTAGGGTGGGTCACACATAGTCAGAAGAGGGAAACTTGGACACAGACAGAGAACACCATAAACAGAGACAAAGATTGGAGTGAGGGGTCCACAAGCCAAGGGTTGCCGGCAAGCTTCAGGGGCAAGGGGAGAAGGAAACGATGTTGCTAACACCTTGACTTCCCACTGCTGACCTCCAGAACTCTGAGAGAATAAACTTCTGCTGTTTCAGACTACCCAGTTTGTGGGGCTTTGTTACCATGAAACTAATACAAGCTCAGAGGGGTAAGCAATTTGCTTGTGAAGCAAGGTCACAGTGAAGTCAGGGTCCTGGCCAGGATTTGGTAAGTGATGAAATCCAATCGCAGTCTGTAACATGAGTCTGACTCCCTCTAAAGGGCCCAGGTCACTGTCTATCAATGCTCCCTGTGTGGTTGAGCTATAAGAACTAAGCACCAGGATTGCTGCCCCGCATCCTTTAAAATTCCCCTTTCTTTGGGTCAGAGTCCAGAGTCCTCTCCATGGCTTGCCACCAACACCCCCAATTAGGGGGCCGACTACAAGTTAAATATTGTTCCAATGCATTGAGTAAGTGGCAATACATCTTCCCAAGAAGTTTGTGGTAGAGGCTTCTTGTCACCATGGCAGAAACAAGGACACCAAAACTGAATAGTACAGCATCACACAGCCAGGCCACGCCAGAATACATGTGCAAGCCCGCTGGGTCCTCAGTCTGTGCCTTTCAAACATATTACCCTGATCACTCGTCTCGTGTCTTAATTCTGGGTTGCTTCTGAGCACAGAACAGAAAGACTGCGAAGGAAAATGGACATGGACCTGGCTCAGGAGGTGTGAGAAACCCGGACTTGACTGAGACAGTGTGAGCTTCCACGTGTAGGGTCAAGATGGGCTCCAGATGCGAAGAAAGCCCTCCCACCTCCCTTCCCCAGCTTTCTTCATGTGCAAGGTGGTCTAAGGTAACACCTGAATGTCAAACTTATTCTCATTCATTTTAATTTTATAACATTTTTCTCTAGCCTGCATAAAATTTCTCTTTAAATGTTATAATCTGTGTAGCTTGGGTGCGTTCCCACTCATTATTTAACCTTGGCTAATTTTTTGAATACTTCTCTCCAACGCTCACCGTGCACATTCTGCTATAACATCGCATTTAAAGTAAAATAATCAAGATTTCTTGTGATATGACATCTCTTCCCATTTGTTCCACGTCGCCTCATTATTTTACTCCTTTTCTTTTTCTTTAAGTAGGTGGGAGCAGAGGATTTAAATTGAGCAACAGAAATGAAGAAAAGCTTAACTTCAGGCCAGGAACAGTGCGCCATAATCTTGGGCAACAATGGAAAATATCTTGGAACTATGATTAAGAGGGTTAATCAGTTAGCTAGAAATCCCATTGTTTTTCTTTAAATTTCATGCCTTTTTAACCTTGAGAAAGTTCCCTGAAAGTTTCCTTATTTCTTTTCACATAGGTGATCTCTCTAGTCTACAAAAGGAGGATAGTACTATACAATTTCATAGTTATTATGAGGATTGAAATGTGCCAAGTCCACTGTTTGGGACAGTGGGCTTTGGACCCATATAGATTTAGCATCAAAATTCATCCACCAAAGGATCATGAGATTATTACAGAGGGGCATCCAGGCTAAGGTGGTCAATATCTTCAGCCAGGCAAGGGGACAGAAATCAGGACAGAAATGCCAATGGGTGATGTAGAGAGTTCCAGGACAGCGGGAACAGGGACTGTGAGAGGGCAAGGCAAAGCCAGGGTCCTATCCTCAGTAATGAGATGTCCCACTCCCTGGGCCAAGGACATATTCTACACTTTTGATTAGGCCATCCACTCACCCTATCAGTGTTGAGCTCTTTTTACCTGGCAGGTGCTGTGCTAAGTACTGAGGAGACAGTGCTGAGCACACTGACTAAGGTCCTGTCTTCTCAGAGTTTATAATCTACAGGCATCTCAAGAATCATTAATATAATAGTCACATAAGTCACACACACACACACACACACACACACACACACACACACACTTACACACACACAGACACCCACAGTGCAGGGGCCTTTGCTCCACCATCTCTAGCACTTGCTGGTGCTTTATGGGCAATGCACCCACAGTCCTCTAGGGAAGGTGTCCCCATCCACAGGTAGCAAGTGGGGGCATGGACATTTGGGGAGGGTGAATTATGATAAGTGCCATGAAGGAAAAAATACCTGTGGCAATAATAACTTGTAAATGAGGGTCTGACCTGGTTTCCCTGGAGGAAGTGGTGTTTGACCTGAGAGGGGCTGGGCTCTAACTGGGAAAAGGGAGATGTGAGGACCATCTCTGACAGTGGGCCGTCACGTGGGAAGGGCCTGACCCTGGCTTTTCAATTCCTCAATTGCACCATATTCTCTCTGTGACTGTAGGACCTCACCTGGCAGCAGAGGAGTAGGAAAGCAGGTGGGGCAGGAGGGCAGGTGGGGCAGGTGGGGCAGGTGGGCAGGTGGGCAGGGCCTGCTCGAACACACTGTGAGAAGCTTTTCATAAGAGCGTGGAGAAGCCTGGTTTGATGGAAGGTGAATTGATCATCTGTTTACATTTTTAAACTATTGCCCAGATCACAGAGACTGATTGGGGGACAGAATTGTGGGGACACCAGTGGGTCAGCCATAGTGTGGCACTGCCATTGTGCCCATAGTCACACCACTGGGACTGGAACACAAGGCTGACAAAAGGAATCAGGCTCTCACAACAGGCAATGCTAGAGGTGTGATGGTGGGGGAGGAGAGGAGAATGACTATTTAAATGCAACCATGTTACATGCTTTACGCACTGTGTTAGTTTTGAGGGTTGCCAATACAAAGTTTCACCAACTGGGGAGCTTTAAATAACAGACATTTATTCCCTCTCTGTTCTGGAGTCTTAAGTCTGAGATTGGGTGTCTGCAGGGCTGCGGTCCCTCTGAAGGCCCTGGGGGAATTGACTGCACACCTTTTTCTTAGCTCTAGAGCTGCCAGGCATTCTTGGTGTTCCCTGGTGTAGACACCTCAGTCTCCGCCCCTGTCTTCAGGCCTTCTCCCCATGTCTCTCTGAGTCTTCATATGCCCATCTTCTTAAAAGGACACCCGTCACACTGGATTTGGCTGCATCCCAAGAACCTCATCCGAATTACACTTGCAATGACCCTACGTCCACAGAAGGTCACATTCCCAGGTGCCAGGGATTAGGACTTCAACACATCTCTTTGGGGACACAAGTCAAACTATAACACGGGCATGATTATTCTCAGGTCCCACGACAATGTCCACATGGCAGCACCTTCTCTGCAGGGGCCTTTGCTCCACCATCTCCAGCACCTGCTGCCACACACGAGTGCCATCCTTGTGCTCGGATTGCTGTGCCTTATGGGCAATGCACCCACAGTGCTCTGGGGAAGGTGTCCCAATCTACAGGTAGCAGATGGAGGCGTGGACATTTTGGGAGAGTGAATGGATGTTCTGCTCTGCACAGCTCGGAAGTCATAGATTGGCATTTGTACTTATACATTGGTTGTTCCATTGTGTTTTACTCCAGAGCCCTGTCTATTTCATTTTTGTCTCCTGCATCCTGTGGGCACCTCCTGCAAAGAGGGATCTCAGGGCAACCAGTGCAGCGTCCAAAGAAGTGGGGAGATCTTCTGGGAACAGGCACTGGTCTGGGATTTCTCCTCTGACTTTCTAACTAGCATCGTTTGTAATTAGCATTTGAACATTACTTGTCTCTGCCACATTCTAATTGTTAAAAATTATACAATCAGAATCTCCATTAAAATAAGTATGCCTCATTATTGGTGTAATTAGGTTTAGATGATAGAGTTTTAGGGAAATGGAGTCAACTATTTTCGCCTCTTTTCTTTTTCTGTTCTTTCCTTCCTCCTTTTCTCTCTATTCCCTCTTTCTTTTTAACTGCTGTGTATCTCTTAGCTTAGCCTTCCTGATAATTCTCTCTCCCTAACCCAGTTGGGTCTGCTGTTTCTGACACTTCACTGGCCTATGAGGGTGGATGAGGGGGAAAAACAGTACAGTTTCAGGTAGATGGTGAATTGTAGTTCTCCCTTAATTGTTAAATGCTCTTTGACACAGCGAATGTCTCCAATGCTGACTCTGCCCTCATTGGATGTTTTGGGAGTTCTTTAGAGTAGATTCCCACTTAGCAGTGTTTATGAGAAGGGCAATGCTTGATCCTAATGATGGCTTTTGACTCACCCTTAATTCCTACATCTGCTGGGATTCCTGCTCGTGTCTGCTTTTCTGCAGGCAGACCTCTTGGGGAGGGTCCTTTGAGACAACCTGAGTCCAGCTGCCCTCACAGTTACCTGGATACAAAGGAAGCAAGCCCTGATGCCTGGTTGGAGAAGTGCTGTTCCCTCCACAGCTCTGGACTCCTGGGAGTTCTCAGTCCCGCTCAGACCCTCCCCCACTTCCCAACACTGTTTTTACCACCTGTAGTAGGTTGACCAGCGTCCCTCTAAAATTCATGTCTACACAGTACCTCAGAATGTGATCTTATTTAGAAATAAGGCCTTTGCAAATATAATTAAATGAAGATGAGCCCATATTAGATTAGAGTGGGCCCTAAATGCAATGACTGCTCTCCTTATACGAAAATGGTGGACATGCTGAGACACAGAGAAGAATGCCCTCTGGAGCTGGAAACAGAGATGGGAGTGGTGCATCCACCAGCCAGTGGTCACCCAAGATGGTCCGGAGCCAACAGAAGCTGGAAGAGGCAAGGAAGGGTCCTCCCTAGAGTCCCGGGAGGGGCTTGAGCCCTGCTGATAACTCGATGTGAACTTCTGACCTTCAGAACCATCAGAGAGAAAGTTTCTGTGTTGCTAAGCCACCCAGTGGCCAGTGTGTGGCCATCTGTTACAGCAGCCATGGGAAACCAATACACCCCCATCTGTTATCTCCGTATCCATTTCCATTTTCCCCTCTGACTAGAACACACATCCTTCAGTTGGCAGGAGGCTGATTTTTATTCCTTTCTGGGTTTCCTTCAGCATAGTGCCCTGATGTGGAGACATTTATTTTTATTTTGTATGTGCTGCAATAAAAAATTGATGTATCCTTGGTCATTAGCTTTCATTTGAAATCACTTTGAAAAAATGGGAAATTTATAAGGAACCCAGAAGAAGTGTGAATGGAAGAAATGAATAATTATGTGCTATTTACCTCCTACTATTGTTCCACCTCATGATAGAGCCTCTCTTCCATTAACTTCAAATTCTCACTCAATTATGTGGGTCAATTTATATTCTTTAGAAACAGTTTGCATCTTTAGTCAACCCATTTATGCTTCATCTGCAGGAATAAGCTGGATGGGAAAAACAAGGTGAAATCAAAACAATTTTGAAACTGCAAGTAAACAGGGAATTATTAAAAATAACTTGGATAATGGACTTAGGAGAATGCAATTTTTACAAGTTACTTGCAGAGTGCTAATTATTCAATTACCAGCCACACAAAAAGGAAGATGATATGAATCTTCAACAACAAACTTGTTATGCAGTAATTTTCTGTGTATTTGTCAGAGGAGGGTCCTGTGACTAAGGTGCTTATGTTATTGCATTTTTACTTTGACCGTTCATTTAAAAACACTTCTCTGTTATTCAGGTGAAAGACGTTTTTGAGATGAAATCGTACAGAATAGAAAGGAAATTGTTCTTATCATAGAAAATGCATTGATTCAAAATGAGGAAAGGGGCATAAAATTATCCTAACGACTGAAATGGGAGAAATTTAAAAAATAATTTATTAATTTAGCCCAGTGTGTACAGTGTGGGTGTTACACTCATGATCACAAATAGAAACAATTAAAGTGGCGGGAAATGTACCTGACTTGCACTGGAATGTAACATCCCAAGTTAAACATCTGGAGTGGAACATTTGGATGGCACATGTCGCTTCTGACTTATCACACAGTCCACGGTGGAGGGCTCAGATGATGGAGGACTGCCTGCCTTTGTAAAATGGGAAAGTAATACATGGACAGGGTCTCCTTGTTCCTTTCCTAATAAGTCATTCCCAGATGGCGAGTTGCACCCAGAGGCGGGTTTTCAAGTTGTGTTGATCTTTTCCCTCTTACTTCCTACTGATCCACGTTGCTCCGAAGCTGCTCTTTGCAATGAACATGATCCGGCTAACGAGGACACAGGCAGCAGTGGGTGTGGATCCTGGGCTGTGTGCTGGGAAAGAGGCTTCTCCGTATGTCACCTGCTTCGGAGCGAGCTTATTACTTTCTGTTAGCTGGAATGGCTCCTGTGGCTGGCTTTCTAGATTTGGGGGCTCCTGCCTTTGTAAGTGGACACTATCTGCCAATAAAACATTGCCAGCCAGTGGCAGTCAGGAAATGAGGTTCTGGTCCAGTCTCTTTCCTTATTTTGGGGGGTGACCTTGGGCTAGGTGCTCGATCCTTAGAGATGACAATGATTCTCTTTTGAACAAACACTAGCCGGGCCCCTCTCATCCCTCATCTTTTTTTTTTAAATATATTTTTATTGATTTCAAAGAGGAAGGGAGAGAGAGAGACAGAAACATCAATGATGAGAGAGAATCATTGATAACTGCTTCCTGCACGCCCCCTCATCTCTTTTCTTGACCTGGCAGAAACCCTGCTTTGTAAGACTGAACAAACTCTAACATAGCTTCTAACAGCTCCAGGCCTCACCCCTAGAATTGCCTAAGTCCCACTGGAAGTGTCCCCCTGAGAAAAGTCAAGGCTGCTAGAATATTTGCCTGTTTCCCCAGCACTCGAGGACAGGGTCCTATCTCCTGGCCTCAGTGGGAGGATAGGAGCAAACTCAGATGAACTTTACATGAACTAGCCCCCCTTCCTGCTCTTTGTAATTTTCTGCTTCTCTGACTCTCCCTGGCCTTCCCATGCCCTCAATCCCGCATTATGTCCTGGTCACCTCTGTATACATCCAAGCTGAGCACGGACTATGCTGGACTCCTTTCCCTGTGGCAATAGCGTACTGCTGATTGAAGTCAGTTCTTGCCACTCTAACCAGTGCCCAGCTTTTTTGATCTCTGAGAGAGGCTATCCACTTCTTACAATAGGAGAGGTGAGTCATAACCAAAGTCCCCATGGGCGTGGGTATATTCCAATTCAATATACCAATGTGCAGGTACTCTGAGGAAAATCAAGGTCAGCTCTGAGTGGGATTTGGCACTTAACACCTGTTTCCCAGAGTTTCCTCTGTTCCCTTAGCAAAGAGAGTTTGCCCAAGGGAGCAAAACCCTTTACCATCACCTCATTGGATGACACCCTTTCATGGCTACAGTTTTCCCAAGGACTCAGGGAGCAGGAAACAGACCAGCTGGGAGGGGTCAGAGAGAACATTGCACCCCAGCTTTATCTATGGCAGCAGCTTGGAAGTCCAGTTATGTGGCAGGGTCCCCCGCAGTCTTCACAGGAAAGACCAGCCTACGCGGGGTTCCTCTCTCATTGGGGTGGGTTTCTTCACACCACATGAGCCTGAAACATTTCGGAAAAACCATACGGGAGCTGTGGACTCCGTACTGTCCATCAGCCTTCATCCCCCACCTCACCCAGGTTCCTGAGGCCGGCTGTTTCTGCACCGAGGCATGCCCCGAGGCCCACAGCCGGAGACTGCCGAGCACACTCCTACAGGTGGGCAGCAAACTCTTTCTGGCTGGGAGTGTGAGTGTCACACCATCACGTGCACCAAAACAAAACCTGCGGCAAAATCATTTTTGATGGTGGGATGTTTAAAAACATTCCTTCTGAGATGAGGAGAAAGAAATATAAAGATCTCCCTCCTAGCCTGTCTGTTTTGCATGATATTAAAGCTTCCTGCTAGTGGAGTATAGAGAGGAGAAAAGAAAGAAAGAAAAAGTGGATTGTAATAGGAGAAACAAGACTGTCATCATTTACAGATGATTTATCTGTATAGACAATACTGTGGCAAGTGGTATGTTCTAATACAGCCTGACAATGTCATCCCATAGGCTAGCGCTTAGAGTGAGACTGACAGTCCTCTCAGGGAGAGGTGGCATCTGGGGTCCCTGTCCTTGGATCTGGGAGGGATTTGTGACCAGCAGAAGTGGTGCTATAGCTCCCTTAGGACACGGTTTCTGGCACACAGCCACCATGCTGGGAGAAAGCCCAGGACTCATGGAGAGGACACGTGGGTGTCCAGCTGACAGCCTCGGCTAGAGTCGCAGCTAAAAGCATCAATTGCTGGAAAATGAACAAGGCTTCAGATGATTCCAGCCCCCAGCTGTCCAGCTGGCATGTCACAGAGCAGAGACACCCATACCCACTGTGCCCCATCTGAATTCCTGACCCATGGAAAGCATGAGCAATAATAAGTGATCATGATTGTTTTAAGCCACTCAATTTTGGGATAATTTATTGCACTCTATTGGATACTACAAGTATTAAAAGTAGAGATACAGTATTAGAATTAATAAGAATTTAGCATGGCTGCTGGGTACAAAATCATTATGCAAATCAATGATATTCCTATGTACTAAGGACAAATACAAGTCAAATTTAAAAGTTTACAGAAGCATAAAAATATAACTACCTAATAATAAATACAACGAAAGTCATCTAAGTCTTTTCAAGACCCAACCCAAATCTCTATTCAAATAAACTGAAGAAGAACTAAAATATGCTGATCTATATTAGGTCCATGGATTCAGAGTCCATATTGTGTAGTTATCAATTCCCTCACAATTGATTTACTGTGCATGCCAATCGCAGCAAAAAACGCAATGACTGTGCAATGAGATGGGCTGGTTCTAAAATTTCTGTGGGAATTGTAAAGCCTCAGCATAGGCGTGGCCCTCAGAGGGAGAAGTGGAGGGCTTCCTCTACCAGGTTATAAAGCTAAAGCATATGATGCTGGGCCCGTGGGGCAAGGACTGAAAGATGAGCAAGTGGAACACAATAGAAAGCTTAAATGCCAAACCCACGTAGATACAGAAGCTTTAAGAGGGACAGGCGTGGCAGTGTGGACGCTGGGGAGCTGCTGAAGTTTTCACGGACCATCTGAAGACACTTGTGACCACATCAAACCTAAAAGGAAAGTAAATTTTCCTACACAGAAACCAGTTTCAGCTGGATCATGACCTATTTGTCAAAGGCAAAAAATAAAAGGTTTTACAAACCAGAGAAAAAGATTTTCATAAAGTTGAAGTAGGAAAGACACCCCCCACCCCCTTTAAATTAGTCTAAAAGAACCCCAGGCCCCAAATAAGATTGGTCAATGTGACCACATTACATTTAAGAATTTCTGTTCCTCAAAAGGATCCTTCCAGGTTACAGATGAAATGATATGAGCCTTTCAATTGCTTTAAAGTCATCGTGTGTGGCAGGAGGAGGGGACAACGGGTGTGTTTGCTTAGTGTGGCCATGAGAAGTACTTGTAGCTGTGCAATGTTCATGGAAGTAAAAACTGGAAACAGCCCGGCCAGTGTGGCTCAGTGGTTGAGCATTGACCTATGAACCAGGAGGTCCGAGTAAGATTCCCGGTCAGGGGACAGGCCCAGATTTCGGGCTCCATCCCCACTAGGGGGGCAGGCAGGAGGCAGCCGATCAGTGATTCTCTCTCAGCATTGATGTTTCTATTTCTCTCTCCCTCCCCTTTCCTCTCTGAAATCAATAAAAATACATATATTTTTAAAAGAGTGCTTTTTTTTTTGCAGCCAGACGTTGTCCCCAGGAGCCAGGGCTTGGCTCCCAGCTGTGAGACGTTGGGCAAGTGACTTGCTCTCAGAGTCTGGATTTCTTCATCTAGAAAAGTGGTTCTCACCCCCTCAGAGGTTGGCGAGGAGTGAAGGAGCTCCTCTGTGGGAAGCAGAGCAGCGCCCAGCCCACAGCAAGCAGCAAGCACCTGAGAAATGCTGGCGATTCTTCATCAAAGTTTAGATTTCTACGTGATCCCCAGGTTTCACCCGAATGCCTTTCATTTCCTCCCGACTATCCAAAACTTCTTATGTCCCATGTTCCCTTAGAGCTTCTTGTTTCTAAAACCCCGGCTGGGCTGAGTCTGAGCCTCTCAGGTGACCGGTTGCTGTTCTCTCGGAAGCAGGTGCTCCTGGTCCTGTTGGGGAGTGTGTGGCCAGGACTCCTCCACCTTTCTCTGCAGGCTGCGAGATCAGCTTCCCGGAAAGGTCTTGCTTAGACCTACATTTCTCTCCACTGGGACCCACACGCCCTTAGCAGCCTCCTGAATAGAAACTATGGATGTTTCTGACACGCGTGCTCCCGGGGGCCCCCAGAACTCCGATACCTCTGCCCCATGTCCTTCCAGAAATGACCTTTTCCTGGCTCTTGGATGTGCCAGGCCGAAAATAGCATTTCTATCCGCTCAGGTCCCCTCTCCATGCTGCCGTCCCTCAGGAGGACGCAGCTGGGCTGCCTAACCTTTCGTTAAACTGCGTTAGTAGGTGGGTTCCTTCTTCAGCCCTGTTGGATCCGCGTGCATTTTCTCCTTTTCCTTTGCCCCTGCTTTCTGGCCCAGATACTCATTTCACTAATATCCACCCCCCCACGTCCCCACCCAACCAACCTCTCCCGAGGTTCCCCTTATAAAGGTATGAAATCATTGCGTCCTGGGCCTGCAAAACGCAGGCCTCCAGAGTTGGATCATCTAATACAGAAAGTATTCAACCTTGAGGCCAGTATTTCACCCGACCTGGTTTCACTCTATTATTTTCCTGACTGGTTCCCCTTTAAGGTATCTCAGGTCTGCTGTGCCTACTAGTACACCCCAAATCCCATAAATTCATCAATTACAGTCCCTCGGGCACCAATAACTCCTTGCCCATTTCAGTCACTGGGGCCTTGAAATATACCCAGTGATTCCTTATCAAACTAAAAGATTTACCCTGACTTGCTATTCACCAGGAGATGCTGAGAGGGTATGCAATGCAGGCCCCTTTCCTCAGGCAAACATCAACTCCCAGGGTTTTTTAGTTAAATTACTTGGAAAAATCATTTTCCTTTCAGTTAAACACAGCGAGTGTTCCTGGGGTTGATTGCAATATGATCTTTTGTATTAAAATGTCAGTATAGCTTTCAATGGTGTTTTTTATTGCAGCTATATCATTCTTCATTTCTTAAGACACTGGGGAATAGGGGAGGCTAGGGGACTGTCTAGGGCAGGGAAAAAAATGGACACATATGTAATACCCTTTGTAATAAAAAATAAAATTTGAAAAAAAAAAAAATGTCAGTATAGCAATTCAAATAATTGTTTGGTTAGTTGCCAGCCACTCCAGGTAATAAAAAATCTATTAAACATATACAAAAGTGGACTTTATATAAGAACAAAATGTTTATGGTATATTCATATCACTTGTTATAAATTATGGGGGCCATTTTAGTGCAATTTATCCACTTAACACTGAACTTTCAGATTAAAATATTCAGGAGGGCAGCAAACATACACCTTGACATTCTTTTTGTTTTTCAGGAAAAAAATGCATTTATAAGAAAATAGAGAGATGTGAACATGAACATTGATGCTGATGAATTTCATGGTGAGTTACCACAATCAGATTTGTTCTTTGAAGCAGTCTTGAAACCCAGTGAAGAGAAAATATGTTGTAAAATCTTTACATTCTTTCTATTTTTAAGTAAGGGTGTTTACTATGAAAAAATAGTCTAGTTAAGGATTAAAAAATAACAAAATCATTAAAGTACACATGACACTTCTCAAATCTTATAATTAAGATTTCAAAGTCACATCAGTGTAATGTTTGGGCAAACCATATGCATTCTCAATTGTTAACTATATTTCCTATCATGTCTTGCTCCTGTCAACAGAAAGCAACAGAAACTAACCTGTAGGATCAAGTACCAAATCAAATTTATCTTTATAGTTCCAAAAAACCCTATACTGAAATCTCCCAAATACTCATTGCTTTTTTGAAATTAAATTTATTGGGGTGACATTGGTTAATAAGATCGTATAGGTTTCAAGTGTACATTTCTATGATACAAGATCTATACATTGTACTGTGTGCCCACTACCCAAAGTTAAACCATCATCTAACCTCCTTCACCCCCACCTCCCAGGCTGTTCCCTCTGGTTATCATTACACTGTTGTCTGTGTCCATGAATTTCAGTTTTATATTCCACATATGAATGAAATCATATGGTTCTTAACTTTTTCTGACTGACTTATTTCACTTAGCATAATATTCTCAAGGTCCATCCAGGTTGACCCAGATGGCAGTATGTCATCTTTTCTTATGGCTGAGTAGTGGTCCATTGTGTATATGTACCACATCTTCTTTATCCAGCCCTCTTTGGTTGTCTTTATATCTTGGACACTGAATAATGCTGCAATGAACATTGGGGCACACATATCTTTGAGAATAAATGTTTTCGAGGTTTTTTTTGGATATATTCCCAGGAGAGGGATTGCTAGGGTAAGTATTCTTTTTGTTGTTAATACTCAGCTAAGAATATTTTTCTAATTGATTTTTAAAGAGAGTGGAAGGGAGGAAAGGAGTCAGAGAGAGATAAATACAGATGTGAGAGAGACATATTGATTGTTTGCCTCCCGAACACACCCAATCGGGGCTGGGGATGAAGCCTGCAACTGACGTGTGTGCCCTTGACCAGAATCGAACCTGGGACCCTTCAGTCTATGGGCCAATGCTCTATCCACTGTGCAAAACAAGCCAGGGTTGGTAACTCTATTTTTAATTTTCTGAGTAACTGCCAGACTGTTTTCCACTGTGGCTGTACCCGTCTACATTCCCTCCAGCAGTGAATGAGGGTTTCCCTTTCTCCACTACCTCTCCAATACTTGTCATTGCTTGGCTTGTTCATAATAGCCATTATAACAGGTGTTAGGTAGTATCTCATTGTAGTTTTTAAAAAATATATTTGTATTGATTTCAGAGAGAAATGGGGAGAGAGAGGGAGAGAGAGAGAGAGAGAGAGAGAGAGAGAGAGAGAGAAATATCAATGAGAGAGAGAGAGAGAGAGAGAGAAATAGCAATGAGAGAGAGTCATTGATTGGCTGCCTCCTACACAACCGCTACTGGGAATCTAGCCTGAAACCTGGGCATGTGCCCTGACCAGGAATTTGACTGTGACCTCCTGGTTCATAGGTCAACGCCCAACCACTGAGCCATACCAGCCAGCCAGTCATGTTATTTTGATAAGAATTGTTTTATCAAACAGACTAAATTGATGAGACCACATGTTAAGTTCTTTGAAATTCAGCATTCCTTTTTTGTTTGTTTGTTTTTTTAAAAACCTGGCTGCTGATTTTGTTAATCTAGAGAGGGAGCAAGGAGAAGAAAAAAAAATTTAGACTAATAATATACTGTAAAATTAAAAAGAATCTCAATACATATTATCACTTTCTGAGCTTAATTTATACAAAATAAATACCCAATTCATGACTGAGTTTTATGTGAAAGTAAAATATTTCTGATTGAGAAAATGAAACAATTTTCATGACATACTTTAGTTATTAAAATGATACACAAAATTCTGAAATACTTATTAGTAAACACAAGGTAATTTAACTACATTTTAAAATTTATTTATTTTTCCTTCCAAACAGGAGAGAAAATAATCACTTGTATAGCTTAAAATAATAGCTTTACTCTTTTCTTTATTCAACGAACATTGAGTGCCTACCAGGTATCAGTCAACAGTACAAGAACAGAAGACATCAATGAACAGAACATCCAAATCCTTCACTTTTGAGTTTATTTTCTAGTGTAGGGAGATAGCCCCCACTTCTCCTCCCCAATCAGTAAATTGTGTAGCTTGTTAAGAGGTATTAAGTACGATGTAAAAAATACCAGGAAAGGAAGATTATGAGTCCTGAGTATTAGTAATGGGGTATTTGCAATTTAAAATAGGAAGGTCAGGAAGAGAAGGTGACATTTGAGAAAACACTCAACAGAAATGACAGGGAAGACATGGGGGCCCAAATTCTTTTATAGTGACTTGATGGTAAGTGACTTACTAAAAAAAAAAAAAAAAAAAAAATACCAAGTGTAACGTGTCTGCAACAGAGTGCACTAGGAATCCCACGCATGGGTGTCACTCGGACGCTAAGGGGCTGGAAGATTTCTCAAAGTCCCTTTTCTGGAACTCACTTCCATCTTCTGAAAAATAATGGGTTGAGCGTCATTGGTGCTCAACCAATGGTGGTGTCACTCCTTTGTTGGGAGGGCTGTGGAAATGTTAGAGGGTGTCTCTGGTTGTCACTGTGATTGGGGGATACATCTGGCAGTCAGTGGGTGAGATCCAGGGAAAGTGAACCCATTGTAATGCACAAGAAAGCCCAGCATTGAGGCTTGTCCTGCTTCATGGGTCAATGGGGCCTCTGCTGAGAACTTAGGCTAAGTGATCAGGAAGGTCCTATCTGGGCCTGTTGGCAAATGTCTCCACCTATGTAACAGTGAGAAAAATGTACTTCCCATCCCCACATTCCACAACCTCCATTATAGAACACTGGGGCCTCTTTCACCTCCCTCAGTCTCTCTTCCACTTTCCTGTTTGATGCATTTGGTACTGCTTTTTGTACCAAATTACCACAAGCTTAAGAGGCTAAAACAACACTAGTATTTGCTCACGGTGCTCTAAGTCAGAGGTCTGGTGTGGTGTTGGCCTTTGCTCAGGGCATCACAGACTGAAACCAAGGTGTTGAGCGGTCTGTCTCATATGGAGGGCCTGGGGAAATACCTGCTTCCAGGTTCTTTTTTTTTTTTTTTTTGGTTGCTGTTGGCAGAATTCAGGTCCTTGTGACTTTAGGACTGAGGTTTCCTATTTCCTTACAGGCTGCCCACCAGGGGGCAGCCTCAGCTCTTCCCATGGGGTCCCCTCCATCTTCAAGGCAGCAGCATCATCCTTGTGATGCTTAAAATCTCCGACTTCTTTGTCTCTAGTTTATTATATACTTTAAAATTTATTTAAAAATTACACAAATAATATAAGGACATGTTATTATTATGAAACATTAAGTAGAGATTAAGCTAAAGGCTTCCTTGACATCCTTCTTCCATTATTCTCCCAAGAACAAACATCATTAAAAATTACAGTCTTATAGACCACATGTATACATAACTTATTAATATCTTTGCATTATTAATATTATTGTATGTAAAAGGCAAGTCACACAGGTAGTCTTGGAAAGGTTTCCATGTCATTTGTATACTTTACTCTTTTGAACTTTTGCATTGTATTTCATTGTATGGATATGCTATTACTTCTTTTATTAATTGGTTTTAGAGAGGGAGAGAGAGAAACATTGATGAGATGTTTGGCTACTTCCCGCATGCTCCCTACGGGGGATTGAGTCTGCAACCCAGGCATATGCCCTGGCCGGGAATCAACCTGGCTACCTTTTGGTGCATGGGACGATGCTCAATCAACTGAGCCACACCAGCCAGAGCTATGCTTACTTTTAAGTACATCCTCAATGGTGATCATTTCTCCTGTTCCTATTGCTTGCTAGTACAAAATAATGAAGACACAGACATTTTTGTACAAATCTCTGTGGGTATAGTCATGAACAAATATGTCGGATCCTAGACTTTAGATTGGTGGGTATGCTGATTCTTATTTTGATTGAATCGACCCAATTGCCCTTCATAAGAGCATCTCTATCCCCATAAACAGTTTTGTGGCAGGTTTGTGGAAGCCCAACAGAAAGCTCTCTCCTTCCTATGTGGATTCTGGACTGATTGGATATTGAGAAAAAAGTTGTGTGAGGTAGAAATCAAAGGTGGACACCACCGTCTTCATCCCTGTCAGTACTCACGTGCCACTCTGCATGTCCGAAGGTAGAGCCTAACCCTCCTTCTCTTGAATCTGGGTTGAGACTACTGAGAAGCCTTGAGCAAACTAATATAATAGAAGTGATGTTTGGGAACTTTAAATCTAGGCTATAAAAAGCCTTGCTGCTTTTATTGGGTCTCATGGAATCCTTTCTCCTGGGAAGTAGCCACTGGGGACAGAGCTGAAATGCTAGGAAAACCCTATTCTGTGGGCTGAAAAATTATATACCTTCATTACATATATTATTATATGTTATATCTTATAATAATATATACATATATAATTTATGTAATATATATCTTTATGATATGGTCACTATTTATTTAGATTATTGCTAGTATTTACATATGTTTATTTGTATATTATTGAAGAGTTGCATATATATTATTGTGTTAAATCCTCACATTTTCCTTTTGTATGAACTAATCTATTATATAAATCCTTTACCCACTTTTCCTTAGGGTTATTTGAATATTTTTTAAGTTCTTCCTATAGTCTGTAAGGTAATGTGTTGTCTATTTACACAACTTGAAAACATTTTTCTTAACTGATCAGCCCTTCCATGTATGGATTTTGTGTTTCAATGAGGAAGGCTTTTTCTATTCCAAGATTATAAAGGTTTTATTTTTGTTACATTTTCATAATATTTTATGCTTAGTTTTTACTTCATCTGTAATTAATTTTTTATGATATGGTAGGAACAATTTTATTACTGAGATATCCTACATATTTATATAATTTTCACAAAACCATTTACTGGCTATTCTATAATATTCCCACAAACTTGAACACACACATTTTATTAAGTGATAAACTGGACTTCTATTGGAGGAGGCCATGGCGAGGGCATGACTGCCAGTTGGCCCATGAGCGAGACCTGGATGTGAGGCTCTTCACCGCCACACACCCCTACCGTGCTCTCTGGACTGTACATTATGCCCACAGTTCCCAAAGTGGGAACTCTTCTCAAGGACACAGGCTTGAGGGAGCAACATGTTGTTGTTGAGATGATCTGGACTGAAGAAGTGATGGCACCCAGTTAAGACCTCTAAATGTAAGGTTCTGGTAGGCAGTGTGGAGGTCTACTTGTATCAAGACCACCCAAGCCTCATGTGTAAGTTCCCTAGTTTGTTAAACCTGATACCTACCAATCTGAAGGGTCTGCCTCTTTCTTCCATGTCTCCTCACCCTCCATGTAAGGGGGCCAGTTTTAGATTTCATCTGAGGAGCTCCGGAGGTTATGAACCAACAACTACTTCCTTTCTGTTCCATTGCTTTTTTTTTTTTTTGCCTAATCTTGAACAAATAACACATTAATTGTTAATTCATGAATTAATAACACATTATTAGAATACAACAGTCCATGCACTTTTGTCCCAGATTCTGGTTTAGATGTTCTGTAAACAATCCCATATTCTGGGGTTGTCTGGCTGCTGTCTGATGGTGCCATTTAACATGTGTTTTATCTTCCCCATATTTTCAATACATAGAAGTGAGTGCTATGGGCTTAATTAGAGTCAAGTTCAACATTTTGGGCAAGAGCATTGCTTAGCACACTTCAGGTTGTATCACCCTGGGAGGTGCACAATGCTTTCTTGTCCCGCTATGACTGATGTTAAATTGATCAATGGGTTTAGGTAGAACAGCTCAGTCTTATCATAATAATGTCTTCATGTTACTAAATTGAGGTGAATTTTCAGTCATTGCCTGAGCCAGTGTTTTCAGCTGTGGTTGTAAAATAGGGATTTTCTAATTCCATGATTTTTTTCCATATCTATTAGCTGCAGTCTTTAAATTAGAAATGTTCCCTATCACCAAGGCCTATTTAGTTTCTGCAACATAAAATTTGTACAGGAAATACAAGATAGAGAGTTAATTATTTTCCTTTAATTGACAATGTTCAGGAAAAGCAGTAGGTGGTCCAATTGTCCAGTTACTCCTAATAACATGTATATTCTCTCTCTTTCTCCCCTCTCTTTTATTATGAATCTATTTGTTTTATATATAAAACTAGAGGCCTGGTGCATGAAAATTCATGCACTGGAGGTGGGGAGTCCCTCAGCCTGGCCTTCCCCCTCTCACAGTCTGGGAGCCCTCAGAGGTGGGAGGCAACCTGGTGATCAGGGGAAGGCAATGCCCCATCACACCTCTGCTGCTGCCACTGCTGGCAGCGCAAGCCTCAGCCGGCCCTGGTTACCTGAGCCTCGGGCGGCCCTGGGTGGCTAGGCAGCTGCCATTCAAGGCTTGCCTGCGCCTCGGGCTGCCTTGGGCAGCTGGGAAGCTGACACCTGAGGCTTGCCTGCACCTTGGGCTGGCCCTGGGTGGATGGGCAGCCGCCATCTGAGGTTTGCCTGTGCCGCGGGCCGGCTCTGGGTGGCTAGGTGGCTGGGGGGCTGAGGAGACTGGGGGACTCTGGAGGCAGGCGTGAGGAGTGGCCAGGCCTGCCTGGGTGTGAGCTTGGCCTTGACACATGCCTGCTGCCCCAAAGGAGCTGAGGGGACTGGGCTCCGCCATCTTGTGGCTGTGGGTGCCACTATCTTTGAGGGTGTGGCAGTCAATTAGCATATTTCTTCTTTATTGGCTGTGGGCTTCATCATCTTTGAGGGCAGGGCAGTCAATTAGCATATTCCCTCCTTATTGGCTGTGGGAGCCACCATCTTTGTGACAGTATGAGGGTCAATTAGCATATTTCCTCTTTATTGGCTGTGGATGCTGCTATCTTTGAGGGCGTGGCAGTCAATTAGCATATTCCCTCTTTATTGGCTGTGGGTACTGCCATCTTTGTGATGGGGTAAGGGTCACTTAGCATATTCCCTCTTTATTAAATAGGATAAATTTTAATTAACTGCATTTATTTTTCCTTTAATGCCCACATTTCCCTATCTTCATCCTTGCTCCACTGCCTTTTGACAGCTCTGTCTTTGTCTTGAATGACTCTCTTGCTTTCTGACACAATGGAGTGTCTCAATCTTAATTTTTTTTTCCTAGATGTGGGAAAGAGAGCTTTAACTTCATTATTACCCTTTTGCATGCTTAAAACTATTGTCATTTAAAGAAAGATTAAATCTACTTGATTGGAGTATAATTTACATAATTAACACCCACTTAAATGGATTTTGATAAATGTATCTACCCATGAAAGGACCACCACAATCAATTTTAGAACATTTCTTTCACTTCAAACATTTCTTGCCTTTTTCCAATCAATGCCCACTAGTACTCCCAGCCCAAGTAACCAGAGATCTGCTTTTTATGACTGTAGATATATTTTATTTTTGCCTGTTATGGCACTTTGTCAGAATGAAATCATATAGAATGTACTCTTTTGTGTCCAGCATCTTTCTCTCAGAATAAAGTTTCTGTGATTCACTCCTTGTTGTTTCCTATGGCAAGGATTTATTCTTTTTTATGACCAAGTAGCATTCCATTTCATGGATATATTAGTATTTGCTCATTCATTTATTTATTGATAGACATTTGGGGCTATTATAAATGAAGCTGCCATGAGTACTCAAACAAAAGTTTTTATGTAGAGCGATACTTTCCTTTTCCTTGGATAAATTCCAGGGAGTAGAATTAATGGGAAATATGGGAAGTATAGATTTAACTGTATGAGAACCTAGAAAGCTATTCTCCAAGGTAGTTGTACCATTTAACCTTTGCACCAACCAAGTATGAGCATTTAAGTTGCTCTACATCCTTGACATCCATTGTTTAATTTATATTTCTCTTATGACTAATGATGTTGAGTATATCCTTTTGCTTATTGGCTATTTTCATATTTTCTATTGTGAAGTACATGCTTTAGTTTTTTTATTCTTGTTGAATTATATAAATTCTTTGTATTTTTTAGATACAAGCCCCTTGTCAAATGTATGTATTGCAAATATATTCTTTCCATCTGGGGCCACCTCTGAATCTTATTAAAAGAAAGGTTTCATGAGCAGAAGTTTTTATTTTTGATGTAGTCACTTCAGTTTGTTATTCATTCTGAGTTCATTTTTGCATACAATATATCACAGGTAATATGAAAAAAGGTAACTTCTTATTGCTGATATAACAAATCACTACAAGCATAGTGACTTCAAACAACAAAAATTTGTTGTCGTAGAATTCTAGAGATAAGAAATTCAAAATGGGGTTTAATTGGCTAAAATTGAGGTCTTAGCCATATTGCATTCCTTCTGAGGGCTCTCGAGGGGAATCTACCTACTTGCTATTTGCAGCTTTTAGAGGCTGCCAGCATTCGTTGTCTTGTAGCCCCACCCAATCACTCCAGTTTCCACTCTCATGGTCACATCTCCTTCTCCAGCTCTGTGTCTCCTGCCTCCTTCTTATATGAATACTTCTGCTTATATCTGGGCCCACCTGGATAACCCAGGCTTATCTTCACCCCTCGGATCCTAATCTAATCATATACTAGTATATGAGTTCCTTTTAGCCATGTAAGGTAATACAGGCACAGGTTCTGAAGAATAAAACATGGACATTTTGAGGCAAGGAAAGCATTCTTTTGTCAATCACACTTGCGTTCCAGGTGAAAAGTAAACTAAACTCTTGAAAACTACTTTTGAGAAAGTAAGCTGCCTGGCATTTCCTAGACGACATTGATCTTCAAGTATTAGAGGTTTGCAGGTACAGAAACATACTGGGTCCAAAAGGCTTTGGTGCATTAACACATTTAATTCTACCCAGCAGAAATAGTTTTTATTTTGGAGATGAAAAGAATTCCCGTAAGCTTATTTAACAACTGGAGATTTGAGCTTGCCAGCTGGTGTGAACAACTCAACTGCTTTTTCTCACACATACTGATTTTTTGGTATTATTTTATTTTGTTCTTCAAGAGTTTAAATACTTTTGATTAAAAGACAAAGAGCTCTACCCTGAGAATAACTTCAGAACTCCTTTTTGAAGCAGCTAAAGCATTTTCATTACCCATCTGTCACCAGGAGTCAATGGACATTTGGAGAAATGAAGAATTAGGTTGTTGGGCTAAATGCACACAAAAACAGTGATCTAAGTTGTAACAAATGCTCTGCCATAGCCTATTCCCTTGAAGATGCAGCACAAGACCACAGAGTCTATAAAATCTATGTGCACCCTTTGTTCTCCACTGCCATCCTGTCATCTTGTTTTAGGTTCTTTGAATGATCATTTCTTCCTTCATGCTTATATAAGGTTTTTGCCACCAATTCCCAGTCCGCTACCTTCCTAACTCCACCCAGGTAACTCCTGCTCATAAAATCTTGCATTAAATGTCATTCTCAGAAAGTCTTTCTTTACCCACTACCCAGACTAGATTGTTCCTCATTATAATCTCTCACAGGACTCTACATTTTCTTCTCACAGCATTTATTACAGTTTCAATTCATTATTTAGCTAAATATTTAATTAGTTGATATCTACCCTTGTTAATAGACTGCATAAACTCTATGGGGGAACGTATTTTCATTGCTCGTTATTAAATGTCAAATACCTAAAAAGATGACTCCTGCTTAGTAAGCATTAATTTTGTTTGTTTCTTAAATAAATGAGCAGGCAGAAGGCTGATCTCAGAAGGCCTGTAGGGTATTTAACAAATTGAGGAATGAACTGAAGAACATTACAGTTGAAAGAGGCAGGCACTGAAGCTGAATGTGGGTATCAAGCCTGGGTGACTCAATGAATAGTCATGTCATTAACAGAAATTGTGATGTCAGGGAAAGAATCCTTGTTTAACCAACTTGTACAATGGTTACTTCACTGGAAAATCAGGAGTTGAATCCCTACCTCATTCCAAACAAATCTATAAGACAGAAAAGAAGAGATACACAAGAGTAGTAATTGGACCTTCAAGTCAATGTAAAATTCTGACAAAATACTATTGGTCCCAGCATTTCTTCATCCTTGGGGATGACACAAAGGCACCTTAGGAAAGCTAAACCTGTTGGTGTACCATTATCAGACACACTGCACCATCAGCTTTATCTGGCCATGCCTCTCTCAGGTTGATGCAGGACATCTGTGAGGTATCCTTTCCAGCCCTCTGAGAGGTCTGTCTGGAAACCCCCGACTGCCACCCAAGCCTTGGTATCACATATACTTGGTGTTCTAGCATGCTTCAGGCAGAAGCCGACTGGAGAAATAAGGACATAGATGTTCACCTCTTGTTCCCCCGCCTTTATTTTTGTCTTCCCATAGTACTGTATTAATTTCCTAGAGCTCCCCTAAACGTACCATTATGTGGGCCACTTAAAACAACAGAAATTTACTATCTTCTAGTTCTGGAATCCAAAAGTCCAAAATTAAGGTGTCAGCAGGGCCATGTGTTCTCTGAAACTCATGGGGGAAAATCCTTCTTTGCTTTTCCTAGCTTCTGGTGCTGGTCGACAACCTTTGGGTCTTTGGCTTGTAGATGCTTAACTCCAGTCTCTGTCTCCTTGTCACATGGTGGTCTCCTCCATCCATGTGTTTCTGTGTCTTCACTTGGTTTAAGGATCCCGGATATATTGGATCAGGACCCATTCTAGGGACCTTACCTTAACTTGATTTACTCTGCAGAGACAATTTCAAATTAAAGTCACATTCATGTATCATTATTGGTGGTAAGAACTTCAGTATGTATTTTTGAGGACACGATTTAACCATCAACAGCACTCATATCACATCCTTTTTATCAAGAAACTAGAGACCCAGTGCACAAAATTCGTGCATGTTGGGGGGGGGTCCCTTCAGCCCAGCCTACACCCTCTCCAATGTGGGACTGCTGGCTTCTAACTGCTCACCTGCCTGCCTGCCTGCCTGATTACCCCTAACTGCAACCATCCCTACCCCCCTCCAGCTCAGCCCAATCGCCCCTAACAACCTCTGCCTGCTGGCCTGGTCACCTCCAATGGTACCCCCTGCCCCAACTGTCCCCCTCTGCTGGCCTGTTTCTCCCTAACTGCTCCCCTCTCTGCTGGCCTGGTCGCCCCTTACTGACCCCCTCCAGCCTGGTCAACCCTAACTTGCCCCTTGCTGGTCTGGTAACCCCCAACCATCCCCTTGCTGACCTGATTGCCCCCAACTGCCCTTCCCTGCAGGCCTGGTCACCCCCAACTGCCTTCCCCTGCAGGCCTGGTTGCCCTTAACTGCCCTCCCCTGCCGGCCTGATCGCCCTTAACTGCCCTCCTCTGCCGGCCTGATCCCCCTTAACTGCCCTCCCCTGCCGTCCTGATCCTCATAACTGCTCTTCCCTGCCTGCCTGATCACCTCTAACCACCTCTGCCTCAGCCCTGCCACCATGGCTTTGTCCAGAAGGATGTCTGGAACCTCGTCTGGAAGATGTTCAGTCTAATTAGCATATTACCTTTTTATTAGTATAGATGCCACCTTGCCTAAAAATGCAGGTTGTTAGCAGGTTTTCCCATCATGGAAGGAGAGCCCGCAGTAGCATCCTGGGTTCTGACCAGGGCTTAAGCACCCGTGCTTTATCTCAGCAGATGAGATTCCTAGAAGACTCTTCGATGTA
>NW_006299715.1:298971-304537 GCF_000327345.1 Myotis davidii
CAACTGCACCCCCCGCACCGGCCTGGTCACCCTACATAGCCTCCTGCTCAGTCATTTGGTCATCACTCACTAACCCCCCCTGCCGGCCTGGTCGCCCCATGCAGCCTGCTGTTCAGTTGTTACTGTTATTGTGATGGCATCCCAGACAATTTGCATATTCCTCTATTATTATAAGCATAGATGGCTGATTTCCTGCCCTTGCTGCTGTAGGTTCTCTCTTGCAAGTTGCAGGAGAACACTATGACAATGGGTTCTTTAGGCATGGTTGTTCATAGGTCAAAGGAGGGTAAACAAATACTTAAAAACTTATTCTTAAGACCATCACTGGGCTTGTGAGCCTTTACTAGTATCTTAGTGTCCGATCCTATTTCTGCATACCAAGAGCCATATATTACCTTGCTCCTTTTCTTTGCATTCTGTCCCTGACTGGGACATGTTCTCATTTCTTCCACAGGCAAATGCCAGCTGGCAAGGACAAAGGTAATGTATACAGAAAGGTGAAAGAATACAAATTCCATTAATAATGCAATAGTTAATATGTAGGTAAACATCACTACTAATGAATCATCTCAGATTCACACTCCTTATCACCTGGTTTGATTTTCAAGTAACTCAATGTTAGTTTGGGATTTGGATGCTTCTATGAATGACAGGTGCATTCAGTGCAGCTACCTTTGGGCCCCAAATCCTAAAATATTTTCATTGAGAAGCCAGAGATTGGTATCTTCCACAGGAATAAGGGCAACTGAATTTTCCTATCTGAGATAGTTTCTCCTCATCTTCCAAGGTCCTCTCTTCTCTTCCTGGGGTGCTCATTGCTGTGTCCACTGCAGAAGGGCTCTGTGTCCTTGGAGGCCATGTCCTTATAGCACCATGGCATCTGCTCCATTCAGGAACACAAAAAAGGCCTCTCACCAGCTGCTCACATTGTGTTGACCCAACAACTCATTGAATGGTCAGGATATTTCACTTTTCATTTAGCTGTGCTTATTGCTGTAGAAATAGTCTATACTTCGTGGGAGAAAGAAAAAATGGAAATAATAAAACAGAAGAAAAATACAATACCAGGCAGCCTTTGACCAAGGGGCAATTAAGCATTTTCAATCTTAATGAATTTGGTGAACTTTGAATACCATTTGCAAATGACACAGATTATGAAGAAATACTTGTTCAGTTTCATGTACTTTGTTTTTGAAGCAGAAACACTCACAAGGAAAACAGTTTCCATATGTTCACACTTTTAAAATTGTGGAATAATTAGTGCACTTTAACGAGTCAGGAGATCTGTCTTCCATGTGAGCATCATATGGCACACACAGTAAACAGCTTTTAAGTGCCTTTGGGAAGGCCTAATATGGGACTGGAGTTCAGGTGAGTGGGAAGCTTTGACAATGGCATATTATTTATTCTTCCTTAATTAGGTGACTGCATTTCACATGTGCCTTGGTATGTTTTTAGATCATGAGAAAGTAAACAGTACATTACCAAGCCCCTCCAAAACACCCCAAAATAACACGGTGCACGTGTCTGAAAGAAATAAATATTTACAGAATTAACTGACGGTCTTGTTCACCAATATATGCCAACCTTGTGTTTGCATTTATTATTTTAACTTTCATTTTTTCAATGATGCCTAAAAGGTCTTCTTTTTCTTATGAGCCGCATTTGTTTTAAATCAACTTCTAAATAGTCTTTCTATCATGATTCTTATCATTGACTGTTTGGGAGCTTATTTCACAGTTTAGAAGGCTGTCAGAGGTGGAAATTGCCAAATAAATTTTTTTAATAAAAAAGTAAAATTAAATACCCCCTTTTTATTTGCCAGGCTCATTTGTCTTTGTCTATAGGTCTCATTTAATACTCCATTCTTGAGACTAGGCAGAGCAAGGATCTTTCCCTTCATTATGCCTGAGGACATGGAAGCAGAGTTTAATTCATTCATTCTTTCATTCTTTTCTTTTTTAACTGTAACTTCTCTCTGTCCCCATTGAGCTTATTAAGGTAAAACAAGTGCGTATCTAGCATTAGGTAACTTTAAAAGTGAAAGAAAAAACAAAAACAAGAACAAAAAGGAAGCCTCTCCAATTTGGGAGAACAAGAAGGAAGGCTTATCTGAGAAGGTGACATTGGAAATGAGCCTAGGAAGGGCAAGAGGCAAGTAGACAAATAGGCAGGGGAAGATGGGCTAGAGGAGAGGGAAGAATGTCAAAGGCAGGGGGAAGCAGTTCAAGACCTGAAAGGAAATGTTATGAGCAAATTACAGAGTGAGAGGCAGTTGAGGTATACTGTATTGGAGAAATAAGTAGTGAAGTGAAAAAGTTAAGACCTTGGAATGGGCTAAGGAAATTAATGGATACCCTTTCCATGGAACGATGGATCCTCTGAGGAACATTTGATTTTATCAGGTTGTGAGCTTTTGTCTTTGCTTAAGCTGTTGCGCAACTCTGTGAAAATAGAAGTTACCTTGCAGAAAACTGATAACAATGCAAATAATTTTGCTTAGATAGTAGTAAATTAATTGTGTCCAGTGGAATGCAGTTGATTACTCTCCATGGTTAGACCAGTTTTTGTAAAGTCATGCCAACATTGTTTTACCCCATGTAACTTTGTGATTCTTTGACTTTTCATCTAAACAGGTTGTAATATCTTTTCCAGTTCTTTCATTAACTAGTGAATTTAATAAAGTCTTTGACACATGTTCATTTTACACCTGTGTAGCCATAAATTTAGTTTAGTTTTTGTATGCAACATGGACGGGGTCCCATATTCGTATTTTCCTTCTTTGGTCTTCATGGAGTAGCTGGTGGTTCACTGCACATATACTTATACGGTTAATTTTTTATTATCCACACTGATGTGTATTTTCTCTTTCCATGCTGCTCCATCTCACCCACAGACACACTCATGAAAGCACATACTGTGCTCTGCAGAGGCTTAGGGTTCCATAGAGAAGCCTCTGGGGAAGCTGTGTGGTCTGAAACACCCACATGAGTGAGTGGGCTGCAGGCTTTTACCTAGACATAGGTGATGCAAGTAGCAATGATATAGATGTTCATAGGCCAGAGACATTACTAAAGGTTGGTGTTGTCAGCCAAAGATTCTTGAGAACTGAAGCAATACATTTTCAATAGAGAGGTCATGGCATCAAACATTAGAATAAAAAAAAATAAACACATACCTGGGAGGGATAGAGGTGGTCAAACCATGTAGTGCATAAAACTCCTTGAGTTGATCTGATTGTAGGGAGGGCTGTGATAGAGGTGAAGAATGAGGTCTAGGGTTCCATTGCACCCCTACTGTGGGACTTCATAGAGTCCTTAGGGCAGTTCTACTTATAGCTCACCTTTTCCAGCCAAAGCTCACACACAGTTGTTAAGCACAAGGGAAGCTAGAGATGGAGTCTGAGCTAAGAGCTAACATTTGTTGTTTTGGTGCTGAGGAAGAAGAGAAAATCAGCTATATATAGTGTCTGCCATAGCCCTGCTCAAGTTACACTTTGTCATTCACTTGGTTAAGGTGATTATGGAAGGATCCATCTATCTTTCTCTGATACTTCATTCAGCTTTCTCAGTGTAACAAGACAACTGTTATTCTATGTGTCCAAAATCTCAGCTCTAAAAAAGTAAAAAAATAAAAACAAAACAAATAAACAAACAAAATAACCTAAATTTAGTCTCTGAGTCTCAGCTCTGACACTACATCACACTCACTTTTTCTTTCTGAGTCTCTGAGCCTTGAGGCCTCTTTCCTTATCAATGAAATGAAGAAGATGTACTGTATCCCTTCCAGGTCTTTGGTTGTCATACTTGTCCTTATCTCGTAAGATCCGTCAGGATAAAGCTTATTACTCTTTTTTGGGCCTGGTGATATCTCACATGATGAGATGCTCAAGAACGTAATTTCAATAAATCCTGATTGATTAAAAGCCTAGATGAATATGTGGATGAATGGGCAAGCCAGATGTGTGCCATCTCACACTCTGTTTTAGTCCCACATTCTTACAGATGCAGAATCGAGCTTCTTGTTGAGTTTCCTAACGAGCATCCATTCATGCAAAAAGTTCTGATCAGCAAGGCAAATTCTATGAAAGCATTTATGGGGGTGTCAAAGCAGGGAATTTGCGTCACATGCTTGACAACCAACATCTTCAGAATCCATAAGATGTTTCTCGGCTTCAGTCATTGCTTGGCTGTACCAGGATGGTGTGTCTCCTCCCTACTCCCACCCACTTTGCCAGTCCTTCATGCAGGTCCAACTTTTCTGGCTCATCTCTCATCTTTTGGGCTCTCTTATACCCCTAACCCTCTTCCAGGCCCCCAACACAAAATTGAACAAAATAAAACAGTAAATGAAAACTATAATTTTCTTTCAACTTAAAGTATTCAATGACTTATTTCTGTCACATATTATCTTTCCAAACAAAATGAAGGGCCAAGTTCATAAGGACACTTCTTTTAAAAGGCAGATAGGGTTATAACCATCTCATTTCCATCCCTGACAGATAGATGAAGAGGTGAAGATGAGGTAGTGAAAATAAGAGCAAGGAACCTGGAGTCAGCAACCTTTAGATGGCATTTACTGATGGATCATGATCTTCTGGGCTTAATCATCTGAGATGTATTATTATCTTCATGTAGATCCAAGGTAGGATGTGATCAGAGCAGGTTTGCCCGTGGCCGTGGTTTAAGGTGATAGATAGTATGTGGCATAAATGGAATTAAACCCAGGGTCATCTGATTCCAGAGCTTATCCTTGTTTTCCTTAAAATGTTGCTCTGCTGCGTTCTGGAAGGGGTTTACTCCACTATCAGACCAGCCATCTCTTTGAATGCCCGACTTCTCCAGGCAAAGAAATGGCACCCCAGCAGCAGCTAATTAGGCCTGAGCAGCTCTAGGTACCCCAAATTACTCAAACTGTCTTGGCTTGAGAGGCACCAGTGATCCCCTACAGGACTGTGATCTGATAGCAGTTGAGAGCACAGGGAGGTACTTATCAGCTACTTCAAAGTGACTAATGTTTGGAGCAGAGCGATGAGGTCGATGAGATGGCAGAGGAAGGAGGCTCTTCGTGGAGGAGAGGGAGAGGATGCACACTCTTCAGAGGCTGAGATTTCAACACCTGGGATGTAATCTGGCAAAAGCGTAAAAGTTGTAAACTGTTGGTCTGGGAGCTTTGCTTCTGTTTCCTCATAGTTATCCCAAGAAGAGTTTATTTTGGGATGAAAAATCTAGATCAGCATTAATATAGTGACCATGGGTGGCTAGATGTGACTATTTAGATTTAATTTAATTATAATTAATTATTATTATTATTTTAGAGAGAGAGGAAGAAAGAGGGAAGGAGAAAGAGGGAAACATTAATTGGTTGTTTCCTGCACCTCCCCATTTGGGGATCGAGCCCACAACCTGCGTATGTGCCCTGACTGTGACCCTTTGGTGTGTGGGATAATGCCCAACCAACTGAGCATACTGCCCAGGGTGAAAGTCTGGGATGGTGCAGGTGCTGGGTGGAGGGAGGCAAAAGGGGGGCGGGGATGAGGGACATCTATAATACAGTCAACAATAAT
>NW_006299715.1:305255-308865 GCF_000327345.1 Myotis davidii
TTTGCTATCTGGTCCTTTACAGGAAAAGTTTGCCCGCCTCTGATTTAGAACATTGATTTGAATGTCCTCTGAATAACCGGGAAAATAAGATCTAACTTATTATATGAGGAGTGCTCTGACTCATGCGTTTAGCAAATAACCACAAAAAACCCATAAGCCACTATGTAACTATGAAATTGTTCTAGGGCACATTTCTGAATGTTCTGAGTCGCAGGGTTTGGAAATTTTTAAGGAAAACTCTTCTTATTGAAGAATAATGTACATATAGAAAACTAAAAATTATAATTGCACACCTTGAAAAGTTACCCCAAAGTGACCACATCAGCGTGACCGATGTTCTTTTTACCCAACCAGCTTTTAAACAGAAGCTGAATGTGGTCGCCTGACTCAGGTAGGTTCTCCAGAAGCAGACCTGGGATGAGAATCGTGTGCAAGGGAATTATTAAGAAAAGCTCCAGGGAAGTCATGGAAAGAAGGAATGGGAGAAACAGAGCAGGGGAGAGGAGAAAGGTTGCTTCAGGGTAGCCCTAGTGAACTCAGAATGGAAGTAGTAGCATCAGAGTTTAGATGCCATTTACTGAAGGGTAATGGGGCGTCTGCTTTCTCATCCCCAATAAAAGTCAGTGGTGATGGCTCTGTGGGGAGAGAATGCATGAACTCCCAGCCCCCCGGCTCGCTCAGCCTTTGGACAAAGCCTCCATAGGACAGTCTGTCCAAGAAGCAACACAGGTACGCCTGCGCATTGGGAGCCTCACAGAGACGCAGGTGGAGGTGCCTGGGTTGGGGACTGGTACACAGAAATGGTAAAGAGGATGTGAGGTGACTTTGGGAAACCTTCACTGCATACCCCACCTGCATACCAGAGCCCTCCCTGCCCAGAGTACAACACTACCCTGATGTTTTCCCTATTATTTTTGTTGTTGATACTATTACAGATGCCCCTCATTTCCCCCTTTTGCCCACCTCCACCCAGCCCGCCTCCCCACAATCCCCCCAAACCCATTCCCTCTGGCCATCACCATACTGTTGTCTGTGTGTATGGATTATGCCTATATGCTCTTTGGCTAATCCCTTCACCTTCCTTCATCCAGTCCCCCCCACCCACTGCCCCTCTGACAGCTGTCAGTCTGTCCCATATATCCGTGCTTCTGTTTCTATTTTGTTTGTCAACTTATTTTGTTCATTAGATTCCACATATAAGTGAAATCATATGGTATTTGTCTTTCTCTGACTGGCTTATTTCACTTAGCATAATACTCTCCAGGTCCATCCAGGCTGTTGCAAAAGCTAAGAGTTCCTTCTTTTTTACAGTGGTATAGTATTCCATTGTGTAAATGTACATCACCCTGATTTTTAACACCATGGGTGAGTTTTGCTTGTTTTTGAACTCTGTGTAATGGAATCATACTGACAGTGCTTCCCTGTGTCTGCTGTTCTTTACTGATCTTGATGTTTGTGAGGTCCAGCCAAGTCACTGCATGTAGCAACAACATTGCTCTTCATTGCAGTGTAGAAAGCTATTGTTTAAATATACCACCAGTTACTTATTCACTAACTGTTTTTGAACATGAGTTGTTTCTGATTTGGCAATATTATTGAACTATGCTTCTATGAACGTTGCTGGCCAAATGCTCTTCTGAAGAGAGGAATTGCTGGGCCAGAGGATAGACAATATTTAACTCTAGTAGACATGGCTGGAAGTAGTTCTCCAAGCTGGTTATACCAACTCAAATGCCTGCTGGAAGTTTATGAGAATTTCACTCTACATCCTCATCATACTGGGTATTACCCATCTTTTAAAATGTTAGCCATTTTGGTGGGCATATGGTGGACTGGATTTTCATTGTAGCTTCACTTGTATTTCTTAGAAAAAGGCATTGAACCCCTTGTCATATATTTATTGTTTATTGGGATATCCCCACTTGTAAAATTCATACTTATAACTGTTGCCCATTTTGAAATTGGGATTTCTGACTTTTTCTTACTGATTATTAGAATTTAAATAGATATGTGTATATATTTCTTATCAATTAGACAGCTTCTACTAAGTGGAAACCGCCCCCACTACATTTAAAGTGTGCTTTAAAACAAAATAGAATTAGGAAAAAGGACACATGTATTTGAAAGAACTTCACACTGTGCTGAAAACCCAGTCTCTTGCAGGAATACAATAGCCAATTAATAAAATGGAAGTTAATAGAATTCTCTGTTGAGGATTTTCAGAGTATGTCAAGGTCAAGAATTCACATCTAAGGCAGTACTTAGAGAAGGGTCTTAGAGGTGATATCCATCCCTAGGAAGCTTATACACTGGACAATGCTCAATAGAAACTTTTAAAATCATATTCAAAAGTGCCACCTCCAAAGAATCACAAATTTGTGTTTTGTAAGTTCTCTTTCTAAAAGCTTTATGCTGACTATTCTACTCCTTGTCATCTCTATATATAAAAGGCTAATATGCAAAGTGTCCCCTCAGGAGTTCAATCAGGAGACCAGGAGTTCAATTGCTCACTATGACATATGCTGTCCACGAGGGGGCAGCACAGAACATGGCGGATGACCAGCAGCAGCAGCAGCAGTGGAGCGCTGAGGGAGTGAAGGAAGGAGGAGGTAGGCAGGGAAGCAGGGAACTTGATTGGTCCTGATCACTGGCCAGGCCTAGGAACTCTACCCGTGCATGAATGTCATGCACTGGGGCTCTAGTTTGTTAATACTAATCCTTATTTTAAAAAAAGTGAGAGGCCAGGAAAAGAAATTCTGCAACAAACCCTTGATCATGTATAAAAATGATTACTTCTATAGTTCACTGCAAAGCATGTCTGTATAGTACTACGTGAGGATTAAAATATTTTGTGACATTGGCCTTAAAAATCATATACTGTACAATATTCAATGGCAATAATAGACAGTTAGACACCTAATATCCATAGTTGACAAAATGTTTCACTGTCTAGCATTCATTTAAATGTGTCCTTCAATAGAGGGAGTAAAAAAAACAGAGAGTCAGTTTCCCAGGGCAAGTCATAAAAGGATTCTCATGTTCCTTGGGTCTAAGAACAAACAATAACAATAACAAAGCTGAAAAAACTCACAGCTGTCAGGATGGCTGTTATCAAAGTCCTCAAACAACATGTGATGGCAAGCATGTGGAGAAAAGGGAACCCTGGTGCATTGTTGGTGGGAATGCAGACTGGTGCAGGCACTATGCAAAGCAGTATGGAGAGTCTTCAAAAAATAAAAAATAAAAAATGAAGACTACCATATGACTCAGGATTTCCACTTTATTTAAATAAATCCAAAACATTAATTTGAAAAGAAATATGCACCTCCCCCTATGTTCATTGCAACATCCTATCTAATAATAGACAAAGATTGAAATTAACCATACCTCCAGTACGCCTTCCATTGGCTAATCAGCGAGATATGCAAATTAACAGCCAACAAAGATGGTGGCTAATTTGCATATTGCAGGCAGATCCCACTGTATCGCCCATGGTGAGATCCTGGCCTGCCCTGTCTTGGGTGGGGTGGGCGGGGCAGGTGGGGCAAGCAGCAGCATGATCTGAGCTGCTGTCTGCCCCAACAAGGGATCTGGGCTTGCTGTGTCTTGG
>NW_006299715.1:310084-310919 GCF_000327345.1 Myotis davidii
CAGCAATAAAAAGGAATACAATATTTTCATTTGCCACAACATGAATGGACTTTAGCAAGAGGTATTATGCTAAGTGAAATAAGTCAGATAGAGAAAGACAAATACTGTATATTTTCACTTATATATGGAATCTAAACAATAAAACAAATGAACAAATAAAACCAGACGGAAACAGACTCATATAAACATCAAACTGATGGTTGTCAAAGGGCACACAGGAGGAGGAGTGAAGAAGGTAAGGAGGAAATAGTGGATAATATTATGGTAACTTTACAAGGTGGCAAATGATTACTAGACAGTGTGGTTATTTTATGGTAAGGCATATAAATGTTGAACCACTACATTGTATACCTAAAACTAAGATAAAATTGTCTACCAACTATACTGAAAAAAAAAAAAAAAAGATGATGCAGGTAAGGAGGTTATCAGAAAGTCAAACATGCCAAAAGGGATTTTGTGTGAACTAAATGCAAATCAGCAATACTTGTATAGAAACAGAATGTTCACTTTCAAAAGTTTGCCCAGTCAAACTGTTTGATTAAAGCCCTGAATTGAACAGTTTGCATGTCTTTTGAAAATATCAATCTCTAGAATTCCTTTGTACTGTAATGAGGCATATGTTTTCTTAGTAAGATCAAACAGTTGCATAAGTAAATAAGCAAGGGAAATAATAATCAGTGAATGTCTTTAAAGCTCTGCTCACATTTTATTTTTTAAAATGTTTAGGGAAAACATTTAAAATCTTTGCCATTAAGCTAACAAAAACAAAGAAGCAACACAATAAACCCTAAATAATTAAACAACTAAACAACACTAAAACTACATTACACAGGTG
>NW_006299715.1:312379-313360 GCF_000327345.1 Myotis davidii
CAGGGGCTGCACCTAGGGATTGGGCCTGCCCTCTGCCACCCGGGAGCAGGTCTAAGCCAGCACATCGTTATCTCCCGAGGGGTCCCAGACTGCAAGAGGTCACAGGCCAGGCTGAGGGACCCCTCTTCCCCCCAAGTGCACAAATTTTTGTGCACCGGGCCTCTAATATATATATATTCTAAATGCTTTTAATTGCATATTATGTATGTATACATGCTTATAGTATAACAATATCAATATATGTTTTTATACAAACACATATATATTCTAAATATTACTCTTGGTGGTTTTATGGATTGCAAGTGTTTTCTACTCTCTGACTTACTCATATACTCCCTTAATGGTGTTTACTGATAAACTGAAAATTTTAATTTTTGTGTAATCTAGTTTGTCACTAGTTTGTCCTTTAGTCTATTACCTTTTGTACCTATCCTTTTTCCTAATGGAATATTATCAAATGTTATTTTTTAGATTATTGATTATTTACCTCGAATTTATTTTTTATACATAGTATGAAGTAGGAATCAATTCATTTTCTTTCCATATGGATAATTTTTTTCGGCCCAGCATAATTAATTAAAAAGTCCTTCCTGTGCTATTCTCCAGGTCCATGTTATTCATAAGTTTGATGTTCATATTTGTATGAATCCGCCTCTATGCCAGTTTATCCATCTTTGTGCCAGGACCATCCTGTCTCATTTGCTATATCTTAAAATAAACCTAGATGTCCAGTAGAGTAATTACTACAACTTAGTTCTTTGATAAGGAGAATAAACTGTTACATAAAGAATGAGCAACCGAGAGAACCAAGATGGCGGCATAGGTTAATGCCGGAGTTTGCTGCTTCGAACAACCAATTCAAATTACGCCTGAAACACGGAACGGACACCATCCAGAACCACAGGAGGGCTGGCTGAGTGGAAACTCTACAACTAGGAGTAAAGAGAATATCATATCCAGACTCAGAGGAGGCGCAGTGCT
>NW_006299715.1:314708-316276 GCF_000327345.1 Myotis davidii
GAGGGTGGGGGAGGGGAGGGTAAAGGGGAAAGAGCAACCAAAGGACTTACATGCAGGCATAGAGGCCTAACCAATGGACACGGACAACGGGGGGGTGGGGGTGGTGGTGGAGGGTGATGTGGGGACAGGGACACATATGTAATATCTTAATCAATAAAAAATATATTTTAAAAAATAATAAAAAATAAAAATAAAGAATGAAATAGAAGACTCAAAAAAAAAAAAGAAAAAGAAAAGAATGAGCAACCAAGAGAAACAAGAAACCCAAGACTTATGATATCTTGTGAGTTTGGGAACTCCCTCTGAAATGGCCTCCATGCTAATTCAGAAACCTAATATGTTTGTTTTGGGGAGCTAGTGTTGGCAGCATGGTATGTAGGTTAATATTCATGAATAAAACAAACCTGAGGACAGCTGGATGTTAAGAATGGAGACTAAGTCATTAGCTGACTTCTGGCTGTTATATTCTCCTCTCATCTCTTTCCACATACAGGTAGCTTAGTAAGTGACCATACCACCTTTTAACATTTCTGTGTGGTCACAACAAATGGTGGGATGTGGAATATCCAGGATCTGGAGAATAATGGGAAAAGGCTACGAGGTGAGACACCTTGATGCTTCCATTCTTAGCATTCTCTTTACTTCTCCTCTGCCAGCTAGGGAATGATGCTGAAAGAAAACTCTATCCCTGACCTATTCTGGAAGACTCTTTTAAGTTCAGGAAGCGCTTTGTTCTTCTTGGTGGGAAGCATAAGCTGGGTCTGCCTCTCTGGCCTTCTATCTTTTGTGTGACCACAACTTCCTTCTTCTAAAAGGGATATTTCTTCTTTGTGTGTGCTCCATTTTGATCCTTACCCAAATGGAGTGTTCTGAATCTTGGTTATTTAGGATCCTTATACCTGCTCAATTTTTGTAAAACCATGACAGTCCCCTACCTATAAATTGCACTAAAAGAGAAAAAAGGTCCCTATAAAATGGTCCCAAATGACTGTTTTCCCTTGATGGCTCATGAACCATGGAAGAGAAAATTTAGAAACAGCATTCCCTTGCCTAATGGTGTCAAGGCACCCGGAGGAAGATGATGCTTATAAAAGATCTAGAGGCCTGGTGCATGAATTAGTGCATGGTTGGGATCTGGCTGGGCCGCCTGGATCAGGGCTGATTGGGGGCAGGGCCGGCCTGGGGGAGGGGTTGCAGGCAGTTGGCCGGCTGGCCCCGGCCACTGGTCGCACTCCTGGTAGAACTCTTGGTCGAACTCCTGGTCAAGGGGACAATTTGCATATTAACCTTTAATCATATAGGATGGTGAAATCCACCTCCTAACGTGTCCAGAAGCATTTCCAAACCTCATTAAGAACCTGGGGTCAAGTGGGGAAAGTGGAGACCACTTCTGCAGATAGTTGCAAAAATCTCCCGAAAATAGACCAGACCCTCATATATTTGAAACCTTTATCCATCCACCAGGACAGGCTGAAGAAACTGTAACTGAAAAAAACATCCAGGGTATTGCAATACTATTGAGTGTCCAAGTAAGCTTCACTCACTTCTGCGTTTTGCTAGTTTATTTC
>NW_006299715.1:316303-322329 GCF_000327345.1 Myotis davidii
CGCTCTTATACTAAAGACATACAACTCCATGTTTTCCTTTTCTGAGGATGGCAACATCTCCTCTATGAAATTGTCTGTATCAACATAAGAATAAGCCTTTGAAGTATCATCGCTAAAGTGTGTGAGCCCTGAAGAGTGCTCATCCTAAAAATCATGACCAGCATTGCTCTTCTACCAACAATAAATGAGCTGAAGACTTTGCTAGAGTGAACTATTTTACCAAAATAATTTCTCTACTGTCCAGACCTAATTTTCTTATTATAACATTTTATTTTAAAGTAGTTTAAGTCTTATAAGAAGTTGCAAAAATAATCCAGAGTTCTTGGGTACTTTGCATCCAGCTTCTCCACCGGTTTCTCCAAATTTTCTGCAACAAAAATTCTCCCCATTGAAAATATTTGATGATACCTTTCTTCCTGGTGGGACTTTGAATTCATCAGACTAAGATGACCAAACACCTCTTAAAGTTGAGTTAAATATTCAAATATATTCTTAGTTTGGCTAGTGACAAACGAGTGAAGCAGGACAGGTATAGAAAAATATATCTCTGTTATAAAAATGGCAATAGAACAAGTGTAATGATAAATGGCACCTGCTGTTGGGCATCTAGTTGAAAGTCAACAGGAAGGAGGCAGTAAGGAGAGGTCCACTTCCATCGGCATCTGCATCTGGTGCAATTGTTAGAAATACACACTCTGGGGCCCCATCCCAGCTCTATTAAGTAAGAATCTGCATTGAAACAAGGTACTAAGTGCATGACTAACATGTACTTAAAATGTGGAGAAATTGAACTGCTGGTCTACAGGATCTCTTGCTAAATATGTGCCTCAGGGGAGGCTAGGGGACTGTCTAGGGTGGGGGGAAAAATGGACACATATGTAATGGACACAATGTAATACTCTTTGTAATACTTTAAGCAATAAAAAAAAATTAAAAAAAAAGATGTGCCTCAGCTTCAGCTGATTACTGTTAGATAAAATCTGTTGTCCACACTATCAAATACCCCACCCCTTTTCAGGATAAATTGGAAATTATCAAAAACATATGCAAGATCCTTTGATTTTCAGATAGTGGACTTATTTTTCTTAAGGGTGTGAATTCCAAAACTCATCTGTGGACTTCAGAAGACCAGCAGGCTGCTGCACGTGCTTAAAGAGACAAAGAGTGAAGCTTGGCATACATGTCAACAAAGCACATTGGCATCTTGAAAAAGCCAGCCATAAAAATGAGAAGATGGAGAAATGTTACATAAAGAGGGAAAATTGGAGATCAGAATCCAGAGGTATCAGTAGTCTTGTGTGTTCAGTAATAGAGGTGATGTGCTAATAAATGGGGGAGAATGATAGGAGATGATATTGGGAAGGGTGGCAGGGGCTATATCTGTAAGATCCTGGGTAGACCAAGTTAAGGATTTTAGTATTCTCCTAGTAAAAATGAACACAGAGATCTTAATTTCCAGTGTAATTTGTGATTTATAAAGATCATACTGGCTATAAGGTGGAGGATAACCTGTAAGGTGGAAAAGAATGAGGTCAGAAAGGGCATTTAGGCAGTGATTGCTGAAATCTAGGTGTGAAATGATGGTTGCCTGATTAGGATGAGAGAAGTAAGAATGATGAACAGTATTTGGGATATTTTGTGAGGAAGCTCCACCCTGGGTAGCTCCATCTTGCCTATGTCAACATGATTGATTGAATTTGTTCAAATTCCAGCAGGTGTTGAATAATGTGGGTCCTTCCTATGCAAATTCAAACAAAATGGCAAAAGGTAATATTTGGTATATGTGGGAAGAGCTCAAGAGATTTATCTCAGTGCTGCGGCCGAAGCAACACTGTGAGTATACTCCAGCGAACAGGCTTCCTTGGCACACCAGGAAGTGGCAACGCCCGCCTGACAAATCTCCAGGAGCCACTTACTCTTAGCCCGACCCTCACGCCCATTGGCTCACATAGCAAGCGTGTCCCTATTGCATTGGCTGCTTACCCCTTTATATACGGCTGTACTTCCTCAATAAACTTAGATCTGTGTCTCTCAACCTGGTCTCCGGAGTCGTGCATGCAGACGCCTCAGACGCTCTGTCGCCCTCATCCCCGGGGGAGCCCCTGTTCCAGGTATAGTGAGAAAATTTCCTGTGGAAGGCTCAATAAGCATTCTGAAAACTTACATTTACTTTTAAGCTGTTGCACAACCCAAGAAGAGCAGAAGACTACAGGGGAGTGGACGTCACACAGCTGGAAGAGCATGATCAATGCTTTTGTTCGCTGGACAAGAAGGGGTATTGGGATGGAACACATGAGCTGATGTCAAATATTTGAAAAGTTATCAAGTGAAGAAAGAGGCAACCTGTTCAGCAACTGCGCAAAAACCCAGGACTCTATTAGCATCCTGGGACTGTTGTAACAGTGACACAACTTGGTGGCTTAAGCAACAGAAATTTCTTGTCTCATAGTTCTTGAAGCTAGAAGTTTGAGATCACGGTGTTGGTGGGTTGGTTCCTTCTAAGGGCTGGGAGGCAGAGTCTGTTTCAGATCTCTCTCCTAGAGTCTGGTAGTGTGTTGGTAATCTTTGGTGTTCCTTGGCTTGTAAAAGCATCACTCTGACTTTCTTCTTCACATGGCACCCTCTCTGTGTGTATTTGTCTAGAATTTCCCTTTTCATAAGAACATCAGTCATATTAGATTATGACTCACCATAATAATATCTAAGTTTATTCCATCTGCAAAGACTATTTCCAAATAAGGCCCAGTTATGAGGTACTGAGGGTTGGGAGTTCACTATATCTCTTCTAGGGAGACCCATAACTCAGCCCATAACAAGGACTAATTGGGAGACGTTGATAGAAGGCAGATTTTTTTTTCCAGTGTAAGAATCAATAGTCAGAATTTGGCAGCCATGGGAAAGATCTGGCTTTCTCAGTGTGAGGTCCTGGTGCCTAGAGATTTTGAAAAAAATCTCAGCCAAGGTTGTTGTGAACAGGGATGTCTACATTGCCTAAAATGATCAGTAGTAATGATCTCTATAGCTTTTTTTTTAAAAAAATATATTTTATTGATTTTTTACAGAGAGGAAGGGAGAGAGATAGAGAGTCAGAAACATCGATGAGAGAGAAACATCGATCAGCCACCTCCTGCACATCCCCCACCGGGTACATGCCCAGGTACATGCCCTTGACCGGAATCGAACCTGGGACTTTTGGTCCGCAGGCCAACGCTCTATCCACTGAGCCAAACCGGTTTCGGCGGGGTACTTTAAATTGTTGAATTTTATTATATCTCAATAAAAACAAGAAATCTCATGAGGTAAGCATTATTGTCCCTATTTTACAGATGTGAAAACTTGAATTTAGATGAAAGACTTTAGCCAAGCTCAGGTGGCAAGGAGCAGAGCTAGGATTCAGTTATTCAGTTATCTTTATTTCTTTCCACTTACAAAATGAAATTTCCAATGAATTACATGACTGGTATTTGATCACCTGACAGGAAACACCTGCTAGTGATAAATGTCAAGTTCCTTGAGGACAATCTAATTCAGCCTGTCCAATTATGTAAACTGTCCCCAAACTTGGAAAATTTATCTTTTCTTCCTGGTCAGAGGGAGGCAGAAAGAATTTTCTTTCTTTTCATCAGGTTATCTTTTTTTTGTTAATCCTCACCCAAAGATATTTTTTTCATTGATTTTTAAATAGAGTGGAAGGGACGGGGAGAAACAGAGAGAGAAAACAGCAGTGTGAGAGAGACACATCAATCAATTGCCTTCCCTTTGCGCCCAACCAGGGCTAGGAATTGAGCCTATAACTGAGGTACGTGTATTGACTGGAATTGAACCCAGGACCCTTCAGTCCTTGGGTTGATGCTCTATCCATTGAACCAAACTAGCTAGGGCTTATCAAGTTTTCTGATTCTCTATAAAAGAAGAAGGAAAAATCTGTGGTCAGATTATACAGGGCATATGCACCAGGGAATTGAGGTGGGTGGGGGACTTAGAATTCTGCCTACCACAGACATTAAGTTATATTGATCTGAAATGAGTCAGCTTGACTTGGTTCTGTCACTTTTCCAGAGTCCACTATTTGGAACATGGCTCAGAAACACCTCCCATGAAATGCACATAGAAAGCAGGACGGAGTAGTGGACATGACGTATAAGGGTTTATCACTATTAATTCAAAAGCACTTCTGTACAACCTCTGTGTCTGACATCCTCATCTGGAGTTGCCAATAAGGCTTTGTGAAGTGCCACTTAGGAGCAGATACACAAAAATTGTCATAAACTTTTTTGAATATTCCAACTGTATTAGTTTCCTAGGGTGGCCATACCACATCCCATAGACTTGGGGGCTTAAACAAGAGAACTTTATTTTCTCACAGTTTTGGAGGCTCTAAGTTCAAGATCGAGGTGTTGGCAGAGTTGGTTTCCTCTGAGCCTCTCTCTTTGGCTTGTAGATGGTCTTCTTCTCCCAGTGTCCTCACATGATTACCCCTCTGTGTGTCTCTGTGTCCTCATTTCCCCCTCTTAGAAGGAGACCAGTCATATGGGATTAGGGCTCACCCTAATGACTTCATTTTAACTTAATTACCTCTTTCAAAACTCTCTTCAAATACAGTCACATTTTGAGGTCCCGGAGCTTAGAGCTTCAACAGATAGGGGCGCAGATAGAAATGGCCCAAGGCCAAATCATTAATAAGGGGCACAGAGGCCTGTAAGCAATGGGCCACAGAGCTTCCTCCTCTTGTCTCCTTGAAGTGCTCCAAACGGCATGGCAGGTGTACCTTTACCTCCGAATACTAAAAACAAGCTATTAAGTTGGGAAGCTGCCTATACACATGGTGAAGAAAGTCCCAGAAGGCTGCATTAAATCTTCAGATGTCTGGGACATGAAATTATCCTTGCTTTCCATGCTGCAGGAACGCCAGTCAAAGACTTTTTGTTTTACCTCATTCTCCTGTTTTATGATGAATTTGTGCGTGAAAAGACTCATTAAGGACATCATTATTCTGCATTTATCAGTAATGAACTGTCTGTGGTACCTATTAGCAGCAAAATGGTCACAGTCCCTTTCTGTATCTGTCTACATTCTTCTTCATTATTTACTACTCAACTCTCATCCATTTCAAATAGATTTGCCTGGATGCAATTTTCCCCCCAATTGTTCTTTTATTTGAGTGACAAATATTAATGGAATTCATAATCCTCGAGGAGTCCACTCTGAATGTTCCAATGTTAAAATGACTTTTGAATGTTTAACACTGGGATGGAGCAGACAGGCTCACCTTGAGAACCCACAGTTGAGAAGAGCCTTTGCATCCATTATTGCACTTACTTTTCACAAGAACTCTGAGATGAGTGTCATCCCCTCCATTTTACCAGACAACTATGGGAGCAGAGATGTAGACTGCCTTGTTTTGGTCACCAGGCTAGTAGTTTCATCCACCATGCAGGTGAGGGCCTGAGACTCAAGACCGTTAAGGAACCTACTGCCAAACATTTCCTTGCAGGTTATGTTTTCTTTGACTGCCACGTTCACGCTGATTCCCGTGTATCCAGACACAGGTTCAAACCTGGAGCTTATTAAAATGTGTGAGCCCCTCTGCTGATTCTAAGGCTCATGACACGTTTGCTCAGCCCAGTTCATTTCTACTAGTGTTCTGGGCTGTGATGCCTCCTTCTGGCAGAGTCTGTCACCTTTTCTGCAAGAAAAGAGATTATTTTTAAAACAAATCTTCTCACTTTTTTAGTTCCTTTGCAGAGTTTTTCTCTAATCTCCCTCCTCAATTAACATTCGTTTTGAGGAGACAGGGGGAAGGATTTCACCAGAGCCCCGCCCTGGTGCCTAAATAAGGTTTACAGCTAAACCCTCCAGCTCTCTTGCTGTAACCAATTGAGAGAGATGATGTTTCACTGTTATTTTCTCAGAACAAAAAGGCGCAATCAGTGATGAACAAACCAACTCTTACATATGATTATAAAATGCCGACACAATTCTTTATGTGTGCCTGTTCTGCCTAACATTTGAGTGTGAGACTTCTC
>NW_006299715.1:322350-337947 GCF_000327345.1 Myotis davidii
GGCACCTGAGGAAATGGAGGACATTATCTGAGGACCTGACTCATATTGCATCTGGAGCCCAGTTTACCCTTTTGAAATTTTCAGCTCCACGCATCAATGACCATGAGATTCAGAAATCTAATTCCAAGTGGCTTAAACAAAAGTCTTTCAAATATTGTAACTATATATTTCTTAAAATTTTATTTCTATGCAAGCAGAATCATAGTAAATAGTCTTGACTGACCTACAACATGATATTGGTATATTTGTTTCTACAAATGATTGTTCAATTATTTCAATAAAAACGTGCTGAACATTTATAGGCCCTCCAGTCACTGTAAGTCATCCCAGCACAAATCTGAGGCTTCCACAGTCATGCTGACGGAAGCTGGGTTTCAGACCCAGATATGCTGGGCAACATCCCTGCTGCCTTTTGACTTTGTGGTTGTAGGGACTTTGTGCCTTCCCAGATGTGGGAGGTAAGGGAAACATTATATAGGACGTGAGGTCAATTCATCTCACAAAATATTAAACCAAGGAATTAAGAATTAGGTGTTAACTTTCGCTGATTCTCTGAACTTCTATTTTGTGTCCAATTGTTTTCTGCTTTATTTCCATTTCTTAACATTTATCACAGTTTAATTACTTATAAATGCCTACTTTCCTGGTAAGAGTATATTTTAAAAAGTAGGAACTTCATATGTGCTTAAAGGGTGGATGGGTAAATGGATTGGTTTGTCAATCCTTCTTTTATAGATTATTTTTCTTGATTTTTAGAGAGAGAAAGGGGTAGAGAGGTAGAGAGAAACATTGATGTAAGAGGAGACAATTGGCTGCCTCCTGCACAGCCCTTACCAAGGACTGACCCGACAGCCTGGGCATGTGCTCTGATCTGAAATTGAACCAGCGACCCCTTGGTGCACCAGATGACACCCAACCAACTGAGTCACACAGGCAGTGAGATCTTTTACTTTTATTGAAAATTTTACTAAATATATAAATATTCCTAAAAAGTACGCTACTTAGTTTTACTTGTTTCTAAACTTTGTTAAAATATAAATTTAAAAAAGTTAGAAACATGCCCTTCTTTGCATTTACATGGTGAGAGCGTGTTAACAATGCATTCAACTCAGAAGTGAGGGAATTAGAGGATGACAGCACTGATTCAAAGGAGGGTAAGCGAGACTAAAGTATAAAGTTAATAAATAGTGATGAAATAGAATAGCTACTAGTAAGTTAGAAAAAACCTCTAATGTCCCACAGGTCAATAAAACTGTGAATTTTGGGTTTCTCTCCTCTACTGGAAAGAACTAATTTGTAACTTACTGCTCCTAAAAAAATTAACATTTTCCCGAGCTTTCTGGTTTACTTTTTCCAGATCCTAATAAGTAGTAAGTAGGTTAAACAAAGGTTGAGTTAGATGATCCTTAGGTAAACTTTCTCGAGAAGTCTCTAGGGTGATGTTGAAAGGGTTTCTTTCTGCCTTAGCAGTGTTACTTCTGTCTTATTTCCAAGTTTGGTATTTATATTTTAACTTTATATATGTGAAATCATAATACATATATAAAGGGTGTTCCAAAAATGCATACACACATGTTGAATAAAGGCAGTGTTTACTAAAATACATTTCATTTTCAAAATTAAGCTATCAGCTATTGAAGTGTGTATATATATTTTTGGGACATCTTGTATTTTAATATCTTATGTTGGTCTTGTGATGTTAATGAGTTAATCCATGTTGATGTAGATAGCTATAGTTCATATATTTTAACTGTATGAAGACCCACAATTTATTTATTTTACATAAATGTATTTTTAAGTGAAACTACTTCTTCCAGTACTATATGTTCTTTTTGCCTACTGTACTTTAAAAAAAGTTACATCCTGTGATGATGAAGTATATTTCAACTCTCGGTTAATAGCTCAGTCTCAGAAGCCAGGCTGTCTGGCTGTAAATCTTGACTTTGGCACCTACTAAATCTTTCACAGCCTCTCTTTTCTCTTTAATAGGACAGGCTACTAATAGCATCTATCTTATAGTAATATTTCCACTATAAAGTGGTAACAACACTCATGCCTAGCTTATAGCAAGCATTCACTAAATATTAGTGTTCATTGCTGTTATTATTTTGCAGCTCAAAAACCTAAACTCCATAAATATCAATCGATAGCCTGCCTTTAAGTGGATGTTCCAGGTGAAGAATTTCTACTGTTCTAACAAATGTGAAGGAGGAATATATGTCTTGGCTTTGGGTCCGTGAGACATAAAATCGAAAGGAAGAGAGACTCAGAGAGATAGCGGCTGACTAAGGCATTTGAATTTGAGGAAACATAAGAAATCGGGGGATATATGCATATTCAACTCACCCAGCTACCCCTGTTCTGATTCCACGCTCTCCAATCTACATCCTAATCGCTGCGTAACTTTGCCTATACATCAGCCCAAGGGTGATAACAGCTGGCCTTATGGGTTTAAACGTTTTGATCCTTGTGATTGTTGTGTATCATTATGGCTTATTTTCTTGCCTCTCTGCCTGTATTCATCACATGCATGAATTTGGTAAAAGTGAATCACCCATAGAAAGGAACATTTTTACTCACGGTGCTAACATACATTGTTTTGCTGAATCTCCAGGGCTCAGAACTTGGCTCTGAAACATGGCAATGTGAGGACTACTGGAGTTTTACTCCTCATACTTTAATGTATATGAGCATATATATAAAATTGAAAAAGTTTTCTTATAACATGCATGGAAAAATGCTCAGCTTTTTCTTTTTGTTACGTTTCTTCACTTCACAGATCACTCTGATAAATCTGGCAGTCTTTAGAATGCACATGCTCCCATATTTATGATGAATTGGTAAAAAAGAAAGAAGATTTAATGGAGGAAGAGAGTATAGAACTTTACACAATTTTAAATTTTGTACTGGAGCTATTTTTTAAGTATAAAGTAACCTTTATGCCTAACAACCATTATAACTAATGGTGCCCTTGAACTAATTCATTACCCATCCCATGGTGCCCTTGAACTAGTTAATTGCTCACCCTATGGTGTCCTTGGACCTCCTCCCTGGCATTCATGGGAGCACACTGAAATCTTCTGTTTCCCATGACCATGTGAACTTCACAGCAGAGAAGGGGCTGTCTCAGTTCTTTGTCCTCAGTGCTTCCAAATCTTTCATCTACCCTGGTCTGATCTTTGTCCAGCTGTCTTGCACACTGTTTCTCCCTTAGAATACTTTCCTGATAGTGAGTCAGAACACACAAAACCTTACCCTGGCATTGAATGAGATTGTTCTAAGAGGATGGCATTACTCTAATGAACACTTTAAAGCTTCTTTGAGACCCTTGATAGTTCCAAGATGTAATATTCTCTGCTATTCACTTTTGGTTTCAGGAGTGTGTGTGTGTGTGTGTGTGTGTGTGTGTGTGTGTGAGAGAGAGAGAGAGAGAGAGAGAGAGAGATTTCCCCTTCCTCCTCCTATCTTTTCTAATATTTAAAAATTAAGTTAAATTTTGAAAACAGGTGTGGACATGGGCAGCAATGAGTCACCTGCCCGATGGGGCTGAGTTTCCTGCAGTTCAGTGCAGTCTCCCTCATTGTATCTCTCACCTGCTTCTTTGACTTAGCTCTGAGCACTTCCCTGAATGGTAGGACAGTGTTTTCAAGGGCAAAATATCCCCACCCCCCAATTCAGTGAGGCTTTTACATTATTGGAGCAGCACCAGTGAGAAACTTCTGCTCTCTGCAGCTCTCAACTGTGAGTGCCCGGGCTATGTCCCATTTCCTCTCGTGGATGTGGGCTCTTTCCTCTGGATCCATAGCTTTAAATAACCCCATCAGACTGATGACACCCCAGCTTATATCTTCAGTCTTGGAAACCTTCTTGAGCTCGAGAACTTTTGGACAGTTCACTTGACTGTTCCCCTTGGATAGCTGAAGGGGTTTCAAATCTAACAATGAAACAGAAGCCCTTTGCTCTTGCATTCCAAACCTGTTCTTGGGTTAATATCCCTGAGTATGAAGCACCAACAATCATAATGGCACAAAGTGAACACCTAAAGTTATTCTTGATCCCACTTCTCTCCATCTCTCAGTCAGTTCATCGGCAGCTCTTCCTTCAAAATCCATCCTGAATCCCTTCCTGCTTCTCCATCTCCACCCACCTAGTCTTGTCCATACTAACATTACCTCTTGAGTGAAGTAATACAATAGCATCAACACCCCCCACTAGAGTCTGCAGATATAGAGCGATTTTTAAAGTGTCCATCAGATTATATCACTCTTTCACTGTTTCCAACCATCCATGTTTTCCCTGTGAGCTCAGAAGAAAATCTGATCCAAGCACCATGGCCCTCACATTGTGACCACATGCAGTCCATGCCTTTTTCTAAACACTCATATCATATTCCCTTTGTTTTACTCAATGGCCACCTGGTTTTCTACTCTCTATGCAGATCTCTCCTCAGAAGCCTTCTTGGAGTAACTCAGGGAAAGCAATTTATCTCCCCTCTCACTTCTTATCATATTACTCTTTTTAATTTCCTTCACAGCACTCTGCATTGTCAGAAATACTTCAAATTTGGCTTCTTTTGTGTTTTCCTCTGTCTGCTGGAATATCACTTTAGGAAGCCTGGCAGCTTGCTGTCCTTATAATTTTGTCTACTTCAAGTGTCTCAAACTTGGTGCAAAGTAGATGTTCACAGAACATTTACTGAGAATGAATGAGTGAATCCTTACCTTAAGTTTAAGATTCATTTTTATAGGTGAGGACTTTGCTGCTATTAGGAAGGTACATATTCTTTCTCAAAATTTTATCAACATCATTGCTTCTTTACGCAACAGGAGTTTCTGATCGGCTCATCTGTAGATTGTCTTACAAGATCCTAAGTGTGAGAAAAAAAACACTTTTTATCTAGGTTTCAAAGAGTGTATATATTCACAGGTGTTCATGGCTATGTTATGACAGGAAATGGCTTCAATGCACACGTGGCTTATAATATAAGGGATAAATGAGAAGTATGATGAAAATAGTAACTCTGGTTTTATTGCTGTCCATGGTGTTCCTTATCTTTACAGAGAGTGGGCTCATGCATCTAACCAAGCCTTTCCTCAATACTACTTATACTTGGTCTAATTTCCATGGTTTGGTTTTATATGTTGGCCCTGCTTTCTAGCTTACTCTATTGGCTTGGACTTTCTGGCAAAGGTGAGTTAGCTTTCAGTTGCTGCCTATGGCCAATCTTTTGCTTCACTATGTTTTATACCATGTGCTGTCATTGGAGAATTTAAGGTCAAGGCCTTTGGTTTTGATCAGTATCTCTACCATGTGCAAGCTGTATGACTTTGGGCCAATTGTGCACCCAGAAGAGACTTCACAATTTTCTTTTTTCTCTAGTTATTTCAAATTTAATGAAGCAGTTATGACTGAAGAAGAAAATAGTCATATACACAACCAATGAAAACAAGAATAAGTAGTAAAAATAAAAGTTTTGTCTATCTTCTGAACATGATAAAGTGATGCTGCTTAAAGTCTACTTGGATCTATTTTTAGGAAAGCCAGCACAGAGCAAAACACACATATTCACAAGGCCAAGATGAGTCATTTTGAGGCTTCACAATTTTCATACAGAGTAAAGCTCGGATGCCTTGCAATGGGCATTGTCTACATTAAGGATTCACTGATGGAGGCTCAGGGTCAGGGTGAGGGTCATCTTATAGCTCTGATGCAAAAAACTCTTAAAGGTTTCAAAACCAGTTGTCTACCCCTAAACCTCCACTGTGCCGGAGCACGAAGAACAGAAACCTCTCTTTATTGTCTACATGACCTTGGCTTTGCTATTCTACTGTCTTAATGAAGAAATTACTTTACTTTGCTAGAACTGTCCTCCCCAAAACAAATGATTAGATTGCTCATTTCAGAAACTTCCTAAGAGACCCATTTATTCCTCAATGGAAAGCACTAATAGGTATTTTGCACCTAAAATTCTTTGAATCTTTTATCACAAAGTCTTCCCTTGGTCATTTTCATCAATCTCAAACTGTTGATCATGATTCATACTCAATTCTTATAACGTCCCCACATTGAAATACTTTTCTTATGCCAAACTTCTAAGTCTCAGTAAATTCTGATCTTACCACCCTGATGCTGAGACATTGCCAAAGCTTTGCAAAGATGGTGTTTTCCTTTACCTCAGTAAGCATTGCCTCTCTAGTTTTTTTAAAAAATATATTTTATTGATTTTTTACAGAGAGAAAGGGAGACAGAGAGTTAGAAACATCGATAAGAGAGAAACATCGATCAGCTGCCTCCTGCACATCTCCCACTGGAGATGTGCGTGCAACCCAGGTACATGCCCTTGACCGGAATCGAACCTGGGACCTTTCAGTCTGCAGGCCGACGCTCTATCCACTGAGCCAAACCGGTTTTGGCTGTCTCTATAGTTTTGCGGAAATCTCAACTCCACAGTTTCTTCTTCCCTTTCTCTATATATGGGAGGGTTTAACCAGAAATCTACTAAGGTATCTTCCATATTCAACATTTTCTGGTTCTGAAATGTCCTTTCATTGATGTCATCTGTCAAGATGACCTCTTAAGGCATAAAAGTCTGTTCTTAAAAATGCTAATTTTTTCCCCCCACATCATCTAATGGAATGCTGGGCACATACCAGTCGCTCAATAACCAGCTGTTGGTAGTTTGCACAATTCAAGCTGGATCCATTTAGTGTCTGGAGTTTTTTATTTTATTTTAACTGTCTGATTCTGTAATGTGCCAAGATAATTTTATATCAGAGACAAAGCTGATTTATGGAGGGGGAGAGAACTCATATTTATTGAGTGCCCATCAATGGTGGCCCCAATGGGTATGGTTTTGCATGCAGAAGAAATCATCAGAGCCTATTCAAAACCTTTGAAAACAGAAGCCAAGGCATCTCAAGGAAATTTTCCAGGCTACTAATCTATGCAAGACTGGGGTTGAAAACATGTGTGTCTTAGCAATTAATGGAGGTTATCAGAACCAACTCGGGCTTTATCAAATGTACAAACTCTTGAATCTATAGGCTGGGATTTACAGATTATGGATGGCACCTAGGAGTGTGGATTTTAAGAAGGAACTCACATGGTTTCAATTCAGATAAGGCCTAAGAAATACTTTATGTTGCCCAGCCTGTGTGGTGCAGTGGTTAAGCATCAACCTATGAATCAGGAGGTCACAGTTCAATTCCCCATGAGAGCACAAGCCCGGGTTGTGGGCTTGATCTCCCAGTAGGGGGCATCCGGGAGGCAGCCAGTCAATGATTCTCCTCATTGATGTTTCTATCTCTTTCTCTCTGAAATCATTACAATTATATATTTTTAAAAAATAAATGCTTTTTTTTACTTTATTTAAAAAAAAAACATTCAGTGTTTCACCCCTTTATCTGACTGCCTTAAAGTCACCAGTTCTCTGCTAATTGTCTCCTGGTCTCTAGCCTGCATTTTATAACTCTCTGGAGTCAAAGAAACTTCTCAAAAGAAAGAAACCCCCAGCCTTGTCCCACTTGAAGTATTTCAGGAGCCCTAGAGGGAGAAGAGCAAAGTGGAAGACAGAGCATAGACCAGCATGAAATGCCAGGGCATTGGCTGCCTCTCCCCAGTGGCCACCTCTGTGCCATGGGACTCTGCCCCTTAGCACCTCTGACTGACCTGCAGCACCGCCAGCTGTCTACAGCTGGGCTGCTCTTTCTTCTGGGAATGTCACATGCGGACAGGAGGCATTGGTGCTGAGTCATATCAATGACACCAACCTGCCAGGAGTCAAGACCACCCAACCCTGGACTGAGGTCTAGCAAGCCCTTCCCAAGTCTCAGATCTAAAACTGATCCTCTGATTCCTTCTAGTATCTTCCCCTCATCATGGGAATTCTGTGTCTTGCAACCTGAAGAACTATAACTATTGCAACAATGAAAAGTCTTATTTTCATTTTTCAAAATTTTTGTTCCTTCTAAGTCTTCCCGATTCAAAATCCCTTTACTTCCAATCTCTCTCTACCCAGCATCTATTACCCAGGGAAAGGAGGTGGAGAACACAGCCAGGGGTGGGAAACTTTTTGACTCGAGGGCCACAATGGGTTCTTAAACTGGACCGGAGTGCTGGAACAAAAGCATGGATGGAGTGTTTGTGTGAACTAATACATGTTAACACTGCTGCTGGTGAAGGAGCGGAGGGGAGAGCAAGAGAACCCTCCTCTCTTTCGGCTCTGTGGGCGGAATAGAACAGCTGAATGGGCCGGATCCGGCCCGCGGGCCGTAGTTTGCCCACGGCTGGTCCAGACCCTCCTAGCATGATTCCAAGTCTTGCAACCTTGTAATTCTCTGGGGTTCTCCCATCCCACCATATTACACAATACACCCTCCCCCAGTTCCCTGAGGCTGTTGAATAGAGATGAAAACATGGGAGACTCTGGGGCCAAAGCCCTATAAATATTTGAAGAATAGTTCTCTTTTCATGTCTTGTTTGAAGAATATTTTCTTTTTATGTTCTTTTCTTCCTCCTAATTAGCTTATTTTCTGTGAAGTGCTGGGAAGCAAAGTCATTCTGTTAACATATATTAAAATGCATCCCTGATGCTTGAAGAATTCTTTTCAATAATGTCTGTAATTTTCTGTCGCTCTGAGTAGTGTGATGAAAAAATACAAATCAGGAAAATTCAAGTTAATGTCTTTTGGAGATACTTATAGACTTTCGGTATATATAAATTTAGATTCAATAAATATTTATTAGGTAGGTCTACTATGTGTAGACTATTGTGTTATGCTAATACTGGCTTTAATAAAAATAATAATAACTATTCTATAAATGGACTAGACAGTATACTGAGTTTGTTATTTTATTTAATTCTTATAGCAATGACAAAAGGTAGTAAATCTACCTTGAAATATCCACTTTTAGAAGGAAATCAGGTTTAGAGAAAGGAAATCGAGTAATATAAGATCATATAGAATATGGTAGAAAAAGGGTTTTGAGTTAAGTCCCCTCCCCCCAGTTTTACTGAAATGTAGTTGGCCTATTGCATTGAGTTTAAGATGCACAAAAAGTTAATTTGATACAAAAATAATGTAATATGATTACCACCATAGAGTTAGCAAACATCTCCATCACATCACATAATTATCATTTCTTTATTATAGTGAGAACACTTAAATTCTGATCTACGCTCTTAGCCACTTTCAAGTATATAATAAACTTTCAAGTATTGTCAACTATATTCGCAATGCTGTATATTATATCCTCAGAATTTATTCATCTTCTAACTGGAAGTTTATACCCTTGAGTTTGGCTTTTTTAGACTTCACATATAAATGATACCACACAGTATTTGCTTTTCTCTGTGTGATTTCTTTCACTTAGCATAATGCCCTCAAGGTCCATCTATGTTGTCATGTATACATCTCACATCTTCTTTACCCATTCACCTGCTGACAGACACTTAGGTTGTCTCCACATCTTGACTACCGTGAATAATGTTGCAATAAACATGGGAATGCATTTCTTTCTTCAATATCACTTGGATATAGACCCAGAAGTGGAATTGATGGATCATATGGAAGTTCTATTTTTAGTTTTTTTGAGGGAGCTTCATACTGTTTTCCATATTGGGTACACCATTCTACATCCCCCCACCCCCAACAGTGTGAGAATTCTCTTTTTTCCAAATCTTCGCCACATTTGTTATCTGATTTTTTATAATAATCATTCTAACAGGTGTGAGGTGATATCTCATTGTGGTTTTGTTTTGCCTTTCCCTAATGATTAGTGATTTGAGAATCTTCTCATGTACCTATGTGTTGACCATTTGTAAAATAATCCCATTCAAAATAACACCACAACCAATAAAATACTTAGGAATAAATTTAACTAAGGAGGGGAAAGATCTGTACACAGAAAACCATATAATATTGATGAAAGAAACTGAAGAAAAGGCGAATGGAAAGATATTCCATGTCTATGGATTAGAAGATTTAATATTATTAAAATGTCCATACCATCCAAACCATCTATAGATTGAATGCAGTCCCTATAAAAACTTCAATAGCATTTTTTTTTCACAGAAAAATAAAAGAAATACTAAAATTTGCATGGAGTTTCAAAGAACGTTGAATAGCTAAGATAATCCTGAGATGGAAGAAAATTAGAGGATCACACAACCTGATTTCAAACTATACTACAAAGCTATAGGAATTAAAACAGTATGGTGCTAGCCTAAAAATAGACATATAGACTAATGGAACCCAACAGAGAGTCCAGAAATAAACCTGCACATATATATTGAACTAATATTTGATAAGGGAGCCAAGGATATGCAATGAGAAAAGGGTATTACCTTTAATAAATTACATTGCAAAAACTAGATAACCACATGCAAAAAACCCCACAAAAAATATACAACATTAACAAAAATAAACTTTAAAGGGATTAAATGCTTTAACATAAGACCCAAAATCATAAATATCCTAGAAGAAAACAGGAGAAAACCTCCTTGACATTGGTCTTGGCAACACGTTTTATTGGTATAAAAGCAAAAGCACAAGCAACACCCTGCTCTCTTTTCTCAAAGTCCTAAGTTGTATCAGAGTCCATGATACAACTAACTAGAAATAATAAGGAACTTATGCCTACTGCCCCAGAAATTCTCCAAGGCCGTAGCAATCCGTGTTGAAATACCAGGTCTTGTCCTTCCCATGGGCTAATTCTGAGAAGCATGTTCCACATAGTTCAGAATTCTCCAGTAGTCCACGGTGATAACAAATCCTATTGCCTGCTCTCTTTTCCAGGTTCTCTCCTATGGTTTCCTCCTTGTGCTTTTACACGCACCTAAATCCTTGTTGCTAAGGCTTGTGGGCAAACCCAAACTAAGATGACTTCTCTGCTGAACTCTGGTGGACAACCAGCCTCCACAACTACAAAGGCAACTTTAAGTCCACAGAGCTCTAATGAGAATAGTCAGGGTGGTATCTTTAGGGTATGTTTGTTTTCAGCCCTCACCTGAGGATATGTTTCTGTATTGATTTTAGTGAGAGCGGAAGGGGGAGAGAGAAACATGGATGTGAGAGAGAAACATCGAGCCACTGCCTCCCCTACAAGCCCCGATCAGGGATCAAATCTGCAACCCAGATGCATGCCCTGACTAGGAATCAAACCAGCGACCTTTTTGGTGTATGGGACAGTGTTCCATTGAACTGAGCCACCCAGCCAGAGTGATATCTTAAGTTTTGTACATAATACCATAGATGGCTTATTCACAGGGAAGCCCAGCTAGAATGAACTAAGAGTTAAAATCCAAGCATTGAAGGCAAGAAGACAGAAAATGAGAGAGGCAGGAGAGGGGTCAGGGATGTATTTCCTGGGGAGCAGAGACTTGAAGTACACCGTGAAGACAGGAAAGAAGATGTTATAAGACCAAGAGACCTTCTGAGAACAAACACAGAACAGAGCAGAGACCAGCATCATCGGTGCAGCCAGTCCTCAGTGATGAACACATTTGCTAGCATACATTCATGCATTAATGTTGGAATGCATCAGGTTGATAGAAAAGGTCTCTTACGTGTTTGACACAGAGCTCTGAAAATGTCACATACACCACAAGGCACAGGCCAGCAGTTTATGGGCCATAGCACTTGAATTGTGAGCGCTGATAAATTATCTGATGTTAGTAACCCTAGTAGGTAAATATTTATTATTTCATCCTTTAATGAGGAAAAGCAAAGCTACCAGAAACAGAGCCAGAGGTTACATAACCAATCTGTGCAGCAAACTGGATACAACATTGAACCACAATGAAGAAAATCATTATTTTGAGCTACATGCTAGGGATTGGGGTGAGCTCTCTATAGTGCAAATTGTAAGCCATTTGAGAATCTCAGCAGTTGGGACTAAGGCTCTTTCATTTCCATTTTGCTGATGAAGAAACTAAGGCTGAGGATAGTTATTTGCAGAGCTGATGACTCATGGGCATCTGAGAGTGACAGAAGGAAGATAACTTGGAGCCAGTTAACTCCCTTGTCCCTTTCTTTTTTACAGATCATGTGATTTTGCATGTAGCTTTGACACAAAATAATTTCTCCTCTTCTACTAAGACAGAGGTCCTTATCTCTTTGATCAAGTGCTTTCTTCAGACTTATCCCAACCCAGGGAGCCTGTGTGGACACCTGGCTGTGTAAATTCTGCCAAGAGAGGGCTGGTGGGCCAGGGCCTCTGACCATCTAGAAGTAGAAAGAAGATCATCTCCTCTGGCCACTTACATTGACTCCTGTTTAATGCAGTTGGGCAATGGGCCAGGATGAGACTGACCCCTCATTGTGGGAGATTCTGAACTCTGCCAGCACTCAATAAAGGCAAAACACCTACAACCTGCCTGCCATTAGCAATAAATAAGAAGCTGTTGGTAGGCCCCCTCCAGACATGTCCCCGTCCTGATCCCCAGAAGGATATCACCTGAAAAAGTGAAAGGGATTTTGAAGGTACATAAATTAAGCTTTTGAAAATTCACAGATGTGGTTGTGAAAATTCACAGATGTGGAACTTTCAGGCGGCTCTGCATTTCCCCTGCACTGTCCTCCCTCTGTGATTCCTCCCAGGTCTCTGCTTCCCTCTTCTGTAGAAGGAAATGTATTTGCATCTTGAGATGGAGAGATTATTTTGGATTATCCAGGTTGCCTCAATGTAATCCCAAAGGGTGCTTATTAGGGGGGAATTGGGAAGGTCAACGTCAGAAAAAAAAAGAGGTGATAATGGAAGCAGAGGTGAGTGATGGCCTTTGCAGATGGAGGAAAGGGCCATGAACCAAGGAGTGAAAGTGGTTTCTAGAAGTTGGAAAAGTCAGGAAAACAGATTTATGCTTCTTGAGTTTGGAAAGAGGATAGCCCTACTGATTTGTTCTGGACTGGAAGATAGCAAGTATGTGTTGTCTTAATCCCTCAGTCTGTGATCATTCCTATAGAAGCAATAGGAAACTAACACACTAGCTAATAATGCAGTCTCACGTCCTTTAATGAGTCAATTATTTCCTCATTAAAGGATGAAATAATAAATATTTACCTACAATAACAAATATGTGTTAGTACCAAGGCCAGAAGTAGAGTGCAAAGTGCAAAAATCAAGAATGTAAGGTGAGATGTCCTGGATTTGAATCTTTTGGGGGCTAGCTTCATGATCTTGGGCATATTAATTATATTCCATGCATCCTAAATTACTCATCTGTAGCTCAGGAATCATACCAGCTTTCTCCTACTAGAGGTATTATAATTTTATATGATATATTAAAAATATTATAGAATGGCATTTGCACTATACAAATGCTTTATTCTCATTTCATTCTGTTTCCTTGTCATTCAACAAGAAGTATATTTTCTCGGAATAACCAATCTAGGCACCAGAAGTTTTGTTAAAATTCTCAATAGATTGGTTATGCTTGAGAAAGTTCTTTGTTTGGATTTCATAAAGATAAGAGTATTAGTTGAAAAATAGCACACCTTCTCGATGTATTAAACCATTTATGAATTTCAATTGGAATTAGAATCTGACAAATGTATATAATCTCCAAGTTCTCCTTCTCAGGTCCTGGGCTGTCACCCCAACCTCACTAGTTCACCTTAGAGTGCTGCCTCCCTTACTTCTGGTACCTTAACTGATTATAGAATTCTCTGACTGCTGAGCTGGAGGTGCTCAAAGGCTAGCACCCATGACCTTGGTGTGGCGGAGTTGCTATTTGGTTGTGAAAATTCACAGATGTGGAACTTTCAGGAGGCTCTGCATTTCCCCTACACTGTCCTCCCTCTGTGATTCCTCCCAGGTCTCTGCTTCCCTCTTCTGTAGGAGGAAATGTATTTGCATCCTTAGTTACAGGAGAGAAAAATGACACCTTTTAGGATAAGCCCTATCTTCAAGACTGTTCAATTATCAAAAGCCTTGTTCCTGTTGGTGTTTCCTGTCTCTGCTTGCAGTGGTGCTGGTAATACTACCCCAGAGCTGGGTTAAATCAGTTTCTGCCTGGGGCTCCCTTGATAAGCCCATTCAGCTTGCTTACATGTGGATCTCAAAATAGGTCTCTTTCTTGTACCTGCAGGAAGAGTCCGCTTTTGATTCATCTGACAAATGTGCATTGATACTTCTCAAATGCAGAGCAGTCCCAAGCTATACTGAGGGCATATTCAGCAGCATCAGACACGATCTCCTGATTCTAGGAAATCCCACCCCTCTTATCAGCAGGGCCCAGAAGAACAATTGTAGGCTCACATGCCATATGTCTTAATATTTAAAAGTTAGAAAAAAATAAACTATTTAAATGTTATAATCCCTACCTATTTCTCCAATATCTCTGGTTCCAAGGATTAGAACACCGGGGCCCTTGTAATTATTGCAAAACTTTTCCTCATTATGCAATAATTTAATCCATTCATGTCATCTGAAAGGAAAGATGTAACAAGTGAATCTGTCTTTTCTTCGTCCTTGCTCTGCTCCAATTCTCCCTGGATTCTGAGGCAGCATCTATGTTCAAAGTCAACAGTTGGCATAACCCACAAACCAAGTCATTTGGATGCAGTCATCTCTTTTTCAAGGACATAGGTCAAGAGATATGGAACCCATTTCCCTGGGCCTGAAGAGTGTGAATCATGAGAGAGGATGTTTATGGGGAAAGGTCATGCTATGTCAGCATGAAGTACCTGGTTGCAAGTACCGGAGGCATTCTTATTTCCTTGAATAAATGTGTGTGTGTGTGTGCGTGCGTGCGTGTGTGTGTGTGTGCTTTAAGAGATCCTTTGAAGCAGATAGATCTGGGAAAAAACCTTCTCCTGCCCTAGTTATGATTTGAGAAACATACTTTTCCATGTTTTTATAATCTAGAACAAATAAAAATCAGAAATATAGAATCATTATAAAGCATGACAAGGCATCACATGACTTAGTCAACAAGTACCGACAAGGACAGTAGCTTTTTTAATATCATGGAGTTGCAGGCCTGGGTTGCTCAGGGAAGACTACATTTTGTATATGGAAAAAAATTGATTGAATTAGAGAAACAGCATAAAAATTACAGTGCATAAAATTCTAATAGAAGCATCACACTTTATTTTATACATTTGTTATCAGCTAGGATGAGAATGCACATCAGAGCTGTGACATTGCTCAACATTATACAGTCACCAATACACACCTGGGAGACTCAAACTGGAGATGGGGAGGAGGAACCTGGTACTGGAGCTGGAGGACGCAAGTGCAGGCAGGGAGGGATTATGCTGGAGTGAGCCCTAAGAGGTCTGAACAAATCTAACACTGTACTGCATCAGCCTTGAGATGCGAAGAGAGAATAAGAGAATAAATTCCAAAAAATAGCCACAGGCAAGTGTCCAACACTCAATGCTGAGAGCAGTGGAGCCTGACAAAAAGGCAGAAACTTTCAGAAATCATCCAAAAGGAAGGTAGAAATATTTGAAGTGGTGCAAAATCACAGTCTGTACGAAAGCAGTTAAACAGGTCCAGATGCTGGCATGAAAGAATTTCACTCTTACCCTAAGCACGAACATGAGAGATGTGTTCAAAGACAAACGTAAGACAAGCTCATGGTAGCCACTGGAC
>NW_006299715.1:338017-369766 GCF_000327345.1 Myotis davidii
ACATACACAGATGCAAAGATCACTTTTCATATCGATAAAACTGAAATGGAAGAAAGTGACATGTAGCAGTCAGCAAGGGGGCTTCCTGGTACTGATCTTTGTTAGACTGATTCATCCAGCCCAGCACAGGCAGTACCAAATGCTCCAGTCTTGCCCACATAAGGCCTCCCATGGAGAAGCAGAGCGAGTCATGTGGTCCCTATGGGATCTTGACCACCCACTGTATTAGTTCCACTGTGGCTGCTGTAACAAACTAGGGGTAAGGGGTTTGAGCTGACAACAATAGAAATCTATTCTCTTACAGTTCTGGAGGCCAGAAGTCCAAGTTGAGGAGTCAGAAGAGCCACATTCCCTCTACAATCCCATGGGGGGGAATTCTTCCTGATCTCTTCCAGCTTCTGGTGGCTCCTGACATTCCGTGGCTTATGGACCCATCACTTTAATCTCTGTCCCCATCTTTGCATGGGAAAGAGAAATTTTGATTGGTTCAGCCTAACTTTTCACCTAAATGCTAGACAACAGGACAGTGGCTGGGCCCTGGATAGGCTGCCCTGGTCCATCAGCTGTGTCTCTTGGCACTGCCCACTTCTTCAGGTCCCTAGGGTGGACAGTTTCCCTTCAAAGGGGCTGTTGACATGGCAGGCACTGTGATCACCATGTCTTCTGTATAGTTCATGCAGGAAAGAAGAACACTTTCCTTAAGAAATAGTATACAGTACATGGTAGGTGCTGAGAGCTAAATGGATTCCTTGATCAGCAATCCAACATGGATCTTTTGAGCAAAAAGAAAGAAAGAACAGCCTGTGATCAATGGACAGTTTATTTTGAGAAGAGGGGCTGGACAACTCACAGAAAGATCCTAATGGCTTTTCCTGTAGAATATGGCATTAAGAGAAATGGTCAGGTTTTTAGCATGAATACCTCCCTTTCAAGGACTGAATATTTATTTTCATAATGTATATGGAATTGTTTTTACTTTGGTAAGTGATTCTGAAGTGCTGTCTTGGGGGAACTGAGAAAGAAAGCCTTCCTTGACCTACGTTAACTGGGTGCACTTCTCCACCAGTTATCCAGTGGTGGCTCCAGAAATTTCAGACAGAGTTTGCCTAATTGGGGAGACTGCACAGGAAAATAAATCGTACAGCTGGGACCCTTGGAACTGCCTGGACTAATTAACAGGAAGTAGCTTTGAACTTTTTGCATCGTTGGGCTTCTTGGTAGTTACTAAATGATTGGATCAAGTCCAAAAGCAGTGAGAAGGACCTGAGAGTTTGAGGACATGTTTCCCAGGGGTGTGCTATGAAGAGCAGGAGGACGGAGGCTACTGTTATTCCAGGAACAGAGGACTTTGATTTTTTATAATTTATAGCACATTTATAAGTGGGGCCTGGGAGGTAGGCAGGGCAGTCAAAACCTGTTAGCTCAAGGAGGACCTCATGGACTGGTTACACATTCTTGTTTTCAGCTAAAGGCAGTTAAGAAGGATTTTTAGAAAAGAGAGTGTATGATTTGAAGGCAGAAAGCCTTTGTTTTCATCTCCTCCTCTTTTCTATCTCCTGACCCTCTTTTTATTCTACGCCTGGATTCTAATCCTGGTTATCCCACTTACTGCCTGTCAATTCACTTCTGTAACCTTCATCTTTTGTCATCCATAAAATGGGTCCATTCATACCTACTTTTTCTTTTATGGCTGTTGTATCTTTTGAATGATGCTGTAAGCCTTTTGCAGTATTTACCCATCCTACTTACCATCCTCTCATATTCCTGATGGGTAAAAACATTTATTTTGTCATTCTGTTAAGAGGCTATTAATGACTGGTACCCATTTATGACATTTGATTCCCAAGCTGTATGGAGCAGAGACTATCAGGTAGTGCCCCAGTCCCTTTAAAAAAAAATATATAACGCCCTTGACCGGAATCGAACCTGGGGCTCTTCAGTCCACAGGCTGATGCTCTGAGCCACTGAACCAAACTGGTCAGGGCGGTGCCCAGGTCCCCTTGATCATTATCATTCCCAGCAATGCCATACAAATTCCGCCTCTCAGCACCTTCATTCCTTTGCCTGTGGGGATGTTCAAGTGACCCCAGGGAGGAACAGAGATTGCAATGCTAAGTCAGAAGGGGAGAGAGTAGGGTCCATAAACTTATGCTTTGTGCCTCAAGTAACAGATGTCATAGATGAATGTTTACTGAGATCCCCCTGTCTGGTAACCTCTTGGTGTTGTAAGGTTAAAAATTGCTCAAGATGGCTCAAGGGGATTCCTACTGAAGTCCAAGGATGGAGTGGAGGGTCTCCAGACCAAAGACTCATCCACAGACCCAGGAGTGAACCCTTACTCAGTGCTCAGCAATAGCATCATGAGGCACACCATCCCCTCCTGCATCTGCTTATCCTGGCTCTTCCTGTTCTGATTGTGAGTGTGGGTCCAAAAGGGTAAGCATTAGAAGTGACATGAATTCTCTGAGACATTCTAGAATCTTAGTAAGCCCCAAGAAGATAAAAACCAAGATAAAAAGATATTCCTAAAATCAGCCAGAGACTGGAAAGGATGCCTCAAAAACAGTGGGCCATCAGTAAAAATGATGGCTAATTTCTCATCAGAAACAATGTGAGGCAGAAGACAGAGGAATGACAGCTTTCAAGTACTGAAAGAAAAAAAAGCTTTCAAACTAGGATTCTTTGTCAAGAAAAAAATGTGTTTCAAGAAAGTGTATAAAAGACATTTTTGGACAAATAAAAATTGAAGAATTCCAGCAAATATTCATTACAAGAAAGGTCAAAATGATTTTTGTATTGGAGGTCCTAATCAGTGCAATAGGGCAAGAAAAAATAAAAATAAAGGACATGAAGTTTGGCATGAATGCAGCAAACTGTCTTTTGATAACCTATGTGCTTTCAAATTCCAAAGGAACTACAATTCTGAGATCTGACAGGTGAATTAAGAAAGGTCTCAGAATACAAAGTCAATACACACAAAAATAAGATATATTTCTCTATATCTGCAATAAACACCATAAAGCCATAGTGGTTCAGATTGTGTGTTATGGACATGAATATAGACAAATAAATCAATAGAAAACAATTAAGAGCCCACAAATAGACCTGATATAAACTCCTGAACTACACTATGAAATGATCTTTGACTAAAGTATCAAAACAATTCAATGCAGAATAGAGAGCGTGTTCAATACCCATGCTGGAAAATAGGGAGATCTGTATAAAAAAAGAATCTCAAACCATGCCTCAAGCCATGCACAGAACTCAAAGTATGCTGTAACCCTAAATGTAAGCACCAGGACTCTACAGTTCCTAGAAGATACAAGAAAATATCTTTGTGTCTTTCATATAGGTAGAGTTTTCTTAAAATTTCAGAAGCAGTAACCATAAAAACATAAAATTAATCTACAAACTAGACTACTAGACTTAATAAAAAATGAAAACTTTAGATCATCTCAGGTCAACTTTGAAAATGAAAAGGCAAGCCACAGGTTGGGAGAAATAATTTATAACCATATATCTGCTAATGAACTTGTATCCTAAAAAGAGCTTCTGTAGCTCAATAATAAAAAGACAAAAATCTTGAAAGAGGGCAGCAGGCTTGGTCAGATACCATACAAAAGAGGATACACAAATCTTCAATAAGTCCATGAAAATATATTTATTAAGGTTAGATATTAGGAAAGTGCCATTAAAGCCACAACAATATATCATTATACACCAACCAGAATGGGTGAAACATAAAGATTAACATTCCCAAACTTTGGACAGAATGTTGAGCAATTGCAACACTGACACACTGCTAGTAAGACTGGTGCACTCTGAAAGACTGCATGGCGATTTCCTATCATGTTAAATATACACTGACTTTGTAATCAATTTCTCTCCTAGATATTTCCCCCAAAGAAATGTAAGCATATGTCTGTGGGAGAGACTGATAGAAGAATATTGATTACAGTTTTAATCATAATTGAAAAGAACTAACTGGAAACAACCCAAATGTCCATCAACAGAAGAATGGATAAACACAGCATACAAATGCATGCAAATTGGATGAACAAGAGAGAGAGACGCAAAACAATTATATAATGTTTCCTTTTATATGAAGTTCAAAAAAAGGTAAAACCAATCTATGGTGATTGATGTCAAGGAAGCGACTTCCTCTGAAGGTAGGCTGCGGGTGAGGTGCTGGGTGGCTCTAGAATCAACTACAAAGGGGTGTGACTGAAGTTTCTAGGACAATGGACATGCTCTCTATCTTTCTTGTGGTTGAAATTACAGGAGTGGATTCATTTGTCAAAATGCATCGAATTTCACACTTTAAGATCCATGCATTTTTCTAATGCTATTAATACCTCAATTAAATATCTATATAATAAAAGCCTAAGTGACTGTTATGGTGGAACAACCAGAATGACTGGTCACTATGATGTGCACTGACCGCCAGGGGACAGACACTCAATGCAGGAGTTGTCCCCTGGTGGTCAGTGTGCTCCTATAAGGGGAGCACTGCTCAGCCAAAAGCCAGGCTCATGGCTGGTGAGCACTGCAGCGGTGGTGGGAGCCTCTCCTGCCTCTGCGGCAGTGCTAAGGAGCCATGAGCAGAGCAGTAAGGAGTGAGCAGGCAGATAGGGGCATTGGGCCTAAGCCAGCAGGCAGACATCCCCCAAGGGGTGCCAGACTGTGAGAGGGTGCAGGCCAGGTTGAGGGACACCCCCTTCCAGTGCACAAAATTTATGCACCATGCCTCTAGTATATAAATAAAATGAAAAACAAGTAAACAAAGGGCATAAAAGCAAACAGTCCTATTTAATGACACTGGTACCAGTATGTATTTAGGAAATTTTATTCTTTTTGTCTATCTGAGCAGCCAGAGATGCTATGATTACACATGACTTTCCAAGAATTATTTATAAAAACTCACCAACTAAAAAGAAATGGGTGGGGTTTGAACTGGGACACCTGACATATGCTGGTTGGTGAGCAGAGTGATGCAAAGTGCCTACTGAGACAAGAAGCAAGAGAGGGCAGTTTTCCCGGAGCATTGTGTGAAAGCCACCACTTGCTTGGCTTTTGCCCCTCCAGTTGCTTTCCTGTAGAAAGCCACATTAAGAGGTGCCTGGTCTGGTGGGGGAGATGGAAAAGGTCAAAAGTTGAAATTCAGTATGTCTTATCACCGCCCCCCCCTTTTTAGCTGTCTTGGCAAAAATGCAGAGCCCACTAGCTAAATGGAGGCTGGGAAAGGGAGAGAAGGGGGTCACAGAAAAACAGCATTAAGTCATTGTTGTCATAAGCAAAATTCCTTTGCTGTTTCTGGGACTTGTTGTCTAAATGGGGGCAAAGAAAGATGTCTATGTCCTTAGCATCACCATCCCTCAGTCCCATGTGCTCTAGTTGGAGCCGTTGAGCTCTCTGGAAAGCTGTCTTCTATACACTTGGTGATTGCTGGGAGGCTGCATCTTGACTGGGTTTCAGGTGTGTTGTCCTGAGGTAGCTCATTTTCCCAGGCCAGCTCCTCTACAGTCCTCTGTGGTGATATCAGCAGAAGCTCTGGCTCACCCACTGGTGGTGACATAGGTCCTGGATGGCTCTGACAGAGCAAAGACTTGGATTTGAGTTTCAATCCCAGCTCCCACTTTACTTTGTCAAACATTTCCTGGACTGTGAAATGACGGGTCAGCTCAAGGATGAATGGGAATGAGAAAGAGCAAGGTTTTGGGAAGAAATGGATCCAAACCCTGGCTCCACTGTGAAGTTGGGCAAGTTATTTTACCACCTGTCCAATTGTTCCCATAATTGCTCAGTCAAGAATATCAATGCCTGCTCCACAGTTGTATATCAATGCCTACTTTATAAGGTTGTGATAAGAATTTAATTATATTTGATTTATCCTATCTAATAAAGAGGGAATATGCTATTTGACCCTCACACCATTACAAAGATGGCAGCACCCACAGCCAATAAGGAGAGGATATGCTAATTGCTGCCTCACCCTTAAAGATGGTGGCACAAACAGCCACAAGATGGTCAGAAGGAGAGGGCAGTTGTGGGAGATCAGGCCAGCAGGGGAAGGCAGTTGGGGGTGACTGGGCCAGCAGGGGAGCAGTTAGGCATTGATTGGGCTGGCAGGGGAGTGGTTAGGGGATGATCAGGCAGACAGGCAGGCAAGCAGTTAGGAGCCAGTGGTCCTGGATAGTGAGAGGGCTGTCTGACTGCAAATTTAGGCAGGCAGACAGGGATTGGGCCTCAACTGGTAGTTAGACATTCCTCTAGAGCAGCGGTTCTCAACCTGTGGGTCGCGACCCCTTTGGCAGTCAAACGACCCTTTCATAGGCGTCGCCTAAGACCATCCTGCATATCAGATATTTACATTATGATTCATAACAGTAGCAACATTACAGTTATGAAGTAGCAACAAATATAATTTTATGGTTGGGTCACAACATGAGGAACTGTATTTAAAGGACCAGAAGGTTGAGAACCACTGCTTTAGAGGTCCTGGATTGAGAGAGGGTGCAGGCCAGGTTAAAGGATCCCCCAACCCCCCGTGCATGAATTTTGTGCACCAGGTCTCTAGTCCTATATATATAAGCCTAATATGCTAAGAGTTTGGTCGTCCTGTTGGCTGTTCAACCAATCGATACATAATCTACACTAATAAAATACAAAGATGCTAATTGACTGTACCTTCACTATGCCCTAAGCCACATCCACCAGCCAATCAGAGCGACTATATGCAAATTAACTCAACCAAGATGGAGGCTGGCAGCCATGAGCTGGAGCAAGCAGGAGGCCTGGTTGCCTGGGTGATGGAGGAAGCTAAGCTTCCTGCCTGCCTGAGCTGGCTGTGGCCTCCACTTATGGCAACAAAGTTTCAATTCTAGAAGACAAATAAATCCCAGATACCTGCTTCCAGCCAGCCTCCACTGGGAGATTGGGTGGCTGGGGGTTAGATGCTCAATGCAGGAGCTGCCCCGCTCGTGGTCAGTGAGCTCCCACAAGGGGAGCTCTGCTCAGCCACAATCCAGGCTGCCAGCTGCCAGTACAGCAGTGGTGGTGGGAGCCTCTTCCGCCTCCTTAGCAGCGCTAAGGATGTCCGACTGCAGCTCAGTCTGCTCCCTGCTGGCAAGTGGACATCCCCCAAGGGCTCCCGAGCTGCCAGAGGGATGTCTGACTGCCAGCGTAGGCCCAATCCCCCAGGTAGTGGGCCTAAGCCAGCAGGTGGTCATCCCCTGAGGGGTTCCAGATTGTAAGAGGGCACAGGCTGGGCTGAGGGATCCCCCTGAGTGCACACATTTTTGTGCATCGAGCCTCTAATATCCTAATAATATGCTAAGGCTGTTCGATTGCTTACTATGATTTGCACTGACCACCGGGGGCAGACACTCCAACTGGTAGGTTAGCTTACTGCTGGGGTCCTGCCGATGGGGACCAAGCAAGATGGGCCAGACACACCCTGGAGCCCTCCTGTGGTCCTTCCAGAGCTGGCCAACCTCCTGTGTCCCTCCTTGGCCCCAATCGTGCACCAGTAAGGTCCCTTAGCCTGGCCTGTGCCCTCTCAAAACTCAGGACCCCTCAGGGGATGTCGGAGAGCTGGTTTCAGCCTGATCCCGCAGGCCAGGCTGAGGGACCCCACTAGTGCATGAATTTGTGCCCCAGGACTCTAGTATAGAAAGAAGAATCAAATGATGGCACCTGGCATTTTGTTGATGTTCTAGTTACCTTAGCTGCTATGGTACTCCCGTTTTTTTTTCCTGTGGACAAACCCATCTGTGATATGATAAGTAACTGAAATGGTTCACTTGATTTCAACAATGCCTCCTCATCCCTCTACCACCCAAGTTCATGTATTCACTCACTCACTCACACATTTCAGACATTCACTAACTCAGGCTCCCCACTGCCAGACAGACTACTGTATAGAAGCCAAGGACACAAAAGCATTCTTCATACAGAGATTGCTCAGGAACCATCCTTCTCATTATTGCAACTTACAATAATGTATGATACTAATTATACATTATATGTTGTTTTCATATGGTTATCCCTGAATTAAGTAAGAGTAAAAGGACATAATGATGAAGTGGAGGCAACAATAACTCTCTGGGTTGACCTGAACACCCTTGGCCCAGGATCACCCAAAACATGGGCTGTCATCTATTTAGGACAAGTTTCAATTCTCATCAGATGATGAGATCAAGGGTGGGGAAGATGCATAACTTTCTCAAGATCACATGATTAGTAAGTAGCGAAGTCAGAATTTAAATGTAGATATTATAAGATTGAAAACTATTATTTTTTTTAGAAGAACAAACTGTATTCTAAAAGGGTCATGGAAATGTCTGCATTCCTTGTTTTGTTGGAATGTTGCTGGGTTAAATATTGCATTGGCTGTAATTCAAACACTTTTTCATATGTAGCTTTTGGCTTAGGCTTCATTGTAATTAGGCTTAAGAAGCACCATAACTATCTTTGCCCACTGGGGTACAATTAAGTGCTCTACAGCATTGTGGAAATGCAAATTTCCCCAGCTAGAAGTAATCTTTGCTACTGGGTTGAAAAACAGTCTCTTAGCCTGATATGTAAGACCCATCATTATTAGACCAGAACTCCTTAGCTTTTCCCTCCATGCTCCCAAAGAGAAGGGAGCATCCACTGTTCCCCTCTAGAGGGATAGCGTGTGTGTGGGGGGACATTCCTAGCCCCTCTCTTTTAACAATCTTCTTCATACCACCTTAAAGGACTTATTACACATGGAGAGAGAGCCAGGGCCTGTCTTCCAGAAGCTGGTGTGCATTCCTGAGCAGACTGCCCATCCTGGCAGCTCTGTATGCCTGCAGGGCTGATGCAACAGCCAGATCCAGCCTCAGAAGTCCAACAGTATCAGGGGGAAGAAACCTTCACTTTGAACTCTATTAAAACCTTCCCCAGAGACCTCTGAATGGGAAGTTGCAGACAACTTGTGAAAATTTATAGAATTGATACTTATGTACCTTTTGCTGAACTACCATGTACTTGGGCTTTGTAGAAAAAAGTAAGGATAAAGGAATTGACACCCTGCAGCCCACAGAGCCCCTTTAAGACACCATTAGCATATTTTGTCATCGAGCCCACAAAATAATTTGTCATTCTTAAGCATTACTTGGATTTTGTGTTCTTATCACTTTGCCCTTTCCTGACATGACTACGGATGCCACTTATGCCAGTGTATTAGTGTATCAGGACTGACAAGACCAAGAACCACAAACAGGGTGTCTTAAAACAACAGAAATTTACCCTTTCCAGTTCTGGAGACTGAGAGTCTGAGCTCACAGTGGTGGCAGGGCCATACTCCTTCTGGAGGCTCTGGGATAGGATCATTCCTTGCCTCTTGCTGGTTCCTAGTAGTTGCTGAGAGTGTATGGTGCTGCCTGGATTGTAGATGCATTGTTCCTATCTCTGCCTCCTGTGTCACGTGGCATTCTCCCCTGTGGGTTTCTGTGTCTTCACATCCTTGTAGGACGCTAGTCATTGGATTTAGGGCCCACCTAATCCAGTAGGACAATATCTTAACTTGATTACATCTGCACAGATCCTGTTTCCATGGAGGTCACTCACAGGTCTTTGTAGTTATGACTTGAATATATCCTCCTGACGAACACAATACAACTCAATACAGCCAGTACCCTTCTTTTCAATAATATGGCTCTCTCTTGTTTCCCTTCTCTTCCAGCATCATCAGTCATTTCCCCATCTCTATACAACTGTCTTCATCAACATAGAACATGGGTTTATTTCTTGCATATTGAAATAAACAAACACACAAGCAAACAAACAAACCTTTCTTGATGTCTGCATTAGCCATATTCTCCAGGGAATCAGAATACATAGAATGAATATATAGGAAGATATTTATTATAAGAAATTGGCTTACATGATTATGGATGCTAACAAGTCCCAAGATTTGCAGAGGGAGTGTGCAAGCTGGAGACCCAGAATCAATGGTATCATTTCCATTCCAAAGGTCAGCAGCCCGAGACCCAAGAAGAGCCAATATTTTTATTCAGGTTCTGAAGCAGAAAAAAGTCAATGCCCCAGGTCAAAGGCTAGCAGACAGGAAGCATGATCAACTTCTCAGGGGAGGATCAATGTTTTGGTCTATACATACCTTCAGCTATTGGATCAGGCCCATCCACATTAAGGATAGCGATCTGCTTAATTCAGTCTCTTGATTTAAATGTTAATCTCCTCCAAAAACATCTTCACAGAAACATCTGGACTAATGTTTGACCAAATATCTGGGCAGCTGTGACCCTGTCAAGTTGATGCCTAAAAGTAACCATTACAAACTCCTTTTATTTTCCACTATTTTTGTCTTTACAGCAAAACTTCTCAAAGGTAGAACTTTAATTGTTGTCTCCAATTGCTCTGTTTCATGCCTGGTCACATTTCAATTAGACTTTACTCCACAACTACAGAAAACACTTTTTTTTGGTTTTGCTTTGTTTTAAATATGGTTTTATTGATTTCAGAGAGGAAGGGAGAGGGAGAGGGAGATAGAAACATCAATGATGAGAGAGAATCATTTATTGGCTGACTCTTGCACGCCCCCTACTGGGGATGGAGCCAGCAACCTGAGCTTGTGCCCTTGGCAAGAATAGAACCTGGGACTCTGCTGTCTGCAGACAAATGCTCTGTCCACTGAGCTAGGGCCAGAAAACACCTTTGTAAAGAATCGGTGGTCTCCACACAGTGAACTCAATGGTCAAATCTTAGTTGATAAGGAGGTAAACTCCATTAAAGCAAGGATGTTTATCTGTTTTGTTCATGAGTAGCATTTTTATCTCTTAGGAAGAACAGTGACTAGCACATAGTCAGTCTTCAATTAGTATTTGTTGAATTAACAAATAACTCCTTCTTGAGTCATCCTGGCATTGGACATATTTGATTTTTTTTTTCTTTTTAAAACTTCATCTCCCCTTAGCTCCAAGCCTGTCTTGGTTTCCTTCCAGACTTGCTGGCTGTTCCTTTTAAATCTTCTTTGTAGATTCCTATTAATCTCCCAGCCTCTTAGTTCAGAGTACCCATGAACTCAGTCCTTGCTCTCCAGGGGGTCTCATCCACTCTAGCATTTAAAACCCTACCTATATGTGAGCAACTCCAAATCTTATATCATCACTTCTTTCTTGGACACAAGACCTCTCTACTTAGGTGTTTAATTGATCTCAAACATGTCTAAATATCAGCTTTCTACCTTCTCCCAAAGGTTCTTCTACTAATGCCCCATTTTTATCCCATCAACAAATACTGTGAGCTCTAACTTCAAAATATATCCAGACCTAAACACTTCTCATCACTTCCTTTGTTTCCATCATGACTCACTCATATTCTCCAGATTCTTAATCTTTGCCACCATATTTACAATCTCAATTATTTTACTCCCTAAATACCAAGGAATGAAAATCCCTATCCCCCATCTTACCATTTTTCTCTATTCCACTTATCACCAACTAGTATATATCTATATCATCTATATCTATATCTATATCTATATCTATATCTATATCTATATCTATATCTATATCTAATCTCTCTCTCTCTCTACATATAACACATATAGGGTATATGTGTGCTATGGTCTAAATGTTTGTGTTTCCTCAAAATTGATATATTGAAATCCTAACCCCCAACATGATGATATCAGGGAGTGAAGCATTGATGAGGTGTTTATTGTCTATCTCTGCCATTAGAATGTAAGTTTCAGTAGGGGTACATTCTCTTATTAATGATTATATCCATGGAATCTAGAACACTGGAACATAATAGTAGATCAATAAATATGCCTTGAATAAATACATGTCTTTCTTTTCTTTTTTAGGAAATCAAAGTCCTAAACACATCCTTCAGAGTATAATCACCTTTTACTTAAGGAATTTTTATGTCTCTTCAACTACAAATAACCACTCCTTCCTCTGGCCTTCCATTAAACCTCACTTTTTATATTTTATTGAATGACTTCTATGCCCAAGACTCACTTATATTCTCTCATTTAATAATTTATTCTAACCAGTGCACAATGCCTATGGACTTACAATAAATGTTTTGCAAAGAATAAATAAATTCTCACTAAAGCCTATAAGACAAAAAAAATCATTCCTAATGTGACAATGAAAATGAGTTTCAGTAGCATTCAGCATGTTGTGGAAGGTTTTATGGCAGGCAAATGAGACTCCGAATGAAAATCCAGGTCTCCCACTCTAACTCTTGTTCACTTCAGTTCACTCTTTCAACCCCAGGGTCATGGCTCCCAACCAGGTATCAAGGAACAAATTTTCTGCACGGACTGTCACATAAATATTCTTTATTCTACAGGAGAAATATCGAGCTACTTTATGACTTGGGAACAAAAGGTTGTTAATGTTGTTTTGCTAAATCAAACCTTCTATTACCTTCCAGTTTGCCTTTTATGATTTTCCCTGGTAATCTTTTATTGTTATGAGAGAAAATAAAATTAGAGGCAGTAAGTGTGGTGAAGAAGGGAAGACTGGAACTGCCAGCTGTCAAATCACCAAGAAATGGAAACAAAACAAAACAGGTAACAACAGCAAAAATGAAAGTAATAAGAGAGGTGAAAGGAACAACCAACATTAAGGAAATGATAATAGAAAAAATGTTCAAGAGAGAAAGCTAAGTCTTACATACTTTTCTAATAACTAAGATCAATTTTGCACTAGAATATCATGTAATAACTGACTTAAAATATTCTAGCTAATGATGGGACAGAAGCATGTATAATACAATTTTTAAAAACAATCCCATTCTATCATCCTCTTACACATGCTTTTTTTGTATCACTAGCTCTTGGTTTGATCTGAACAGAAATCAAATCTCAAATGTATGGCTAAAAACAATGTGCTTTAACCGCATCCCAAAATCACGTTGGAGAGACTTCATCTGATCCCGGTGAAACAGGAAGAGCAGACCCATTTTCTCTCCTAGAACCACCAGCAATTAAAAATAGACACAATGGTTTTCAAGACACTGCATATGGTTTCTCTCTTTTTGTAAAAATGAAGATCCTTTGCCTTTTATTTTTTTAAAATATTTTTTTGACTTCAGAGAGGAAGGGAGAAGTAGAGCGAGAGAGAAACATCAATGATGAGAGCGAATCCTTGATCGGCTATCTCTTGCACACTCCTTACTGGGGTTCGAGCCTGCAACCCCTGGGCCTGTGCTCTGACCGGGAATTTAACCGTAACCTCCTGGTTCATAGGTTGACATTCAACCACCAAGTCATGCCAGCCGGGCCACATGGTTTCTATCTTTATTTTTCTTGTATTCTAGTGGCAGAGACATATAAGAAATAAATAAAGAGGACAATTATAAGTGAAACATTTTATGCAGAGAATCAAAGGGTGGTGAGAAAGTTACCAAAAGGCTATTTATTTGTTTATGAATTTCTTATTTTTTTTTGGTTGCACACATGTTTAAAAAGTCAATAAGAGAAAAGAAAATATAGGGAAAAAAAGGTAATTCTTCCTCCTTCTTCCCTTAATACAAGATTTGAACTCACCAGCTCTACTCAGAAATGAGTAGAAGTACCCATGTCTATGCGTCCTCTGAAGACAGTCTACACATACAAAATTATGTATGTGGATGTTTTAAAATTTTCTCCACAAATGGTAGAATTATGAAACACATAGTTCTATATACAGATATTCCCACTTAAAATATATATTGTAAATCATTCCCAATCAGCAGGCAGGGCTGTCTCGTTCTTTTTAATGTATTGGATTTAATGTATTTTATTAGTTTTTTTATTAGTGGAGTTTTAGAAAATAGCCAATCTGTTGCTGTTAAGGAGACAGAGCGGCATTGACTACTGTTGAGCACCCGTCATTTCACACATGCTCAAGTTGATGTGATTTCCTGAAACTGAAGTTGCTGAGTCAAAAGTTATTTGGGTTTTAATATAACAGGACTTGTTATCTATTTTCCCCTAACATTAGAGCAATATAAACATTTATCAGCAATTATGAAAGTGTTTCCCCACATGTGAGTATTATCAAACTTTTAGGTCTTTGCCTACAAATTAGGTTTAAAAATGATATTCTATATAGAGTTCAACTATAAAGTTCAATGGAAGTGTATTTATTATGAGAGGTTTCAAACTGTTAGAGTCTTTTCTGTCTTCTTTTCTCAAAATGATCTGTGCACAGCCTATATTCACTTCTCCACTAGGTTCTTGGTAAATTTTGATTCCTTTCTGAGTTTCAGGTGATCACCATGCTTAGGACACCAGCCATTATGTGACATGCACTGTTGATATTTTTACCACTTTATCATTTTCCTCTTATTTTTTTTAGGCAGATGGTTTTATTTTTTTAATTACAGTTTATATTCAATATTATTTTGTAGTTGTTTCAGTTATACACAGAGTGGTTAGAGAATCATATACTTTACAAAGTGATCTTTCCAGTATTTCCAGTACCCACCTAACACCATACATAGTTATTACAATATTATTGCCTATATTCCCCATGCTGTACTTTACATCCCCATGACTATTTTGTAACTACCAACTTGTACATATTAATCTCTTCTCCCTTTTCACCCTCCTCATTTCTGGCATCTATCAATCTGTTCTTTGAATCTATGATCAGTTTCTATTTTGTTTGTTCATTTATTGTGTTCTTTAGATTCCACATGTAAGTGAAATAATATGGTATTTGTTTTTCTCTATCTGACTTATTTCACTTAGCATAATACCCTCTAGGTTCAGGAATACTTTAAAAATAATATTAACCAGAGGACATGTTGGGGGGGGGGAGGAGAGAGAGAGAGAGAAAGAGAGAAAGAGAGAGGAGAGAAATGTCAAACTTCCATACATGCCCTGACTGGGGACTGAACCTGCAACCCAGGTATGTGCCCTGACCAGGAATCTAACTGGCAACACTTCAGTGTGCAGGATGATTGATGCTCAACCAACTGAGCCACTCTGCAGGGCTCAAGAAGATGTTTACATTTGTTTTATGTAGTCAAAATTTTATACTGAGCAAGGTATGAAGAGTGGACATGAGAGCATGCCTGGGTGGATAGTTGAAAGGAGTTGGAGAAGGAGTTGGAGGATTGCTGACTGGAGAAAGTGCAAGGGTGAATTACTGAATAAGGAATCATGAGGCTCAATGAGCTGATAGATCTAAATGGGCCACAGAGAATAGGGTGGTGTCTCACCCAAACTAGTAGAGGGGCATTGGTGATGATAAGGTTAGGGCATGACCATGGGAGTGGAGTGGCGGCTGGCAGAAAGTGAATGCCTGAAGATGCCCATGTGGAAGAATGGAGAGAGCTAGGTATTAGGAGAAATTCTTCTCTGAACATTGAAGTGACCGGTGTATAGGTAGAAAGGAAGAGTGACATGTGGGGCTGAAAGCAACATAAAAGTATTTAGTAAATGCTCAATTGCAAGGAGAAGTTGAAATGAGGCACGAAGACAGAGCTTTATTCCATTTCGTTGCTTCAGTCCGATAGGGTGTAGCAGTGTAGCAACTGTGGTTGGAGGCCTGGATGCAGAGTCAGAAAATAGATGTCTCGCGTGAGACTTCTGTGCTCTGAGCCTCGGTGTTCTCATCTGTTAAATTAGTTTGTTGGACTGAGAGGATGATGCAATCATGTCTGGCTCTACTGTTCTCTGACTCTGCAGTGGCCTGGGCAGCATCACCACAGGCTGACTGGTACTTTTCCTATCAGATACGCAATGGGACGGACCTGAAACCCCAGCACACTCACCACACTGTCAGACGGGGTAGACCAGTACTCCTGATTGGCATGGGGCCATCTTCAAAGCAAGGCTGTCTCGGAGGGAGCTTTTGAAATATTGACAGCCAAGTTGGACCCAGGCCCAGAATTGAAAAGAGATCAAAAGCATAGCCTTAAATAAAACCAGCTGGAAGCACAGCTATTAAAAAAGAAGGAGAAAAAAGAACCCGAGATTCTCTAGGCCAGGACCTTTATTTCAATATGTAAAACACAAACCCCAGAGACGGAGAATCAGGCCCTTCCAGAGCATTTCTAGAAGAGGGTGAGCCAGCATTTTGATTTGCGTAATGAAAACCGGCTGTTTAAACATGTTGGGTCTCACTCGTTAGAAGAAGAGACGCCTTCTCTCGCGTGCCAGACAGGACGGTGACAAATGTTTTTTGCTCAAAGTACTTGGAGGTGAAAGTGATAAAGCTGCTTCTACATTATCCCATTTAATTTTCATAGGAAGCCTTCAGAGATGAGAGCATACAGCACAGAGAGGTGCGTGTGTTTCCGAGTAATGAGGCTCAGAACATTGAAATAACTTGGACGAGTGAATGTCCCTGCTGAAAACCTGAGACCAGAGACCTGGCAGCAAGGACGAGATGCACGGCTTGGAGTCCTGTCAGCAGAAGGGCTGGGGAGGTCTCCTCATGGGGGTGGCCCTGTGCATTGTGGGATGTCTAGCAGCATCTCTGGCTTGGTCAGTCCTTGGTCAGTACATTCTCTCTCCCAGTGGGGACAACCAAAATGTTGTCAGATATTTTTCAAATGTCTCCTGTTTGAGGGCGGGGGGGAGTCAAGTTGGGAGGCAAAATCCCCTTCAGCTGGAAACATTGAGCTGCAAACTGAATTGTCTCTGAAACGAAACGTGTGGAGATGAGGGCATTAAGAAGGCAGCTATTTGACTGCAAGGAAAGAGTCTTAATGGATAAGAATCGGTTGCCTCAACTTGTGGGTTCACTCTGAGGTGTCCGTCTGTCTGATCAAGTCACTTAGCCCCTCTCATGCTCCACTATTTAATATTTTAAAATAGAATAGTAGTATGTCACTTACACAGATGTGGAGGGGCTTAAAAATAGAAAAGTTTTATATAAACACATGGGCATCTAATATAGCCTTCAGTGCACTTAGGAGATGAGCGTGTGAGTGTCTGTTTGCTTGTTCATTTAATTATAGAAGTTGTTTAAGTGTAGGAATAATGTCCTGTCATCTCTGTAGTGCGTTCTCGTCACCATGTCTTGTACATATGGGTATGCACTAAAAATCTAAAAAAAAATTTTGAAGTATTTTTTTCTACTAGCCTTAGAATAATTATGTTTCTAATTGGAAGTAATATTTCTTTAAAAAATCTTGCATTTGGTCCTGTAGATGTGGCTAAATGGTTAAGTATCAACCTATGAATCCGGTCATGGTTCGATTCCCCATCAGGGCACATGCCTGGGTTGTGGGCTTGATCCCCAGTGTGGGGTGGGCAGGAGACAGCCGATCAATGATTCTCTCTCATCATTGCTGTTTCTATCTCTCTCTCTCTCTCCCTTCCTTTCTGAAATAAAATACATATTTTTAAAAACCTTTCATTTGATGTAAAAAATGCTAGTATCATACCACTGAAAATGCAGGTTCTCACTTTTTTTACTTTTGAGACTTTGCTTAATGTATTACTCTATCGTTAGAGTGGGCCCTGCTTTATGAGGATATAGAGTAACTGTGACAATGCCTAAAATAAGTACTGTCTTCCCCGCTTATCCACGGTTTCACTTCCCACAGTGTCAGTTACCCTGTGGTCCAGAAATAGTAAATTGTGCACATTTCTCAGCAGCGTGAAGAAATCTGGCACTGGCCATCTTGGCTTCCATGCATGTGAATCTTCCCTTTGTCCAGTGAGTCCACACCGTAGGCACTTCCTGTCCCTTAGTCACTCAGACACCGTCTCAGATGCCCAGTCAGTTATCAGAGTGAGAGGTAGACCACTCTCCTGTAAGTTTTATTGCAGGGTGTTGTTATAATTATGCTATTTTACTGCTAGTTATTGTTAATCTCTTACTGTGCCTAATTTATACATTGAACTTTATCATAGGTCTGTATGTGTAGGAAAAAGCATAAGGTTTGGGACTATCCACTGGGGGTCTTGGAACAACCCTTCCCCCCCCCCACGCACACAAAGGTAATATGGGACTACTGCATGCAGTGGGTTCCACAGTGGACAGACACAGAGACTTCCCACTAAGGTCCAGGGAAGCACAGAAGATGCTAAGGCTGATGGAGAATGGATGTTCAATGTCATGGTAGGGTGATATGAGGCAGGGCTTATCAGGAGAAGCACTGTAGCTGTCAAGGTCCAAAGAGAAAAGATGACATATGGAAATTATAACTGAAGCAGAGTTTACTTCCTTGGTGACTAATGAAGGTGGGATGTGGTGCCGGGAACCACAAGGGCACTGCCAAGACCCAAGTGAGCAGCGGTGACCCTGGTTGTTACTCTGCCAGTCCCACAGGGACAGGGAAAGTTTGTGTGCAGAGCAAGCTTTAGTGACCTGGCAGGGGACACCGCTAGGCTGAGGTGACCTCACTGGGAGGGATTCAATAGAGAAATACCCGAGTTTTCTCTCTTCTTCTCTTCTATCTCCTGCTGGGGCTCCCTATTGACTGAACTCAGTGAGAGGTCAAAGGGCACAATACAGTTACCCAAGAGGTCAGCCATCCAGAAGTGGATTTGGATGGTCAAGTGGAAGATATGGCAGAGAGTTGCCAGTTCAGAGAATGGCCCAGAAGAGGTGATAGTGTAGTAGGCAGTGACGTGAGGTGGAGTGATTTGGAGTTAATCTTTGGAGTTTGTCTTATGTGCAGGAATTCAGGACTTGCTTTGCCAAATGTAAAATGGCAGGGATGGACAACAATCTTTTCTATTTCATTTCAACCGAAGTCTGTTTTTTATTGTATAAAGGTAAGTGCACCTGTAATGGTGGAACCCCAAGAGTTGGTTAGTTGGGGTTGTATTGTAAACAGATTCTAAAAATTCTCAAATAACCCAGGGTCATATGTTTGTTTGTGTACAGTGCACATTTGCAGAAAGACTGAGCCCATTTATTTAAAAGTTACTGTAAGCAAGTTATCACCAGATGCAAATGGCAGTTATTCTCTTATTGTATCATTGCTAAGCATTGTGGTGTAGTCAGATACACCAGTGGGGCATGCTGCCCTCTTCTCTGCAAATCTATCCCTTTGCTGGGAGTAGGAACATCCCTAAGTCTGGATGGCAGCTCTCTGGCCCTCTGCTGCCCTGTGTCCATGGCAGACACCACTAATCAAGCATAGTGTACTCATATTACTCTTAAACCCAGGGCTTGGCCTGCAAAATGAAAGTCATTTGTAATTTCTGCCTTAAATTGTGCTCAAAACATGGTAGTGTTCATCTGGCCTGTTCTCTACAACTGGGAGTATATATTTGAGAAGGTAAATAATTTAAAAAACCCCTCATTTATGCATTCACAAACATTTAATGAACACCTACTATATCATAGGCTCAGTGCCTGGAGTGAGCTACATACACATGTACAAGCTGTGGTCATTGTGAAAACACTCACAGCCCAGTGAGAGATATGCAAGCCAACATTGTGAGTTTAAAGCTACTTTAATTGAGGTTTAGAGACTAGATAAGACTCAATTCCACCTGAGAACCAAATGCCAAAAATACTGTTACCACAATCTCTAAATGGGCCTTGTGTCCGTTCAGGGATGACCTGACTCTGGTGGAGAGCTTTACCCTTTGACTTTGGAAGATTGAGTATGATGTTAACATCTAGGAAGAGGCCAGAAGATATTCCACTTGACCCCAAGAGGTGACTTTTTCTTATTCTGAAGTCAGAGTGCAGACAATCTGGGAAAGATTAAAGGGGACTCTTTCTTTCTATTTATTCACGCAGTTGTCATCATCATTATTACTGCCGCATTTAATATTTATTGAATGTCAAGCCACCTTGAGCAAAGAATGCAGTAGAATAAAGGAGAAAGCTAGGGGTCTGACATAGGAGTGAGCCTCCAATGGAAACTGGGAGACTCTTTTGTGAAGAGGAGACTCACGCTAAAGAATTGGATTCAGGACAAGAATAGACCCCATGAATGGGTGTAGCTTCTACTGTGGACGATATGGCTCCACCTGGATTCCTTTTTCAGAGGTGTTTTCCATTTCTTCGTAAAGTACCAGTGTCTTGGGAGCCAATCTCTGTCGAACAAATGGTTATTATACACTCACACTTCGCCCAGGAAGACAGGCTGGTTTTATACAAGATAAAGCAAATATCTATTTCTCGGAGGAAAAGATAACAATATCATAATCAGACATGGGAGGCTGAGAATAAAACTGTGCTTTGAGTATGATTTAGTTACTTAGCTTTTAAATTTTTAAAATGTTAAAAAAATAAAATAAAAGAGAAGCCAAAACAAAGGAAGCCCAGTTCTTCCTCACCAAGCTGGTGTCTCTGCTGCAGGAAGAGGGTTTACCTCAAGGACTGAGGCAAAATAGAACAAAATGGAGAAAACTGGGTGAGAATTTTCAGGAGATTAAAAACAAGTCATGTTCCTTCACCTTCACAACCTGCAAAATGGATGCACGTCTTTTTCACCAAAGACTGCATGGGGCTACCAGACGTGTTGGAGAGTTCCATCAGCTGCCCTGCAGTATCAGATTCCCTCTTTCTCTATTTGCAACTCCTTGATTTCCACTGGAGGACCCACGTGACTGGGGAAACTGATGCCCACCTATCTTCATGCACGTGGCTGACATTTGATGCAGAAATGGAAATGTGAGCGAGCCTAATGCATGACCGAGGGTTCACGCTGAGACCTGCTCAGGCTGCTGGGACCCGGGGTCCACTCTGTCTCTGAAGGTTGAAGTTGTAGACATGAGGCCTGGACTTGCCAGGCCAGTGTCGGTGGGAAGCCAGTCCAAGAGGAAAGCACAGTGGAAGGCAGACGCAGAGTTCCTAAGGGAAATGAAGTGGAGATCTTGACGATATTGTGACCCTTTGAACTGAACTGCGCCTGGAATCATCCCAATCTTTAGTGTTGTAATTGTCATAAGCGATAAATGATTTATGAAAGATGGAAACATCAATGATGAGAGAGAATCATTGATCGGCTGCCTCCTGCATGCCCCCTACTGGGGATTGAGCCCACAACCCTGGCATGTGCCCTTGACCAGAATCAAACCCGGGACCCTTCAGTCTGAGGCTGATGCTCTATCCACTGAGCCAAACCAGCTAGGGCTGATTTTTATTTCTTAGTCAATGTAGATGCAGTCTTTATTAGTAATCACTAAAGCTATCTCAGCCAATACATGTTTAGAAATGGCAACTGTATTTACGCAAACTTCCCAATGTACTCAACTAGGTGCAATTTATGAGAAATTACAGAGAATTACACATTTTCCCTAATCCATTGCCGTCTTCCCCCCAAAAGCTTGAAAGATTCCTGCTTACCACTTATGGCTCAGTGTAGCTTCCCCTCCTGAGTGAAGCCGGCCCAGTCTGCTGCTGACCTTACTGAAATGAATCATTTCCTCTAGGCTGTCGTCACATCAGTGCAACTGTAATTCACATGGAGCTCTCACCACACTGTCTTCTGGCTGGTTGTTACATGATTGTCTTCTCCAGACAATTAGGAGTCTCTGAATCTGAAGTGCCTGGAACTGGACTTTGCCCATAGCACGTGCCCAGTAAATATATGCATATATTTCATTTATCCCTCCATCCTTTCTCCACTGTCAGTCAATATACCGAAAGCTTGAGATTCCAAGATGAATGCCCTCCTCTTGGCTTCTGAAGAACTTACAGTCTAAGGACATATAATTTAAAAAATTGTATATATCTAGCAGTTTACGTATTATTTGTTTCTACATATAATAATAATTAAACACAACTGTAATAAATAACTTTATACCTTATATAGATGCACTGCTCTGCTAATATATTATTCACATTACAAAACTTACAACATCGGATGAGCTAAGTCTAAGCATAAATCAAAGACCTACTAATTTATTGCTGTATCTTAATGGGTTGCCTTGTGTGAGTCCTGGGTCCCCTCCCCCACTGTGAAGAACATTGGTGCACTGGCTCGAGATCAAGGGGAAATAGACGGATGGGATTCCATGTGAGGCTTGACTAGCATGGAAAATGAGCCCCAGTCACTGAGCGGGAGGCTATCAGGGTGGTGAGAAGATCAGGCAGTGAGCTGTTCCGTCGGCTTCACTTCTTAATCTTCATGCTCTGAGCCTTCAAAGGAGGAAAAGAAACATATTGTCCAGAAACATATCGTGTTTCCCCTTCTTCCAGTGTAACCCATAGAAAGCTGGCATACAAGAGAATGTCACCTGGTGAGAATTGCTCCTGCTGTTTCCGGAGCATTCCGCCTCCAAGGTTCCTGGTGACACTGATTACAGGATGCGCCTGCAATTCTACCCTGCCCAAACAAGGGTCTTTTCTAACTTAGCCAGTCTCTCTGTGTCCATTACCCAGACTGAACACAAAGGGCTTGACTTTACCCTCCACGCCAGGAGATCTCTATTAGCTCCCTGACTCCCAATGTCTCCAGCCAGGCAGAACTAAGGGGCTCAGTATTTCATCGGCCCTGTGCCCACTGGACATTTTCCAAAGGGCAGAACAGATGAACTAGAAAACACTATTTAATGTATTCTTTACCCCCTAACAATCTCATGAAGCACATATTATCCCATTTTACAAATAGGACAATCGAGGTCATGCAAATTCAATGACTTGCCCCAAAGTCAATTAATATGCTGAAGAACCAGGATTCAAACAAAAGATCTCTGGCTTCTATGGCCTTTCTTGTGACACCGAACTACTCCATCTCATTAACGATGGTGGAATTAATTGCTATAAAAGTAATAGATTCTGTTGAATATAGAAATGGTGCAGCTTCAGAAATAGCATATTCCTCTTGCTTGTTACATGAAAGTTCTTTCACCAGCAAAGTGAACTGACCACCTGGTGGTGGAAGTAGGATTGCAGTCTTTCCTTCATGCCCAAGTCCCTTTTCACCATCTTGTATGCCTTGTCTGGTTCTTCAAGAAGAATGAGCTGGGCTTGACAATTGTAACACGTATTAACATTACATAGCATCTCAGAATTTAACCAGTGCTTTTACCTACATTATTCCTTTTAATTCTCATCACCACCCCGTAAGATAACTATTATTTTACTAGAGGCCTGGTGTACGAATTCGTGCACCAGTGGGGTCCCTCAGCCTGGCCTGTGGGATCGGGCCGAAACTGGCTCTCTGGCATCCTCCAAGGGGTCCCAGATTTCCAGAAGGCGCAGGCCAGGCAGAGGGACCCCACCGATGCACGATCCGGGCTGGGGAGGGGCACAGGAGGTTGGCCAGTCAGGGAGGGGCCCTAGCCCATCTCGCTAAGTCCTGATTGGCCAGACCCCAGCAGCAAACTAATCTACCAGTCAGAGCGCCTGCCCCCTGGTGGTTAGTGCACATCATAGGGACTGGTCCACTGGTTGATTGTCTGCCCCTGGTGGTCAGTGTACATCATAGCAAGCGGTTGAGTGACCTTAGCATATTATTAGCATATTATGCTTTGATTGGTTGAATGGATGACCAGACGACCAGACACTTAGCATATTAAGCTTTTATTATATAGGATTCTTCTTCCTGGTTTGCAAATGAGAAAAAAGACACATTTGGACTGGGAAGCCAGGACTCTAAAACCGCTGGATCCTGTTGTCCCCACCTAAGTACACCTTATGGTAGTGTTTAGCTTTATGTCTCTGTAGGAGTTATAATCCATGCATTCTTTTAGTTTCAGACGCTGCTCTTACCAACTCCTGACTGGGGAAGACAGGGACACAGACTCATGCTGCCATGCCTCAGCTCATACTGAGAATTACTGTGGAGTCTGCCTCTTTATTTTATTAGGGGAGCAAAAAGAATCTGAGTTATCTGTTGATGAGACATTTTACTTAATTACTACATTCAAACAACCGTTTATACTTAATAAAAAATAAAAATAAGCCCTGACCAGTTTAGCTCAGTGGAAAGAGCATCGGAATGTGGTCTGAGGGGTCCCTGGTTCGATTCTGGTCAGGGGCATGTACCTTGGTTGAGGGCACATCCCCAGGAGGGGGTGTGCTGGAGGCAGTTGATCAATGTTTCTCTCTCATTGATGTTTCTAACTCTCTATCCCTCTCCCTTCCTCTTTGTAAAAAAAAATCAATAAAATATATTTAAAAAATAAAAATGATGGAAGTATTATAAAAGTTTAACAAAGTTAAAGACATGAGAGAACCAGAAGAGCTTTTACCTAACTCATAGGGATGACCTCATAATGTCCCTCTTATAATGCTAATGCTAATGGTATCAATAGACACATTTTGGGGGCCTAAGTATGTTTCATACATTATATCCTTCCATGCTCACAAAATCCAATGAAGCAGGGTGATGTTTTGATTCTGACTGTTCTGATTTTATAGAAGGAGCAGTTAAGCTGGCCAAGAGTGCATAGGATCTGTATGACCTAAGACTCGATGAGGGTAGCAGGGCACAAGTACTGGACTGCTTCTCCCATAGTCTCTCCCTTGAGTGGAGGGTTAGCTCACCTTGGGAAGAAAAGGTGTTACAGGGCTGGCCATACCATCACATTTTAAAAAAGATTTCTCTGGTAGTTCTAGACTCAAAGGGCAATACATTTAAATGTCTTTTGGGTTAAAATACTTATCAAAGACCCTGGAAGACTATAACAATGCCCTTTGCCATTATTTCTTTATCCAGTCAAGATGGAAATGCACAGAGTTTCTATTGAAGGCTAGGGCTAAGTATAGCCTTAGATATTTAACATGAAGCACTTAATTTTCTCTGTAATTTGGTCACGCTGAGACCCAGAATGAGGCAGTGCAGCCCAAGAAAAGCAAGGAAGAGGCAGAGAAAAGTCAGGTTTAAGAGAGGTCTATCTGGACCCCAAAGCTGTGTGTGTCCCTCTTCACAGCACAGCCAAACCTCGATTTGATATGGAGTCACTGTCATTTCGATCAATTTCAGCAAATGTGGAATACCCATTATGTGTGAGAGCAATGCGCCTAGGATACCCGACTGCTGGACCAAGTCTCAGCTGTTCCCAAATGTGTTGGGCTCTGTGAAGTCAAAATGCAGGCCCTTTTCAATAATTTAAATGTCCAGACTGGTGCAATGATCAAAACTCAAGCCTTATTCCAACTGATAAACTCTTCTGCTGCTCTGAATCAGGCCAACCTCAGGGTTGGGAGCCTTGGGAGGCTCCAGGACCGCGAGTGTCTTCTCTGATTTCCCACACTGCTGTTCTGATTCCTCCTGCACTCTCTAGTCCAGATTTCTGACCCTTTCATGGTCAAGTGCAGGAGGAGGAAAAGGGCCAACATGTGAACAGATGTGTGATCAGGTGTTGAATCTTGCAGCACATGGCATTGGTACTCCTTGGTTAGGAGGCCTGTGTGCCACCTCCAAAAACTCAGCATAAAAAGGAAACCTTTTTCTCTTGCTCTTCTATTCAAATCCTTTATTCCTTTGAGGTGAGTGGCCGATAGTTTCAGTTGCACAATTTTGTAGCAAATGAGGCCTAGGCCTATATTTTGAACCTGGCTAATTGGTACCTATTGTTGTGGTCTTGGGGAATTCTGCCAATAAGGAGACAGGAGTGGTCCCATTTATCAGCCTCTCATGCTAACATTTATTCAAGGCTTACCACATGCCAAATACTGCGTTAATCTCTGGTTATTTCATTTAATCCCCAGAATGGCCTATTGGGTAGGCATTGTCTTCCTGATGAGGAAATTTCAACGTGATAATTCAAGTTAATGTAGTTATCAGCATTGGAGGTGGACATTAATTCAGGCAGTTTGGTGATTTCCAAATGGTTAGTCGGTATATTGAACTTCTTCCCCCACAATAGCAGCAGGCTTGGGAATCATGCCAGGTCAACATATTAGAAGGAAACCTTGCTCAGATCTCACTAGTGCTGAGCACAGTGGTTGATTAAGCAGAGCATGGAGGAGTCAGAGGAAAGAAGGTAAAGAGGAAATGGGTAGACTTCCTTCAAAGCCAATGAATGGGGTACGGTGTAGAGAAGGAATATACATTTGAAGCCCAACAGTTCTGGGCTTATCACTGACCTTTTCCTTGCTAAAATGACCTTGGGAAAATTATTTTACAAACTTTAGTCTTGGTTTCAATTCCATAAAGTAAGGATAATAATATATATCACAGGACTGATCTGAGAAATGAGATGTTGTAAGTGCTATCTAATAGTGTGAAATATTAGATAATTGGAGGTTGTGATGATGATGATGATGATGATGATGATGGTAGCTAGTGGCAATAGCTAATATTTATTAAGCAGTTATTACATGCCAGATGGTGCTCTAAGCACTTCACATGTATTTACTTGTTTAATCTTCAAAACATATAATGAGACAGTACTATTCCTATTTCTTTTTACAGAAGAATAAATGCAGGCAAAGATGAGTAATTTGCCCAATGTTAACACAGCTAGTGAGCAGCAAGCTGGGGCATGAGCAGAGGCAGCCTGTGAGTGGAGCCTGGGTGTAACCAGCACTGCTCTGGCAATGTCTAGAAAGCTCAGGGAGGACCATGATTCTTCTCAGCCATGATATATGGTAATGTCATCATTATAATTAGTTTTACATAATTCTTTATTTTATTTTTTCTTTATTATTTTTTCTTTATTTTATTTTTTCCATTACCATTTATCTCCTCTGTACCCTCTTCCACTCACCTCTCCCTTCTCCCCCCACAATTATCGTATTATTTATGTGTATGAGATCTCTCTTTATCTTTTTTGCTTAATCCCTTTGCATCCCCTACTCCTACCCCCCAACAGAGCTGTCTGCCTGCTCTTTATCTATGAATCTGACTCTACTTTGCTTGGCAGTTCAGTTTGTTCATTAGATTCTACATATGAGTGAAATCATATTTGTCTTTTTCTGTCTGGCTTATTTCACTTAGTATAATGCTCTCCAGCTCCATCTACACTCTTGCAAAGGGTGAAATTATTTTTTTTCATTTTTTAAAAATTATATTTTATTGATTTTTTTACAGAGAGAAAGGGAGAGGGATAGAGAGTTAGAAACATTGATGGGAGAGAAACCTCGATCATCTGCCTCCTGCACACCTTCTACTGGGGATGTGCCCGCAACCAAGGTACATGCCCTTGACCGGAATTGAACCCAGGACTCTTCATTCCGCAGGTTGACACTCTATGCACTGAGCCAAACCGGTCAGGGCTTTTTTTTTTTTTTTTCATTTTATGGCAAAATAGTATTCCATTGAGTTTTAGATAGTTTTTTAAAATATATATTTTTATTGATTTCAAAGAGGAAGGAAGAGGGAGAGAGAGAGACAGAAACAGCAACGATGAGAAAGAATCATTGATAGACTGCCTCTTGCACAACCCCTAATGGAGATTGGGCCTGAAACCTGAGCATGTGCCCTGACTGTGAATCAAACCATGACTGCCTGGTTCATAGGTCAATGCTCAACCACTGAACCACACCAGCCTGGCTTAAACAGTTCTTTAACCAGTAAGAAGCCCATTCAACTAGAGTATTTTTTTTATAGCAAAGGTGGAACTTTATTGAAGAATAGATACAGACTCCCACGTGGTGAGAGGGAAGAGTCCCACAGAATAAACTCCCACGTAGGGAGGGGGAAAGGGTCCCCAACTAGAGTATTTTTGAAATAGAGAAATATTATCAGAGTATTCTTGAGGAATAAAAAGTTGCTAGATATATTAATAATTAAGAGAAGGCCAGACCTTCATTGTCCGCTATCTGATTTGTCGTATAAGCTATTTGAAAACCACTTGGTGAACATAAGAGTTAATCTAACTTTTTTACTTTTGATATGAAAGAGGAAAAAAGCACCCATAAATGTTTTGTGATTTGGCAGAAATTCAAAGTTTCTCCTTGATTGTGACACGTGGAATCCAGAGAATGCCTTGCCTTAAGGTAACATACAGCAAAAATGCATTAGGAAGCAGAAATAGATTTCACTCTGCTACCCTGCTCACCAACAGACATAATCTGGTCACGGTGATTTAATCAGCAACAGTGACTTGTTTGTGGAAAACCTCCTACATAAATCAAAACCTTTCAATAGGCATTTGCTTGTGATTTCTGGTGCCCTCTGGCCAGATGGGTTAGCCATCTGTAATTTCATTGGATGTGTATGTGTGTGTGCATTATATAACAATAAACTCTGAATAACCACAACGAGAAACAGATTTTTTTAAAAAAGTCTGATAATCACTAGCATTTCAGTTGATTCATGTGTATTCTGGTGTTTGGAAAATGCATTTTCTTTTAAATGTGGCTCTTGTTCAAATGAAGGTGAAAGGTCCAGGAAAATGAGCAGAAGAGTAGGAAGCCTCTTATAGTCTAGGCTCTGACCTGGCATGATACCACCTCTACCCTATCTGTGAGTAATAGTAAGTACCTAGGCCGGCCCAGATTCAAAGTGGGGAGTGGAAAATAGATGTTACCTATTGCTTGGTCACAGTGCTGAGGGGCATAATTGTGGCCATTTTTGGGGAAGCAATTACACAGACAGAAATCAAAGCCCCATTTACAGCATCAAACTGGCACGAATCAACTCCACTCGTTTCCTTCTTTCTGTCATTTTACCCAAGACTCAACACTCCCCAACCCTAGAATGGCATCTTGATTGGCATCCTGATTTAATGCGTGTAAATTGGAAAAGAAAAACGCTCAAGAAAAACAACTGTAGTCCTATTGCAGCAACCTGGGCATGGGAAAGTGATGATGAGCAGATAAAAAATAATAGTTTTCACATAGCACTCAAGGACCTGAGTCTTTGGGGAGGTAGAGGTGTACACCATTGGTCTGTTCTTGTTTAGTTCTTCTTACACAAGTTCATTGGGGTCTCCACTTGAAGATTCTTTGTTGATGACAGAGTAAATACTTGATGGATAAGAAGTGTTTACTGTGGAGATAAGAAAACATTTTCAATAGTAGTGTTAGTGAGGAACACTTCCTCCTTACTTCTAGTATTTTTTGTCTTGTAAAAGAAGCTCAATTAGAGCAACCCTAGGTCTTTCTCTGCCCCTTTGGATTATGAGTTGGTAAAATGACTTACCTGGCTAAGATATTTGAAAATAATAACCAGGGATGCACATCTCAGCTAAGCCATGTAAGTTTCAGGAGTTATGGGCTAGGGGGCCTGCCCAAGTCCTACACTGCTTGAGTTTGCATGGGAGGGATCCTTAGATCCAGAGTTTGCTATTATCGCCCACTTGACTAATTCACTTAAGAATGAGTCTTCCACCCTGACCTCCATCTGTAACACATAGCATGTTGGGCCCCTTCAGCAATCTCAATAGAAGGAAGCAATGTGATCAAAAGATCAGCAGCCTAAAGCAATCGGGAGCATTTTGGAAACTTTATGTGTCAAATACCTGGACTAGAGCTATAGGGTGGGACCAAAAGCTAGAATGACAAGTGAGAGGGCATTAGGTGAGAATCTTTTTAAGTGGCTGATGTTGTTTAATTCATGGGATGGATATGAAAATATTAGTGTTTTGAAAAACCCACTCAAGCACCATTGTTGAGAATGTCCTACCAGAGCCTCAAACACAATGCTCTCGAGTCAGATCATATGTATCACCTTCTAGAGTCCTGTGTTCCATAGGACACAAAAAAAGCAAATGAAACAAAACAGGAGAGAGAAAGAGAGAGAGAGGGAGAGAGAGAAGAGTGAAAGAGGGCCAGAGATAAAGAGTTTTCCAATAGGACAGGTGATTTGGCTGTTCATTCTTACCAATTAATATATTTGGCTTAGTCCAGCTGCTGAGTACCGGAGACCCAAAATAACAGTCTCTTCCCAATACCAAATTTCATCTGTTCATGTTAATCTCTGGATTTAAAAGGGCTCATAGATGATCCAAACCATTTCTCACACAGATTCAACGATGTAGCCAAAGTCCCATAGTTCACTTTATAATATGTCATTTTTAACTCCCCAAACTAGCTCTTCTTCCTGTGTTCAATATTCCATGTCTATGTCCTAAAAGCCCTACTGATAGTGCTATTCCCCCACTCCACCTCCCTCCTCCTTCCTCCAGTTAAATTTGTTACCTTGTTTATTCTGCTTTAGGAGAGTTGTCATTGTACTTCACTGCAATAAAGTCTGTTATCAATCTTGTCAGTCCCCTACTCAGAAGCTGTCATGCAACAGGATGTAATGAAGGGCATTGATTTGTGAGTTCCAGGGTGTCTTTTGCTGCATATTCCATGCTTCCTTTCATTGACACATCATATACGCCCAAGGTGAACTGGGTTTGTAGGGGGTTCCCGATGGGGGAACTTCAGCTCAAGACAACAGCCGGCTTGCTTCCTTCCAATCACTCCCCATTCTTGCCTTGGTTTATGCTATTTCTTCTACTACTGCTGCCTTTCTGTCTGCTAAATCCTATAGCTTCTTTGAGCCACCAATCATTTCTTGTAGTTAAACTTTCCATAATTTTCCATTCAGAAATGGGGTAAGCAAAATATGGCTCACAGTCTGGCATCCTGTATTCATAGATTTATTACGACAGAGCCACGCCCACCATTTACATGTGGTCCAAGGCTGTTTTAGGCTACGACTGTGGAACTGAGACGACAGGACGCAGACCCTGCAGTCCACAAAGCTGAAAATATTTCCTATCACTCCATTTATAGGAAACGTTTGTTGATTCCTACTTTAGAAGGTTAGCAGTCAGCGCTTTGCTTTTACTGCTCTTAATAATAATGGCTTTGAACAATAGCCACCACTGATTGAAGTTAGATAACAGGCTGAGTCCTTTTTTTTTTTTTTTACATTATAGCAGTCAACTTTCATGATATATCTAAAGGCCAAGTACAATTCTTCACATAGTATAGAGAAATAAAGGACTAGGAGGAATTGGGAACCTTACCAAGAGGGTGCACAGTAAGTAGCCAAAGTGGGATTTGAACTTCTTTTTAATTGATGCTGAAATCTGTGCTCTGACCCACTGTGCAGCTGATTGAGAGTCTCTTCTCTCCTGGGCTGCATTTTAATTTCCTCTTTGTATAGCGCTTAGCGGATTGTCTCATATGTGGTATATTGTCAGTCTGTTTAGGTACTAAGTAAATGCATGGCTACATTCCGGCATGTGGCAGGAAGAAGAGACTAGGGACATTTAACCACCAGCAGTTGCCTGGTATTTGGACTGTAGACAGGAGTCTACATTGTTTTTGCTGTTGTCCTATTAGAATTTAAGCCCTTTGGGGGCACAGATACATATTTCCACAGGAGCAACCAAGAACAAGTTCATATCTGGGCTTGGGGATGCTTGTGAACCAGAAGACTGGAAATTAAGTCTACCAGTCAGGTTTCAGCTGCAAACTGAGTATTATTTCAAGCAAGTCACACATTTCTCTAAGCTTATTTACTTATTTATATAGCAAGATAATTTGATTTGTTGATTTCTAAAGTTTTATTCCAAAGCCTATTAAAATTTAAGGCTTTGTGAGTGTGACTATAACACTTTTGGTGTATTTATCTTAGGACCATGGAGTGTAAGACAGAGCAGGAGGAAAGGGAGAGAGATGACTTGTATAAGGGCCTACTATGTGCAGGCACAGGTATGAGTATTTTTCATGCATTGTCTCTTTGAAATCTCGGAGCAGTCGAGGAGGCTGCAATATTTATTATAATAGTTTAAATGGAGGTTCAGAAAGATTCAAACAGTTTCCTTAGATCAAGCACAAAAGGAAATCCCCAGCAGGGATCTGAATCCAGGTCAGATTGATGACAAATAATATACTGCTCCCCCCACATCAAGGTTTGTTATACCAGCCATTCCACATTGGACACTCCTGAAGGCTGACTCATGTCTTTGGCTTTAGTCCAAAGCTATTGATCTGGAAG